>NC_138293.1:69025000-69042500 GCF_965601325.2 Salmo salar | reverse complement strand
ACAGTACGGTGAACACACAGGCCACATGTCAGATTATGTAGATACAGTACGGTGAACACACAGGCCACATGTCAGATTATGTAGATACAGTACGGTGAACACACAGGCCACATGTCAGATTATGTAGATACAGTACGGTGAACACACAGGCCACATGTCAGATTATGTAGATACAGTACGGTGAACACACAGGCCACATGTCAGATTATGTAGATACAGTACGGTGAACACACAGGCCACATGTCAGATTATGTAGATACAGTACGGTGAACACACAGGCCACATGTCAGATTATGTAGATACAGTACGGTGACCACACAGGCCACATGTCAGATTATGTAGATACAGTACGGTGAACACACAGGCCACATGTCAGATTATGTAGATACAGTACGGTGAACACACAGGCCACATGTCAGATTATGTATATACAGTACGGTGAACACACAGGCCACATGTCAGATTATGTAGTTACAGTACGGTGAACACACAGGCAATATTGTGAAATATTGATTAGGAGGTTTTAATAAATGAACCCTGATATTAATTTTGAAAAACAGAATCTATGGAAAAGCACTTGACCCCTTTTCCAACACACTGCTCATTTATAACACGTAACTTGTTCTTGTTTAGGTGGGTCAGAGTCAGCTTTGTTAGACCATGATCCAGGTGCCTTCTGGTTCCACTAATGGAATGGTCCATACTATACTCTGCCTGTACGTAAAAGTACAGGTAAAAGTCATTCAATGTATTCCATGGTGTGTTTCTCCTGACTTCAACATGATTCTCTTATAAGAAAAGAAAATATCCATTCACTTAGAATTTAAAAAAACACACCACTCACATATGATACTTTATACTGGTGTCCTAGATCCTTGACAAATACCTCGGGCAAATACAGGATTTCATTTAGTTTTTCCGCACATGACTTATAGCACCAATCAGGTCCCCTAACTCTCCGGGAGTGAAAAACCCTGAAGGGAAGTACAGCAAAGTATCAACATACATGTTTCATATTTCAGCTAGAGTCACACAGAAAGGCTATGTGTAAGTGGACATAGACTTCTTTATCTTTTTTATCCGATAAATTCAAAAAGACAATAAAATGACGATACATAGTAATATAGGCTGTTATAGCTCTGAGAACCTCTGCCATCCCATCAGGCTGCTCTCATAGCCCCATAGTGCTAGATCTATCACATGACAGGAAGCACTGATTGAGTTAGCAAGAGTCTATCTGTCTATCTGTGGGCTTGCTGCTAATCAGCTCATTGACCCCCTGAAGACAGAGGACAAATATACCAGGGTTAGAGGTGGCTGGGGAGAGTATTACAGAGTGCAAATATACCAGGGTTAGAGGTGGCTGGGGAGAGTATTACAGAGGGCAAATATACCAGGGTTAGAGGTGGCTGGGGAGAGTATTACAGAGGGCAAATATACCAGGGTTAGAGGTGGCTGGGGAGAGTATTACAGAGGGCAAATATACCAGGGTTAGAGGTGGCTGGGAAGAGTATTACAGAGGGCAAATATACCAGGGTTAGAGGTGGCTGGGGAGAGTATTACAGAGGGCAAATATACCAGGGTTAGAGGTGGCTGGGGAGAGTATTACAGAGGGCAAATATACCAGGGTTAGAGGTGGCTGGGGAGAGTCTTACAGAGGGCAAATATACCAGCGTTAGAGGTGGCTGGGGAGAGTATTACAGAGGGCAAATATACCAGTGATAGTAGCTGTGCCGTTATCTAAAAGCACTGGGCAGTGGCAAACGAATACGGCATAACGTAAGAGGCCTACGCTGAAATGATATCTGACAGCTTCCTGTGAGACAATACAGCAGGCAGAGCTTCCGAAGTGAGCTAGACTCAGTTAGGCTTTGAACTGCAACCAGAAACGCTTGTGCGGGAGAAAGCTCAGAGCATCCCCAGGTGCTGCCGTGATACAGCAACAGAAATAGCACTCAGCCGCTCCCAACAAGCCCCGAATCAGTGGAGGAAACAGGATTTTTGTAAGCAGCCAAACCCACTTTGGTGTCCCAACAGGATGCCCAACAATCCCCCAACACATAGAGGCAGAGTGGCAAAACACAGAGTAGGGTGGAACTGCCCCGGAATGCAATACCACGCTCAGTTCCACAGAGCAGCGCAATGGGCTACTGTTCTCAGACTGAAACGCCACTGGGACCAATTAAAGCGCTGGCAAAGCAAAGCGCGGCAGAATGCTCCGCGTCACAACCAGTTCAAAAGGCCCAGCAGAGGAAAGGAGAGGGTCCGGGTGTGGGGGTGCAGCATGGGGATGGGGGGCTGTTTAGGGAGGGAGATGTGTGTGTATGTGTGTGTTACTCTTTGTGTGTGCAGATGTTGAAAGATTTCAAAGGGTTGATAGGCGATCCGCCCCAGATTTACCTGAGCACCTCATTGGGGTTCCCAGCAATGGGCCCCTTCTTGTCCGTGGCCCCGTGGCACTCAGACTTCATCAGGGTGTGTGCCCCCCTGTCGAGCATCATGGTGGAGGTTGCCATGGCGATGACAGCCACCCCATCGCGCACGCGAGCCTCCAGGCCGTAGTCCCACTCGTCATACGACACAGAGATTAAACCTGTAGAGAGACAGAGAGAGAGAGAGATGAGAAGGAGGGGGTGGATAGAGAGAGCAAGAGAGAGAGAGAAATGAGGGAAGAGGCAGAAACAGATATAGTGATGAGAATAGGAAGAAAGGGAGAGCAGAAAGATAGAGATCCATAACATACAGTCGACAGAGGAGACAGTGGCAGGAGGGAGATAGAGAAAGAGAGTAGAGGAAAAGGGGCTAAACACACTATGAGGCGTGTGCCACACACCACTGCCAGCCACCCCTCTCCTCTCTTCTCAGTCAAACTGCATCCTCACACCCTCTCTGTCTGCTCCAGCCCACTTGACAGGGTCTGGCCAATCCATTACCAGGCAACTGGACAGAAATAGACAGACAGCATCCAACCTGTAGACCCACGGGGCTCTGGGATGACAGCTCAGTCTCTCCAGGACCATATCTAATGTCACACTCTGTTGACACTTTCTCAAGGCTTTTATAGTCACCCTACAAAAAGGATATTATAGAACTACAGTGTGTGCATGCTAGTGGAAAGGGTTGGTTGGTTGGTAGCCAGTTGGACCTGTCCATCTCAGGACATGAGGAAAATGTTGCATGAACTTAGAAAATCTCATCTCCCTTAGCGATGGGGGTAAACAGGAAGTGGGGGACAGTGGCGTTGACTTGGAGGTGTATGAGCACGTGTGCTCTGAGAACCAGACGCCTTGTCCTTCCATTTGAACTGCAGTAGTCCTCTACTCCCCGCCCCTCCTTCTCGTTCTAACTGTTGATTGGAGGACCTGATTACAAAACCACGCCATTGGTGCCATCATCGTCTGTGATGTAAGACTAGGAGGGTCAAATGCTAAATACGTTAGCAATATCTGTGCGTCATGAGAAGTGTGTTAAAGTGAATTGCGAAAGAGAGAGGGATAGAGGCGGAAGAGGAGGAGAGAGGGATAGAGGAGGAGAGAGAGGGATAGAGGAGGAGGAGGAGAGAGGGATAGAGGAGGAGGAGGAGGAGAGAGGGATAGAGGAGGAGGAGGACAGAGGGATAGAGGAGGAGGAGGAGAGAGAGGGATAGAGGAGGAGGAGGAGGAGAGAGAGGGATAGAGGAGGAGGAGGAGAGAGAGGGATAGAGGAGGAGGAGGAGAGAGGGATAGAGGAGGAGGAGGAGGAGAGAGGGATAGAGGAGGAGGAGGACAGAGGGATAGAGGAGGAGGAGGAGAGAGAGGGATAGAGGAGGAGGAGGAGAGAGAGGGATAGAGGAGGAGGAGGAGAGAGGGATAGAGGAGGAGGAGGAGAGAGAGGGATAGAGGAGGAGGAGGAGAGAGAGGGATAGAGGAGGAGGAGAGAGAGGGATAGAGGAGGAGGAGGAGAGAGGGATAGAGGAGGAGGAGGAGAGAGAGGGATAGAGGAGGAGGAGGAGAGAGAGGGATAGAGGAGGAGGAGGACAGAGGGATAGAGGAGGAGGAGGAGAGACAGGGATAGAGGAGGAGGAGGAGAGAGAGGGATAGTGGAGGGGGAGGAGGTGAGATTGAGATACTGTAGCTCCCCAGAGTGCCACTTAAGGAACGCATCAGTGGAATTACCTATGAGGATTGGAGTCCATTAAACATGGCCGAAAAGTATTTAGCATGCCTGTTAACAAATTAGCATGTTAGCGTGCACCTTGGCTTCACACTGAACCATCGCAAACACCAGGCCTTAACTATATCGCGTACCACATTATTTTTACTCTAAATGAGTTAGTAAATTCTCCATTAAAGGTATAGGCCTACATGTGCTAGAAATATGAACATAGTGAGACAATTCACATTCTGAAGGTTACTGTAAGGCCTATAATGTACATTCATCAAACAGTGATAAACTGAAGTGTTGATTTTGACAGTTTGACACAAAACACCCTTAATTCATGCAGTATCTGCCATCTGTCACAGACTAATGTGCAGGACAAACCTTCTCAAGGGACAGTTAAAACCTGCAGAAAAACATGTTCATTACCCTGCCCACTCGACCATCACACATCATATGATTTACATAGCTAACACGGTAATATATTAGGGCCATATCCATCAACTTGAGAGGCAAGCGATTTACAATGATTTATCGTAAATCATGCAGAAATATCAATGTAAGATTTTGCACCCAAAAATGTGCATTGCGTGCATGGATTTCAGGTTAGGATTTGATCAGTACCAGCTACCTGGTCCCACATATTCCCAACTATAAATCAACATCAAAACCACAACCAATCATAGACTTTAAATGGAGATAAATCACATAGAACTTATTCCAAACCAACCTGTAGGGAACTCGGCAGGGATCACTTCAGCGTCCCCAGCTACCAGCGAGGGGACGATCCAGGTGTAGCCGTAGCCCGTGATCCCTACGGAGTGGGCCACTTCGAAGATGGTGTTGGCCTCCTCCTTAGTGCAGTACAGCAGGATGACGGGGCTCTGCAGCTTCTTCAGCTGGTTCTGGATCTTCGAGTCTCCATCGTCCACTGACATGTCCAGCAGCAGAACCTCCTCCAGCTCCCAGCCCACAAAGCTGTTCTCTATGGTGCTCCGGATCTACAGGATAGAGGAAGGGACGGAGGGACCAGGGAGGAAGAGGTAGGTGGGTGAGGGGTCTGAAGGGCCATTTGACAAGGCAATCAGATTTCTCTCGACGTAACAGATGTAAATACCTACAGACACTTCCTGACTACATGAACAAGTTGAGATTAGCCGCCGGCTTAGTAGTTGCCTTCCTATCACTATCCTAGAAGTTAAGGCTATAAGTCCACGGTGACGTTAGAATCTGCTCATGGACTGCCTGGTGGCAGTACTCAAATGAAGGAGGGAAAAAGAGAGAGCTATCTTGTCGTGAGGGTGTGTATTGGTTACCTTGGTGACAAAGTCCAGGTATCCGGGGTAGTATGTGGTGACGATGGAGAAGATGTACCAGTCGTACTCCTCCATGATGTTGAGCATGACCGAGGCCTGCTGCTCGATGGACGGGCCGAACTGGAAGAACATAGAGTTGTCATCCTGGGGGGAACAGAAGAGGGGGGGTTAGTAATGCTATGTTACATGTCCACATTTAATATTGAACTGGAGAGGAGGTGTCTAGACAACTCTGCAGTTTTTTCCCCAATACTGTATGTGTGTGTGTGTGTGCGGCCGTGTTTCTGTGTGTGTCAGTGTGTGCGTCGGAGTGTAAAACCAGGCGTGTCTGTCAGCCAGGCAGGGTATTGAAATCTCTTTGGCTTAGGAATCCGTGCTTCACTCAACATCAAAGCCTAACCTCTACAACCCAGGGGACGCACATGGGTTGATCCGTTACCTTGTTTCCACATGAATGAGATCAGACTAAACCCCTTAAAAGGCACAGCAGAAAGGGGTGAATAAGTATGCTGTGTGTGTTTGCCACTTATATATAATATACAGTACATGTACTTAATAACTGTGAATAAACAGTATATTCCACAACAGTATATTCCACAACAGTATATTCCACATGTCTAAGTCAATGTAAATTTCCACTGTACCTTCCTCTCCACTAAGCCATGATTGACCCCCTAGCTCTCTTCCATGTGTCCCTCTACACACTACCTTCATCCCATCTCATCCCCTTTTGCCTCTTTCTTTCTCATGTCCCTCTCTCCTGTGATCTTTCCCTATCTCCTCTCCCGCTCCCTGTCCCATTTATTCCAGTGAAATTACTGCCAGGACACAGTTATAATTGAATTTCCAGCCCCCCTCCTCCACACGGTCGCCTGCAGCTCCCCTCCTCTCTTTCTAAGAGCAGTGTTAATGTACTGGCCCATGCAGTCATTCAGAGAGCCAGAGGTCCGCAGAATTTTCATTAGCAAAAAAAAAGAGGTGAAGAAAAAAAAGAGAAGAAGAAAAGAGAGAGGAAAAAGGACCCAGAGCCAAATAAAGACTGGCTTCATTTACAGCAACAATAATTAAGGTCAGTCCGAATGATCACCTCCCTGAGCGCTGGGGCATCGATTAGCACACATTAAAATACCTGAGGAGGGAGTGTGTCTCTGTCTGTCCCAAGCAGCCGCTGCAGTCTACTGTACTGGACCACAAAACAGAGGCTAAATAATAGGAGGAGAGAGGGAACAACACTGAGGGATAAAGGGAGAGAGAGACAGAGACAGAGAGAGTACGCTGGGTGAGGAACGAAGAGGGTAAAAGAGAGAGGAATCAACAGAAAAGAAAGGAGGGAGAGAAATTAGTCTGAGAGATCAATAGAATCGTGAGAGAAGGTGAGTATGGAGGGAGGGGGAGGGAGTGGGGTCTATGGTAACAATGAGGGGAGCGGGTGGCTGGTGGGCTGTGACCTGGTACAGACTGCAGAATGAGTGAGCAGCAGCGGGCCAGGGAGTCAGGGCAGCGCCAGCCAAAGCTGCTAACCCACAGCCGATTGGTGCTGTCAGGGACAGACAGGATGCACATGTATACCCTCCTCTCAGCAGTACCCAGAAGCCCCGACAGTAGTGAGGGGGGGGATAACCGATTCAGTTACATATCGCTATATTATTTCTTGACAATATTATATTGATACTTTGACTCCAAGTATCAATTTGTAAAAATAAGAAATATTTGTCTTTTTTCTAGGTAGCGTTAGCTAGCTAGCGCTAGTCGGCTGTACCTGCGCCAAAACTCGGGTATTTTCCATCCTATAGCTTGTTCTCCATCTTCTTTTTAAACAGTGAGCCAACATGCCTTCAGCACTTTTATTTCCATGACTGATCAAAAGTCATTTTCTCATGCTCTCGCTTGTCTCTCTGCAGCAGACATATAGTGAGCAATTTGTTTGGAACATAAAATCGCAATAAAATCGCAGTATGGGATCACAATACATATAGAATCGTGGAAATCGCAATACATATCATTTCGGCACCTGACATCGTGAGGTCCCTGGCTATTACCAGCCCTACCTGACAGAGCCAGAGATAGGTCCTCTCTCCGCCTGGCTGCCTGCCCCACAGCTGTCCAATGAGAGAGCTCACACACTCACCAAGCTGCCATTTGACTTGGAGTGAGAGAGTCAATAACTCAGGTATTTCAATTACACACGCAGGGACACACCAATGCCTACAAAGAAATGGAGCTTCTCCCAGCCCTGCCTCTGAATACATGCATACAGGCACAACCTGTATGCAAAAATATGTATGCAAGAGGCAAAAATACATTTATGCACCATATGCACCATATGTACAGCGTATGTTATGTACACTGACTGCACACAAACAGATCTGGGACAAAGTTGCCTACAGTACAGCATATACAGTATAGTGAGGACATACAGTCCACGGCACCCCAACCCACACAAGTATTCAATGTACACTGTATTCCGTATGTGGGTGTGCTTTGCATTACTGCTAGCCTGTAAGAGTACCTGTTCTCCATGCCTCAGCAACAATATAGATTTTTTTGCCGTTTTGAAGAATGTTCAAGTGTATTTGATTTTTTTCAGAACCACCATTGCTGTTTTTCTACTTGTGTGAGTGTGCTGTCTGCTCCAAGGTTTTGACAATGCATATTTCTATCCTGCCTATAAAGGGTTCTTTGAACATGAGCGAGGGGGGTTGCTATTGACTGCTGCTCTGCACTGCCTGATGGGTAGAGATGCAAGAACGAGGCAGGAGAGCAAGAAGGGGAGAAAGAGAGGAGAGCAAGAGGGAGAGAGAGAGAGCAAGCAGGAGAGAGAGAGAGAGAGAGAGAGAGAGAGAGAGAGAGAGAGAGAGAGAGAGAGAGGGGAGGAGAGAGAGAGAGCAAGCGGGAGAGAGAGAGAGAGAGAGAGAGAGAGAGAACACCTGGGTCTTGCTAGAAGACTAGCTTGTTTAAAATCTACAGTGCAGGATACACACACGCAACACCTCATAAAGTACATAATTGCTAACAGAATTGTCCAATCAAACATGCTGATATGAACACAAATAATGCATGCACTCAGAATACATAATCAAAATGAATTTCAAAAAATGTAGTGAACATGTTCACTCACTTGTGTCTCATTCTGTCCCTCTCTCTCTGTCTCTCTCCAGCTCTCTCACGACACAAGTATTATCTCTACCTCAATTAGACCTGCCTCTCTTCCCTGCTCTCATGCTTCATCATCATATTTCTTATCATAAAAACCTCCTTATCTTTAATCAAACACATGCAGACTTAATTAGTTCTCACATTTGTCAGACCATCACTTAATTAGTGGTGACCTTATTCTAACTACTTTTTGAGCCCTAATTAAAAAATCCCAGGTCTTGATTAAAATATTTGGCTAATTTTGCCCCTAACATGATTGTGATTATAATGTAACCACCTGTCACAGCAGCCCTTCCAGGGAAAAGAGAAGAAGAACCACCTTTCGACATGAGACTTAAACCCGAACCACTTAACTCACACAGATCGTTCTCTATGGCGCATTTCTTGTCTAACTTTAGACGGCAAGCAACTGAGGGCTGCAGCAGTTTGACGTCTTTCCACCCATTACCAGCTCTGTCTTAATAAAAAGGCTGCAGAAATACTGATCGGCCCACAACATCTCCTGTGGTCATGACATGCACTCAAAACCCCCGTCTTACAGTAGGTTAATCCTTTGCAGGCGGCCAATGTCATTCCTTTGCTGCTCTCTCTCTCTCTCTCTCTCTCTCTCTCTCTCTCTCTCTTTCTCTCTTTCCCTACCTCTCTCTCTGCCCTCATCCTAAATTTCACCTGTCCTCTTTCTCCGCCACAACAGGCCCTGAGCCATGGTCATGCTGTGGCCGCGTCTCGCCACTTCACACTCAGACGTCTCTGTGCTAACAGACACTGACTCCCCGTGCCAGCACCCACAGAGCTGGAGGTAACACCAGGTTTGCCTCAATGCGCTCGCTCTCACACGCCCACACACACACACGCGGCAGAGCAGGGCAGGACAGGGGCAGTGGTCAGCCTCCGCCCATAACCCTGCACCCAGAACACATCCCCACCTCATGGACAGCTCAGACAGGTCAGACAGGTCAGACAGGTCTCTGTGAGAGTGAGTGTCTGAGTTTCTATGTGTTCTTTTTCAGGCAACATGTAAGCATGCTCTCCGTCACTGTCCGTGTGAAAAGACCACCCTGTTTCTCCTTTTTCCCCCTCCCTCGCAGCTCCTCCTTACCCGTGCTCCCACCAATTAGCCAGATTAAAATTCAAATCTGCTTTATTGGCATGACAGGAGTATTTCCAAAGCGGAACATGTTACAAGACAGGGTAAGACAATAAGCCAATCTACACACTCCCTCCTCCTTCCCTAGCTGCCTCTCGCTCTGCTTTGTCACTGAGCCACCCAAGACCCCTCCTCCCTTTAAAATCACTGATACCACAACAGTCCCCTTGTCATATCCAGGTCGCTTGTCCTGTGTGTGTGTGTGTGTGTGTGTGTGTGTGTGTGTGTGTGTGTGTGTGTGTGTGTGTGTGTGTGTGTGTGTGTGTGTGTGTGTGTGTGTGTGTGTGTGTGTGTGGCCCTCGTTCTGCCAGGCGTGACACTGGCAGACTAACGTGCCCTTGGGCCGTGGCTGGCTGACAAAACTCCTACAAGGCATGTGTCTGCTGTGGCTTTTCAGGTTCTGGTGGGAGAGCATCCAACCTGCCACTGGACTCATGAATTCTTAAGAGTATCACTCCCTTGTTAACTCTCTGACTTGATCTGACTCCGTCTGTGAAGTGGGACAACAGGACAAGCATCTCTTTCCACCTCTCATACTTTCCTCTTTCTGTCTCCCTCTCCAACATACACTCCCACACACGCACACACACACACACACACACACACACACACACACACACACACACACACACACACACACACACACACACACACACACACACACACACACACACACACACACACACACACACACACACTCCCACACACACACAGACACACTCCCACACACACTAGCTCTCCCAGAGATTCAGACTGGAATGAAAGGCGACGCTGCCAAAGCTTTTAAACACAACAATATGTAAATGGAACAATGGCCCATTAATGTCATCAACCAGTAAACCCAGCAACCTCCTTTCCACCATCAAAAATGTTTAATTCATTCCCATCTATTCTCTCACACACATTCTGCAGAGCACACAGACATTTTCTTTACTTGTATTTTTATATATTTAACTAGGTAAGTTAGTTAAGAACACATTTTTATTTTACAATGACGGCCTACCCCGGCCAAACCCGGACGGCGCTGGGCCAGTTGTGCGCCACCCTATGGGACCCCCAATCGCAGCCAGATGTGATGCAGCCTGGATTCGAACCAAGGACTGTAGTGACACCTCTTGCACTGAGATGCAGTGTCTTAGACCGCTGCGCCACTCAGGAGCCCATGGAACCCACCAACAGTAAAACGAGAAGTATTATTGGAGAGAGAGAAAGAGAACATAGAAAAAGAGAAAGACAGAGCATAGTGAGAGAAAGAGAGGACGAGGTTGTTGTTACTGCACTAGCTGTGTGTTAACACTGGAGCAGTACATGTATAACCATGTCAAGCCAATAAAGACTCTTTTGAACCTGAATGTGGGAGGGAGGGAGGGAGGGAGGGAGGGAGGGAGGGAGGGAGGGAGGGAGGGAGGGAGGGAGAGAGAGGTGTAGGGGGATTAAAGGAGACTGCTCTATAGTGATGTGCTGCTGATCCAGTGTTTAACTGCTTTGGCAACACAGCAGTCATGCCAATAAGCCAATAAAGTTCACCTTTGAACTGAATTTGAAAAGAAGAACAGAGGGAGAGGGGGAGAGGAAGAGATAGCACGAGAAAGGGTAGAGAGGGAAAAAGAGGGTTACTTTGTTATAGCTGGCATACATATGGATGAAATCTAAAATTCTATTTTAATGAAGTAGGACAATGTAGAATAAAACGAAATGATGTAAAACATTGACGAGATCTTTCCAAAACTGCACAGCTATAATAAAAAGTTGAGTGACTGACACTTGACCCCAGTAGATATACTTGTTATATAATCTTCATATCAGGGTGCTTTCAACAGCAGAATGGTAGGTTCATTTCCTGCAATGCGCAACATACAGCATACTGAATATGTTTTCACTTCAAGTCGCTTTCCATGGCAACAGAATTACACTCAGATTTTTTTTTAAATGTATGCCAAACAAAAAACAATAATTTAAAAGTTTAACAAACTATACAACAATGACTTCTTTGAACAACTTACACAGTAAATAAATAAAAACATTTACTGGGAAACTGTGCAGATGCAAAGTTTGGTAACAGAATCTCCCTCAGTTTTATTCTGTTACCAAACGTTGTATTTGCACAGTTATTCCTGTAAATGTGTTTTTGTTACATTTTCAGTGGAAATTCTATGTTCTATGGTTTGTTAAACTTTGAAATCAAGGGTTTTTGTTTGATATACATCAGCGTAATTCTGTTACCGTGGAATTTCTCTTTGGATTAAAGCATCTGTTAAACGACTATATTCCTATCATCACTATTATCAAAATGTGATATTGTTCAAACCCTATTACAACCCACCCTGCATGCATCCATCCACTGGCTATTCTCCCTCCATCCTCCTAACAGCGGCAGGGGGCATAGAGCAGCACAGACGCTGGAGTGAGGCTGCACTTCCTCTCCCACACTGTGACTGCACACTGTCTCACCAGCTGTGGCACAGTACAGACAAGCCTCTGGCAGCCACCTCCTCTATACCTCTCTCACACGCTTTCCCTCTCTCTGTCATTGAGCAGGAAGACAAGTTCACATTCAAACTGGGGTTGAGTCAACATGACAGTGAATTTAGGGACGCCAGAGCAAAATATACTATACAGTCGTTTTTCAACAACGGCAGCCACATTAACATATCGACAGTATCAACTCCCACAAGATGCTTGTATGCAGCAGCCATTGGAAATTGAATATCTACAATAGGCTAAAACAATTATCTATTTCAAGCAAAGCTTTTGTTTCTCCACTTTTCCACATGTATCCTTTTCTCCATCTCTCCCTCTATCCCCCATTCTCTTTCTTTTCCTGCCTGATCTCTGCTCCCATTTTCCATGCTCACTCTCTATCTGAGCTGAATACAATAAATACATTTCCCAAAGATTCTAAAAATATATGCAACAAATTGACACCATGAGCACATACTGTACAGTACACACACCCTACAGACACGCACATACACACACACCTTACAGACACGCACATACCCTACAGACACGCACATACACACACACCCTATAGACACGCACATACACACATACACACACACCCTACAGACACGCACATACACACACACACACACCCTACAGACACGCACATACACACACACCCTACAGACGCGCACATACACACACACCCTACACACACGCACATACACTCACACCCTACACACACGCACATACACACACACCCTACACATACACACACCCTACACACACGCACATACACACACACCCTACACACACGCACATACACACACACCCACACCCTACACATACACACACACCCTACACATAGGCACATACACACACACCCTACACACACGCACATACACACACCCCCTACGCATACACACATACACACATACACACACACCCTACACATACACACACACACACACACCCTACACATATGCACATACACACACACCCTACACACACGCACATACACACACACCCTACGCATACACACATACACACATACACACATACACACACACCCTACAGACACACACATACACACTGGAGAGGAATCTCAGCTGGTTATTCTCATATTGTGAGAAACTATCCAGACACCATCTGTAATTGAAATACAGACAATTTTGCCAGCGAAGATGCATAGAAGCCACAAACCCCGAATAAATAGCAGTGTCTGAGTCAGATATTGCCAGTAGCTCTACTTTCTACATACTAATCTCAGCACATCCACAAGACAACACTGACTCCCACCAACCTGCGCTCCACTGCTACCGCTGCTAACAGAACACTCCTACTGAACCATGCCGCTGGCCATTTACACAGTGAGATATCAAATGGAGTGATATTAGTTGGGCGGCAGGTCATCAGATGGGGCCAAAGCCCTTTCAGGTACGGAGGCACCTCTTATCCCTCATTATTCTACTAGCCGTCTGACTCAACCCCCCCCCCGGCCTCCACGCACACTGAGACCATCCGCTACAGTGATGTTATGCTCATAGACCCCTGTGTGTGTTCTCCACTCTCCCTCATCAACTCTTTGCTCATTTGCGTGTGTGAAGCCAAAAGTCAAATATACACAGTTACTAACACACACACACACACACACACACACACACACACACACACACACACACACACACACACACACACACACACACACACACACACACACCACACACACACACACACACACACACCCCCCCCCTTTAACCCTCAGTTAAATACAAAGGAATGAATCATTCACGGCACAAATATTAAATTCCACTAAATCTAATTCAGCAAAAGAGGCCAGCCGTCCATCTATGGCTTTTCATTTCAATTAGTTCAGCGTATTATCCTGAGAGTAATGTATTCCCATACAGTATTAAAAAAACACTTGTTTGTTTTATTTGTCTGGCTGATTCAGTCAATATGTCCAGGGTCACTCCTCCTCAATCAGCCAGCAGTCAGGGAGAGGGAGGGAGAGAGGGAGAGAAGGCAAGGAGAGAAGCAAGGGCAGGAGGTAGGGAGGAAGTTGAGTTTACAAAAGGAATCAAATGAGACAAATGCTCATAACCTTGTGAGTGTACAGTGCATTTGTCTTCCATCTATCTCTCCGCCCATCTTGCTCTCTGTCCCTTCAGATCCATCTATCTCGCTCTCCCATCTCTCTACCTCCCATCTTCTCCTCTTCCATCTCCTCACACTCTCACCATCCTGTCTCTCTCTCTCTCTGTGTCTCCATCCATCCTTCACTCTCTTCTTCTGGGTCCTCCACCAGACCCTCACACCTTTTTTTCTCAATCACTTTCCATCCTTGTTTCAAATTCTCATATGTTCTCTCAGTGTCCCTCCATCTCTCTTGCACTTAGAACACACCGACAGCATCATCTGGATATGTGTGCAACAAAAGCTCAACATTCACCTTCTGCTACCATTTCTGTCAAACTGTCTACTCATACAGTTTGACGCATACATTAGATGAACACCGAATGCACTGCAACTGCCCCTGCAACGCAATGCTGCAAGGCAAACGCAGCGTTTCATTGGAAATGAATGTAATTCTGATGTACCAAAATGCAATGAGGTCGTCGGTGTGATTGAGGCATTAAGAGCTTCTTCCACACCCTACCAATATATTGTTCTCTTTGTCTCTAACCATCTACAGTGAGCTCCAAAACTACTGGGGACTTAACATTTTTGGTTTTGTTTTGGCTCTGTACTCCAGCACTTCGGTTTGAAATCATACAATGACTATGAGCTTTAATTTGAGGGTATTTTCATATAAGGTAAACGATTGAGAAATTACAGCACTTTTTGTACATCGTCCCCACATTTTAGAGGACCAAAAGTATTGGGACACATTCACTTATATGTGTATTAAACTAGTCAAAAGTTAAGTATTTGGTCCCATGACTACATCAAGTTTGTGACTCTATAAACTTGTTGGATGCATTTATTGTTTGTTTTGGTTGTGTTTCAGATTATTTTGTGCCGAATTTAAATTAATGGTAAATAATGTATTGTGTCATTTTGGAGTCACTTTTATTGTAAATAAGAATATAATATGTTTCTAAACACTTCTACATGAATGTGGATTCTACCATGATTAAGGATAATCCTGAATGAATTGTAATAATGATAAGTGTGAAAGTTACAGAGGCATAAATATCATAACCCGAAAGAATGCTAACATCCCCTGTTATTTTAATGGTGAGAGGTTAGCATGTCCTGGGGGTATGATATTTGTGCATGGAGTACAGAGCCAAAACAACAAAAAATGTGTCACTGTCCCAATACTTTTGGAGCTCACTGTATCTCTGCCCTACTTAAAACCCCTCTTTTTATATTCATCTCTCTGTCCTCCTTCCAGACCCTCACTCACTCCCTCTGTCTGACTGCCAAAGCGCCCCTTCGCTCAGCATCCGCCGTTACCCTTCTCTTGCTATCTCTTTGCCAGGTTCTCCATTTCCCTCTCAATCACTCTCTCCACAATGTTAATTCAAATTGGCTGGATTGGGAGGACAGCATTGTTCCAATAATGCCAAAAGCACTTACAAGAGCATAATCAATCTCTCTCTCTCTCTCTCTCTCTCTCTCTCTCTCCCTCCCTCCTTTCTATTCTCCCCAAATACATATGAGGCAGAACTCTTCCTCTCTCTCTAACTCTGTCGTTACTGACTCAATCTGAACTCTTTTGATTTCATACTGTTTCACCCCTTTCTCACTCCATCTCTCCATTCCATCCAATTGTGTGAGCAATTATTTCTCCTACTACCCTCTACTTACTCTTTCAGTTTAACGTTTGCCCCGCTTGCCCCAATTCTCCATCTATCCTTCTGTCTATTCCTTTACACACATCCTCCTCTCATCCTCTTCTCTTTTTCAGAGCAACAGTTCTCACAGCTGCTGCTCTCTGCCTCATGACTCATGACCTCCGACCCCACTCCTCACCTCTAACCCACACACTTCATCTCTCCCTTTCGCTCTCTCTCTCTCCCTTTCTCTCTCTCTCTCTGATGTGTACACCTCTCAACTGGCATCAGCTGCACTATCAGGTCAGGAGAGAAAGGTAGAGAAGGCGAGAGATAGGAAAAGAGAGAGAGAGAGAGGCTGAGATATACTTCCAATTCATAGAGACAGGTTGCGTTTCCGTGGTAACGTGGTTTCCATCGTAACGGTCTTGCTAAAGATGCCATTAGTGCGAACCAAAAAATCCACTTGTCGCAATGATGCACTTGTACGCATACAGTTCGCAGGCACACACACACTCTCACCCACACACACAACAGACACACCCACCCCCTAACACACACACACCGTCTAACCCACATACACACACACATCTCACACACCTGAGGTCAATTCCAGTGCCATCCTCATTCCAATGAGATCTGCTGCATCTCGTTCTAGCCAGTGAGCAGGATCAGTCAGGAGAAATGGATCGTCTCGAACCTGTACGGCAGCACCCTAATTGTCTTTGTTCATGGCCTTTTCTCTGTATTCAGAGCTGTGACAGCCTCAGTGCCACAGACAGAGCAGCAGGGTCTGATCCTGTACCATGGCTCGGGGCTCTACAGCCACTGTGACTGTATTACACTGTCTTTGACTGTTAGACAGTACCGTGTTCAAAGACTGCCTTCAACCACAGTATGCTAGAATGGCCAAACTGATCCTCAGCTAATACTGCAGTCTGTCATCAAGCTGGCTAAAAGGACATCATCACATCCACAGGTGGAGGCAGGGGGAAACAATAGAACAAAAGCACAGTGAAAGAAGTGAGAGAGGGATGAGAACAGAGAGAGAGAGAAATTGGGACGTGGGAGGGGGGTCTGTTCTGTTGTGTCATGTCTCTGGTTTTTGTTCTTGTTTTGGTACACAGTGTTCTGTGTCTTGAGGGACATTTACATACTGTATTGTTTAAAAGCCTAAGTGCCTCATGCCAATAAAGTCTACTAAGCCTGTTTGACTGACTTTAGAGTTGCAAATGCAAATCTCTCCACACTATTTACTCCCTCAAACAACTCAGACAACATGAGACGACCAATACAAAGCATCTGTGGTGTGTGTGTGTGTGTGTGTGTGTGTGTGTGTGTGTGTGTGTGTGTGTGTGTGTGTGTGTGTGTGTGTGTGTGTGTGTGTGTGTGTGTGTGTGTGTGTGTGTGTGTGTGTGTGTGTGGTGTGTGTGTGGACTACATAATATACAGCATATGAATATATGCAATATGTATACGACTGACTATAAATAAGGGTTATTATCGTTGAGTATCTATGT
>NC_138293.1:69012500-69020000 GCF_965601325.2 Salmo salar | reverse complement strand
AGGACATTGGCTTCCATAAACAAGGCATGGGCATAACTGGTGTCAGTCAATTCCCTGTTGTACTGTGATTAAATGCTTCAACTAGCTTGCTGCACTCATCCCCCCACAACAATTAGGCCTGGACACATTTCAGCTCCATCATTTAGCCCATTTCCTCTAGACACACACACACACACACACACACACACACACACACACACACACACACACACACACACACACACACACACACACACACACACACACACACACACACACACACACACACAAAGACACACATAAACTCATGCATGCACACACACAAACATAAACAAACATACACACAGACGAACATAAACACACACGCACAAACACACACAGTAAGCACCGTAACGTAAACACTGGAAATAAAAATATCCTTAATGCAGCCAGACAGGAACAGGAACTAATTGGTCACCTCGGTCACACCTTGACAGGCTAAATAAAAAAGGGCTTGTTTTGTTCCTCATGGTAGACCTAGCGATCAGCATTACACTCCCACTGTTACACAACAACAGAGGGAGAGCGAAAGGGGGCTATTTCCAAACAAATCAAAGTTTATTGGTCACGGATACAGGTGTAAGCAGTACAGTGAAATGCTTACTTGATAGCTCTCCTCAACAATACAATATCAATATAATTTAAGAATCAAATGACCAATACAAAGTCCAAAATTTCAAGTAGTAATAAAAAGTAGAAGAAAAAAAAGCTATGAAAAGAAGTTATGAGACATATGTACACAATTGAATATAGAGTAGGATGTATAAAATGTGTTATGCTAAATTATGATGACTGTTATATACAAGTAGTATAGTGAGAAGTGACTAGGTATAACAGCTTTAATAAATAGTCAATAAATAGTGTGTGTGTGCGTGCGTGAGTGTGTGTGTGGAGAATTAATGCACAGGGTCTCTTAATAATAAGGATCCACCCCTGTTTTTAAATTTTCACCTAAATGACATACCCAAATCTAACTGCCTGTAGCTCAGGACCTGAAGCAAGGAAATACATATTCTTGATACCATTTGAAAGGAAACACGTTGAAGTTTGTGGAAATGCTAAATTAATGTAGGAGAATATGACACATTAGATCTGGTAAAAGATAATACAAGAAAAAAACATGTGTTTTTTTTTTACCAGCATCTTTGAAATGCAAGAGAAAGGCCATAATGTATTATGCCAGCCCAGGCGCAATTTTGATTTTGGCCACTAGATGGCAGCAGTGTATGTGAAAAGTTTTAGACTGATTCAATGAACCATTGCATTTCTGTTCAAAATGTTGTGTCAGGCCTGCCCAAATGTGCCTAATTGGTTTATTAATAACTTTTCAAGTTCATAACTGTGCTCTATCCTCAAACAATAGCATGGTATTCTTTCACTGTAATAGCTTCTGCAAATTGGACAGTGCAGTTAGATTAACAAGAATTTAAGCTTTCTGCCAATATCAGATATGTCTATGTCCTGGGAAATGTTCTTGTTACTTACAACCTCATGCTAATCACATTAGCCTACATTAGCTCAACCGTCCCATGGCGGACCCACCGATCCTTTATAGGTTTTAAGGTGCATACGGGTAGACAGCTAGGGTTTAGCTGTTCAATGGCCTGGTGGTAGAAGCTGTCTCAATGGTGAGAAGCTAAATTGCTTTTGGAATCCAAAGGGAAAATGTGCATCACAACAGCGGTTCATTAATATTCTTAATTCCCATGTCTAAACATGGGATCCTGAGTGGTGCAGCAGTCTAAGGCACTGTATAGCAGCGCTAGAGGCGTCACTACAGACCCTGGTTTGATCCCTGGCTGTATCACAATTGGCTGTGATCGGGAGTCCCATAGGGCGGCGCGCAATTGGCCCAGCATCATCCTGGTTAGGGTTTGGCTGGTGTAGGCCGTCTTTGTAAATAAGTAATTTGTTCTTAACTGACTTGCCTAGTAAAATAAAAAATGTATAATAATATACAAAACAATGCAGTGCAATCAACTATTTATGGTGTCACGCACGTCTTCTGTTGTTTGATTGTGCTGATAAAAAATGTGTAGAGACCGTGATTCATATTGGATTAGATTCCTCGGGGGTCATTTGGTTAATTTCCTGTTTGCATTTATTTCTGACATTGTGATATTTAAATCCCAGCACCACTGTAGCTGAGGATGCGATCTCTTCCATATTGAAGACTGGGCTGGCTGGCTGGCTGGCTGGCTGGCTGGTGTAGTCTAGATGAACTGCTGTTCATCCAGTGGAATGCTCTGAGGTGATAACCTACATCACCAGCTATTTGTCAGGCTATCAAGTTAACCTTGAAGACTTGTCGAGTAGCACATCTAGAAATATCTTCACAAGAGTTGATATCATTTTGGTAAGCTAAACAATATATAAACAACATTGTGCTAGATTAAGAGGCAAATGATGATCACTAAATAGAGTGTTTGGTATGTAAGCTAGATACTGTAGCATTATACAGTACCAGCAACTTCAGTCCATGGAAGAATGATCTATCCCAGACTGCTTCAATCTGCATACTTCCATCTCTCTTTCCTTCTCACCTTCCATCTCACCTTCCATCTCTCCTTCCATCTCTCTTTCCTTCTCACCTTCCATCTCACCTTCCATCTCTCCTTCCTTCTCTCCTTCCTTCTCTTCTTCCTTCTCTTCTTCCATCTCTCCTTCCTTCTCTCCTTCCATCTATCCTTCCATCTCTCCTTCCTTCTCACCTTCCATCTATCCTTCCTTCCCACCTTCCATCTATCCTTCCATCTCTCCTTCCATCTCTCCTTCCTTCTCTCCTTCCATCTCTCCTTCCTTCTCTTCTTCCATCTCTCCTTCCATCTCTCTTTCCTTCTCACCTTCCATCTCTCCTTCCTTCTCTTCTTCCATCTCTCTTTCCATCTCTCTTTCCTTCTCTCCTTCATTCTCTCCTTCCATATCTCCTTCCTTCTCTCCTTCCATCTCTCTTTCCGTCTCTCTTTCCTTCTCTCCTTCCATCTCTCCTTCCATCTCTCTTTCCTTCTCACCTTCCATCTCTCCTTCCTTCTCACCTTCCATCTCTCCTTCCTTCTCTTCTTCCATCTCTCTTTCCATCTCTCTTTCCTTCTCTCCTTCATTCTCTCCTTCCATCTCTCCTTCCTTCTCTCCTTCCATCTCTCTTTCCATCTCTCTTTCCATCTCTCTTTCCTTCTCTCCTTCCATCTCTCTTTCCATCTCTCTCTCCTTCTATCCCTATTTCCATCTCTCTTTCCTTCCATCTCTCCTTCCTTTCCTTCCTTCTCTCCTTCCATCTCTCTTTCCATCTCTCTCTCCTTCTATCTCTATTTCCATCTCTCTTTCCTTCCATCTCTCCTTCCTTTCCTTCCTTCTCTCCTTCCATCTCTCTTTCCACCTCTCTTTCCTTCTATCTCTCTTTCCTTCTATCTCTCTTTCCTTCTCTCTTTCCATCTCTCTCTCTCCTTCTCTCTTTCCTTCTCGCCTTCCATCTTTCTTTCTTTCTTTCTCTCCTTCCATATCTCTCTCCTTCCTTCATGCAGTAATACACTTGCTCCTCTCTCACTTATCTCTAACCCTTCTCCCTCTTCCATCTTATTCATTGATACAGATGTGAGTACAGCTTCCCTCTATGCATCTTTCTCTTCTCTCCGCCTCAACCATCTTTTCCCTCGTTCCTGGGTGACACTGTCTGAGACCCACCAGCTGTTTCACCTTGCCTCTGTTCCTCTATAACACCAGCCTTTGGTCCATCCATCTATCCGTCACCCATCCCTTGGTTTCAATTTCACAATAAAAAATGTATAGTTACTGTATATATACTGTATATTTCACAACACCACACCAAAATCTACTGTAAATACTACTCTGTGCACTATTTCAGCACCATTCCTGTTTTCTATTCCAGACATCAGCTATGAAAATATCTTATTTCCCCTCGGCTCTCTGTCTCACTTATGATCCTGCTGTATAGGTAAGCAAAGGGTTGCCTTGCCAAATGCATCAGCGGCATTTGGCCTTGTATGAAAGAGAGAGAGAGAAAGAGAGAGAGAGAAAGAGGGAGGGAGAAAGAGGGAGAGGGAGAAAGAGGGAGCGACAGTGAGAGAGACAATGGGAGAGAAAGAGAGAGAGAGTGATAAAGACCTTCTTTTACATTTCCCTTTCCCCCATTTCGATCTGTCCATTCTCCAAAGCTTATTATACTGAACAAAAATATAAACACAACATGTAAAGTGTTGGTCCCATGTTTCATGAGCTGAAATGAAAGATCCCAGAAATGTTCCATATGCAATAAAAACGTATTTATCTCGAATTATGTGGACAAATTCGTTTACATCCATGTTAGTGAGCATTTCTCCTTTGCCGAGATAATCCATCCACCTGACAAGTGTAGCATATCAAGAAACAATGTGCAGTTTTGTCACACAACACAATGCCAGAGATGACTCAAGTTCTGAGGGAGCGTGTAATTGACATGCTGACTGCAGGAACGTCCCCCAGAGCTGTTGCTGGAGAATTGAATGCTAATTTCTCTACCATAAGCCCGACTCCAACGTTGTTTTAGAGAATTTGGTAGTACGTCCCACCGACCTCACAACCGCAGACCAACGTGTAACCACGTCAGCCCAGGACCACCACATCCGGCTTCTTCACTTGCAGGATCATCTGAGACCAGCCACCTGGGCAGCTGATGAAACTGAGAAGTATTTCTGTCTATAAAGCCCTTTTGTGGGGAAAAACTCATTCTGATTGGTTGGGCCTGGCTCCCCAGTGTGTGTGCCAGTCTCCCAAGTGGGTGGGCCTATGCCCTCCCAGGCCCACCGATGTCTGTGCCCCTGCCCAGTCATGTGAAATCCATAGATTAGAGCCTAATGAATTTATTTAAATTGCCTGATTTCCTTATATGAACTGTAACTCAATAAAATCATTGAACTTGTTGAATGTTGCGTTTATATTTTTGTTCAGTCTAGTTCCCCAAGCCTTACATCACATTTTCTCAAGCTCTCTGCTTCAACCTTTCATTTTACCTTCTTCACTCTATGTCTCTCTCTTTTTTCTCTTCCCAGCTACGGGGCCTCTCCTTGCTCCTTCACGCCTCCAGTCTGTGCTGCTGTCTCACTCTGTCTGCTACGTTTCCAGCAGCTAGCTTCCTTAGCGCCGTCCTCTCCACACACCTCCTGTCCATCTTCCCCCAGATTCTCTCTCAGGAGGAGAGGCTGTTCTTTCACCACCCCTCTCCTTCTCCCGCTCTTATTCTACCATATTCTCAACCAATATTGTTTCAGCCCATTAAACAACAGACACAAATCCGTTTGGAGACGGAGACTAGCATGGCCTTGGATGTGGCTCCATTTCTCTCTCCTGGGCCCTGTGTTGGCTTCCGGCCTGGGAAATCCATTTAGCCGCAGCGGCACAAGCCTGTGTTCCTGGCGCATGGAGGGCACGTGCACTTAATGAATTATACCTTCAGTCTGCATGCATACCCCGTACACCTCTTTATGAACAATAACATACATCATGTTTACATGTTTAAGACGGGTAGGTGGTGTATCATACATTTTTCTATGTGTGTAGGATATACTATGGGGTCAGTGACACGTATGTATGGCCGTGGCACAAGGGGCAGGGCCAGTGGATGTCGTACCTGTCGATAGAGATGTGTGTGGTAAATGTAATTTGACTGTCCAATGCTACCCTCCATGGTGTAATGGGGATATGGGGGGGGGGGGGGGGGGGGGGGGTGAATGGCTGGCTGGTGGCCCTAGTGTGTCATGGTGGGTGATGTTTACTGGTGGACCCTGTTGATGCAGGGCCAAATGTGGAAGGGTGAGCAGAGATAATGTTTTATCCACAATAGAACCCGTTGTGCTGAAAGCACGTGATGTCAGTTGGAATGCCCAGCGGACGGACTCATTCCAGGCAGATTTTTTTGGAGACTGTTTGAAATTCTAGGAGTTTCTGGGAGCCCATTTTGTACAGCTGTATTTGTTCAGGCTGAATAAAAGTTGATTATTCTGCAGAAAAAATAGTCCAGTCCAGCAGCACGGTCCAAACGCGGATCACAGCCGGCTAAGATAAAGCAGGAGCAGATTGCTTCATCCCATTAGACATGGTTAAAGTGAATAGAATGAAAAGGGGTGGGGGAGAAATATCATAGGGATGAGCCATAGAGGGATCTAGTGGAACTCTGAGGTATGCCGAGGTAACACTGTGTGTCTGCTGACAGTACAGCTTCCTGTATCTCTCTCTCTCTCTCTCTCTCTCTCTCTCTCTCTCTCTCTCTCTCTCAATGGCAGCTCATGCCAGTCTACTTGAGTTATTCTTTTCTCTATGCACGTTTTCTCTCCCTATCTTCCTGTTCCCTCCTATCGCACCACGCTGATCCTGTCTCCAACTTCCCCATTCTTTCCAGTTTTCTTCAAAGGAAACAACCCCTCTTGCTCTCTGTCAAACCTCTGCATCTGTTTTCCCATGAATGAACCAGTATTGATCTGATAGTGGTAACGACGTTGCACCAGAAAGCCGTCGCCGCTTCATTTGTGAACAGATCATTGTTTAAGACAACAATGAAATACAGAGGATAAACACTAACAGATAAAAACATTGCTCATACTTTTGTTTTTCTCAATCTCTCTCTCTCTCTCTCTCTCTCTCTCTCTCTCTCTCTCTCTCTCTCTCACACAGTACACATAGAAACACACACACTGTACCTTGGCAGCCATGATCATGGAGGAGCCCCCGCGGACCCCCAGGATGGGGATGTGTGTCTGTGCAGAGATGAAGTCCAGGATCTGGGCTATGGCCTCCTGATCCGTATCGTCCCCGAACACCACGCCCTGCAACCAGTGCTCTGTCATCAGGTCACAGATGCTCTTGATGATGCTCTTGGGGTCCGTCTCGTTCATGGTGAGTACTTCCACATTGGGTGCCAGCGGCATGTGCAGGAAGTCGTCCTTCTCCCGGGCGCCCGCCAACGCTACCTCGCTAGAGTTGCCCACCAGCACCACGGCGATGCTGAGGCCCTGCACCAGCTTGGGCAGCACCTGGTGGTGGGGGGGCTGGGCCATGGGGATGTAGTGGGCCACGCCCCCGCCCTTGTCTCTGCGAGAGTGACAGGCAGGGGGCAGGTGAAACAGGCACATCAGGAGGCCCAGGAGGGACAGGGAGAGGGAGGAGAGGGCCGCACGGCGCCGGGGAGGACGTCTCACCTCCTGGGGGGGCAGGGGCGTGGGGGACGCTCGCCTTTCCTGAGGGTGGGAGGGGCTGTGGCAGCCGCAGACAGGCATAATCGAGGAGTGGAAATGTAATACCTGGGGGGAGGGAGGAGAGAAGAGAGAGAGAGAGAGAGGTCAGTATGGCCCATACACATTGATTGACTTAAGTGGATTGACATGAGCCTATAACATGAATCAGTGTATCACTAACCATGTTTCCATCTAGAGTTTTTATGCGAGTAAAGTCATACCGTATCAAAAAAATCACTACAGCTGTGATGGAAACAGG
>NC_138293.1:68700000-69007500 GCF_965601325.2 Salmo salar | reverse complement strand
GACAGTGTCACCAGCAGAGCACCCCCACACCATCCCATGTCCTCCTCTATGCTTCAAAGTTCTTGAAATGTTCCGTATTGACTGACCTTCATGTCTTAAAGTAATGATGGACTGTCATTTCTCTTTGCTTATTTGAGCTGTTCTTGCCATAATATGGACCTGGTATTTTACCAAATAGGGCTATCTTCTGTGTACCACCTCCACCTTGTCACAACACAACTGATTGGCTCAAATTCATTAAGAAGGAAAGACATTCCACAAATGTACTTTTAACAAGACACACCTGTTAATTGACATGCATTCCAAGTGACTACCTCACGAAGCTGGTTGAGATAATGCCAAGAGTGTGCAAAGCTGTCATCAAGGCAAAGGGTGGCTACTTTGAAGAATCTCATTTGTTTAACACTTTTTTGGTTACTACCATAACATAGTTTTGATGTCTTTACTATTATTCTACAATGTAGAAAATAGTAAAAATAAAGAAAAACCCTTGAATGAGTAGGTGTGTCCAAACTTTTGACAGGTTCTGTAACAGAGTGCCATCACACTGGCAAAAGATAGCCGTACACACAAAATAACAGTAGCACAGTGTGCTCTCTCTCTTTCTATCTCTCTCTCTCTCTCGTACACACACACACACACACACACACACACACACACACACACACACACACACACACACACACACACACACACACACACACACACACACACACACACACACACACAGGGCCGTGCTGTTGTGTTTCCTGGAAATTCATAATACGGAGAAGCGATCAAAAGCTTTCATTTATAATTAATGCGCATGTGCTTTCTACAGTCACAACACAAGTGATATTGGGCAAAGTATACAATGCAGGGGAATATTGACTTCCAGTATTATCTAAAAGGTGAGGTTTGTCTGTGACAGCAGCATGTACTATCAGGTCCCTGAGGGGATGAGCTGGCCCCTAGAACACAGGGCCAAACCGCTGAGAGGAGTGAACTATGTTGGCTCTAGTGGAAAAGTACATGCAAGGCCTTTAGCTGGCTGCTGGGGAGGAAGAGGGGGGTCTATTTGAACCTGAGGTCTGGACGTGATGTTCTGCAGCAGCCACTCACAGCCCCCTCATTACCATACACAGCCAGGCATACATTCACATGTTTACCGAGAGTCATTGAGTGTATAATGGTGTCTATTTCAAGAGAGAGGATGTTGGAGTGCCAATCGCTCTCTCTCTCTCTCTCTCTTCTCATTATGTGTCAGGCCTGACAGTCGGGATATTTTCATGAATACGAAGAACAAATACAATATGTAATTTTTATTGCCTGCTTTGATATTTAGGAGTGCGGAGGACAACAACACGTCTAAACTGTTTATGACCCGTTTATTCATTCACTATCTTTGCCCGGAACTTGTACTGCAGTACTGAGAAATTGTGTCAAAGACCCAAACATTTTCTCCAAAAGAAGCCATGAAGTTTGTATCTTAATCTGTTTTCAGGTGGAGAAGGATTCGATTTTCATAATATGTGCAATATGCAAGAAATTGGCAAATAGGGACAAAGCATTATTTCTGTCACACTGGCATGTGCACGAAACCCAATATCTGTGGCTTGTCTTTGAATATCAAGTGTCTTGAAGGAGAAAAGTACTAAACAACGCCTGAAGTTGTGTAATGTGTTTTGATACAACCATGAAGGTAAGCAGTTGGTCCTGTAATAACTCTTAGATTTCTATTTACACCCACTCTTCTGATTGCAGGAGAAAAGTTAATCTCCTCCCTGACTTGTGGGCTCACCGCCCCATATGCTTATCAGTGTATGTGAGCAATTCCACTTCAGCTGGCCTATTTCCATTTTAAACATCCTTTACAGGTGTGTATGATTTCAAAGTGTTGCCTTTTGGAATGGTGAGAAAACCAGAGTGACCCCCGTGCCAATAACGGCCCGGTAATCACTTTAAATGTGTTTTATTGACAGCTTTTCACAGACCAGAGCCACAATAATCTGTCCTCCTCCATCCATCTCATTCCAAGCTGTTATTTTTGGAACCAGGATCCTGCCTTTGGATTAGTAGGTGTGCAGGGTATTTCCTTTGTGTGCATGTGTGTGTGTGTGTGCGTGCGTGCGTGTGCGTGCGTGTGCGTGTCGTTTGAAAGAGAGACAACAGTTTGAAAATATTGCATTTGTCCTTCTTGCGTGCAGGGATTTAAATGGTCTGAATTGAATTTGGTGCTGCAGCAGTTGCTTAAAAGAAGATATGGGGATATAGATACCCGCTCAAAATCTGCCTCCCATGAGTGAAAACCAACAGCTCTTGTGTACAGTCAAATGAATCAAAATGGTACCCTGAAATATGCTTAGGCAAGAGCACAACCTGATCCAGTTCAGTACTGTGGTGTCCATGTCTGTCTGCATTACACCCCTGCAAAGGCAGAGGACAAAGGGACAAAGGGACAAAACATCCCAGACCTTGTGCCACTAAGACTTACTGTACGACAAACTAACAATTGAGGATGAAAACTCTATTCTCTTCCCAATGGCTACTACGGCTTCGAAAAAGTTCGCTTATTGACTGCATAGATACAGTGTCCTAACTAGTTCACTTATTGAGTGCATAGATACAGTGTCCTAACTAGTTCACTTATTGACTGCATAGATACAGTGTCCTAACTAGTTCACTGTCCTAACTAGTTCACTTATTGACTGCATAGATACAGTGTCCTAACTAGTTCACTTATTGACTGCATAGATACAGAGTCCTAACTGACTTTCAAGAGGCTTGGACTGTAATATTGCTTTGGTTACAGGTTGGATGGATGGTGACCAGGGTTCTTCAGTATAGTGTGTGATAACTGCTGTTTACTGTACCAGAGCAATAACAGCAGCTATCACTTGACCTGTATCAAATTCCTCACGTTTCTATCTCCGATAATGGTAAATAGTAATACGTTACTTTGTTCTCCACTCAGGTGAATGATGGATTTAATTTTAAAGTATTCATTTAACGTTTTAATTAATGGATTTTGATGAATTGTAAGCATTAATTCATGGGACATGTCATTTGGAGACTACGGCACATTTTGCAAAGGTGTGAGACAGGTTACATTATTAAAGGGTGTAATTCAGCGCTGGAGCATCTGTTTTGGCAGCATGTTTAAACCCTTGTGAGAGACGCTGGAGACTAGGATTCCAGTACAGTATCTCTTTTCCACCGTTGTTTTTATGCATGATCATCACTATTTCTTGCAGGCGTAAGGCTGTCATGCCTGTCTCCAGCCGTCTTCCAGGGCTGTGTGCGTCTCCGCTCCCAGCCAATGATGAGACTCCCCACGAGGATAATGACGTCTAGGAGCGCTTCCCAATAGATGTCCCGTGTTTAATCCCACCCAGCACTCAGTCACGAGGCACGCCGCAGAGTAAGCCTCAGCTCCGTCAACAGCACCACCATATCCGGAGCTGTCACACCAACATGGTACCTGTGTGACAACTATTGTAATATTTCAATCAAACACTTTGTTCGGAGTGTTCGTTGTACAGTTCTAAGAGACCCACCTCCATTAACTACTGTATAAGAAGCAGTGCTTGACCTGGGCAGAACCTCCTATTTTCTACTGCTTGTGCTCCGGTTGCTCCTACAGAATATTAGCTCAAAAGTATCGTGGAGCTCCTGCATCTAAATATAAACAGTACCGGCACCCAAAATGAGTACCGGCACCTATTTCAGTCCAAATCAAGCAATGAAAGAAGCACAACACAAAGTAGAATATCTTTGACAATGTACTTTCTGTATTCTTTATCAAGATATCATCTAGAAAATTAAAGTAGATTAAATAATGGTGAGTAATTGCAGTGTATTGCCACACAATATAAAGGCTGATGATTCATAGCCAGCTATACAGAACAAAACTTTTCATATCATTTAGTTACATACCAAATGGAACAGCTTACCTATAGTATATTCATATATGCAAATAAACTTAAATGACGGTACAAACATAGAGGCCTGTGTGCAAAAGGTGATGTGAGTCCCACTAGATCAAACCCGCCTGTCACGCCCTGACCATAGAGAGCCCTTGTTTCTCTATGGTATAGTAGGTCAGGGCGTGACTGGGGGTGTTCTATGTTGTTTATTTCTATGTTGTGTTCTAGTTTCTTTTTCTATGTTGGAGTTTTTGTATGATTCCCAATTAGTGGCAGCTGGTAATCGTTGTCTCTAATTGGGGATCATATTTAAGTAGCTGTTTTTCCCACCTGTGTTTGTGGGATATTATTTTGTATTTTGTGCATTTGCACCACGTAGTCATGTTTCGTTATTAGTTTATTGATTTATTGTTTTGTTCTTGCTAAGTTTCACTTTATAATAAAGATGTGAAATGCTACTCACGCTGCGCCTTGGTCCAATCATTACGACGATCGTGACACCGCCTGAGTTTTCTGTGGCAGTAGTTACGAGTGCCAGAGGACTTCATTTGCATCACCACAGTCAGTGAAGTGAGTCCGCCAACACCTTCAATTATGAAACAATTAGCATTCATAAGTTTGCTTGTGAAAAGCTGTAAGATTGAATTGCAGTTAGTCATCCTCTGAATGAATTCATGAAGCGCTTCCTATTCGCTATGCTCCACGGGGCTAATTTTCATCTGCTGGCTCATCCCTGCTCTCTCTGGGACGGTGTCAGTTGTACTCACAGACACCAAAAGGTCATAAATTAGCAATAAGGACCATTGAAGTAGACAAGTTGTTACGCTTCAACCCGGTGATACTTTCAAGAGGAGCTTTAAAAAAAAACAGTTTTGCATATAAATATATTCATAGATGGTATTTATTTCATTTCTGCCCATCAAAAGGGAAAGGTGGAGAATAAGTTCCCATGCTCACCTCTTTTTATGAATGGCCCTAAATATATGGAGCAATTGTTTGTGTTTGAAAAGCAAATGTTTCACATTAGTTGTGTGTTGGAAATAGCCAGTGGACAAGAGTACCTGATCATCAGCATCATAATAATCATGCTGTGTGTGAAAGTGTTTCGGTATCATCAACTGACACAACTTTAAACATCATCAAAGTGTCACAATGTGAAACCTGTGCGTCTACGTCACTCTGGCCTAGCAGCAGCGCTAAAGCCCTCGTAGCTGTTTTGTGTAATATAATGGTGTTGACCCTAATGGCTGTGGGCCTCACTATTGAGTTATTATTTTTATGCAAGCACTAAGCTCCCAGACTCTTTCATAACACTGTCAGCACAGCGCGCCCAACTCTCAGAAAAAATTTAGGAGAGAAGTGATATTTTATTCACTCGTGGCAGAGTACAATTCATAATACGGCTCGACTGATTCCCAGTTTTAATTAAAAACTAGCCTTAGTGCCGGTGGTAACATCCTGATTTATTAAGACCCAACCTCATCCACACAAGACTGAGTCCACAGTGGGTGAGGGGGTGGGGAGAAGGTGGTGGGCAAAATGCCTAGGAGGGGGGAAAGTGATTTGTTTCACACAGCAAGGTGGTACAGTAGGCAGGCAGTGTGTGTGGTAACATTTCATTACAGAGTTGCTTTGGCAAGTTTGTTTTAAAAAATAATAGTATGGGAAAAAATGATATGCAGTGTATATATAACAGACACTATTGGAGAATGGCCAGTGCAGCAAATTTCACATGAATTGATGGAATTTGCTTCGGTCTGGCAGTAATGTTAGGTTTATGTCACCCTCCCATTTAAATCACAGCTACAACGGAATCCCTTGATGCAGAGAGATTTTAATTAAAAACGGTGAGAGAGAGAGAGTGTGCTGGCAAGAGAGGGAGGCAGATTGAATGAAAGAGAGAAAGTTATAAAGATAGAGAGGCAGGACCAAAGTTAGATCAGAGCTGTGATACACATAAGGGACAGAAGAAAATAAGAGAGGGAACAGTGTGGAAAAGGGAATGGTGGCAGGACAGAGGAGAAAGACTAAAAATGCGTATTCAGGGGTAAAATGAAACTAGGAAAAGTTTAAAGTACAGTGAGGGAAAAAAGTATTTGATCCCCTGCTGATTTTGTACGTTTGCCCACTGACAAAGAAATGATCAGTCTATAATTTTAATGTTAGGTTTATTTGAACAGTGAGAGACAGAATAACAACAAAAAAATCCAGAAAAACGCATGTCAAAAATTTTATAAATAGATTTTTTCCCCATTCTGCTCACAGTACAGGTCAGATGTTTTACCGTGTGTGTGTGTGTGTGTGTGTGTGTGTGTGTGTGTGTGTGTGTGTGTGTGTGTGTGTGTGTGTGTGTGTGTGTGTGTGTGTGTGTGTGTGTGTGTGTGGCAACTGCGCCTTTCCTCTATTTTCATTCCCCCTTGTCTTCTCCACATCTCCCTTCCTTAGTCACTCTCACTGAGTGATTCTTTAAGGTTTGGCACACACTGGCGATGCAGACCACAGCCAAACACACAGCCATAAACAAGCACACACAGACAAAAACACCCACACTTTGACTGATGCATACGTATACAATGCAATAATCAATTTATGTACACTATATAATGCCCTTACCTTAGGTAATGAACATGTAGAAACACACTCACACACTACCCCAGCCAGTCATCTTTAACCATACTGCCTTCTCAATTACACATCCTTTACCTTGGACAAATGGACACAAACACGGTATCTACTGTAGATCAGGGCTTGGTAGCTCGTGCCCTAAGGAGCCATGGGGGATTCTGTTCCTCGTATCCCCGACTTCATAAGACACATCAATTCTCCTCCTCAACGAAGCCCAATCAATGGCAGCAACATGAAAGGTGGCTGATCGGCCCGCCCCCCAGGGGCTGGTCCTCTAGCATGCAGCCGGCCTCCTCAGTAAACCCAGGGGCTGGTCCTCTAGCATGCAGCCGGCCTCCTCAGTAAACCCAGGGGCTGGTCCTCTAGCATGCAGCCGGCCTCCTCAGTAAACCCAGGGGCTGGTCCTCTAGCATGCAGCCGGCCTCCTCAGTAAACCCAGGGGCTGGTCCTCTAGCATGCAGCCGGCCTCCTCAGTAAACCCAGGGGCTGGTCCTCTAGCACGCAGCCGGCCTCCTCAGTAAACCCAGGGGCTGGTCCTCTAGCACGCAGCCGGCCTCCTCAGTAAACCCAGGGGCTGGTCCTCTAGCACGCAGCCGGCCTCCTCAGTAAACCCAGGGGCTGGTCCTCTAGCACGCAGCCGGCCTCCTCAGTAAACCCAGGGGCTGGTCCTCTAGCACGCAGCCGGCCTCCTCAGTAAACCCAGGGGCTGGTCCTCTAGCATGCAGCCGGCCTCCTCAGTAAACCCAGGGGCTGGTCCTCTAGCATGCAGCCGGCCTCCTCAGTAAACCCAGGGGCTGGTCCTCTAGCACGCAGCCGGGCTCCTCAGTAAACCCAGGGGCTGGTCCTCTAGCATGCAGCCGGCCTCCTCAGTAAACCCAGGGGCTGGTCCTCTAGCACGCAGCCGGCCTCCTCAGTAAACCCAGGGGCTGGTCCTCTAGCACGCAGCCGGGCTCCTCAGTAAACCCAGGGGCTGGTCCTCTAGCATGCAGCCGGGCCTCCTCAGTAAACCCAGGGGCTGGTCCTCTAGCACGCAGCCGGGCTCCTCAGTAAACCCAGGGGCTGGTCCTCTAGCACGCAGCCGGCCTCCTCAGATACTGACTCAGCTCTGGGAGGGCAGGGGGAGCTGGAGCCAACCACCACCAGGAATGAGCCCTCTCCTCAGTAAACCCAGGGTAACCCTTTAATTGGACATCATACATGTACATTTGAATGAAAGTAGGATAGCAGGGTGTCAATACTGAAACGTTTCTTACTTTATGTCTAATGCATGCTTTTGTATGGCCTAGTTAGATAGTGTCAATTGACCTTTAAGAACTTTTAGAGGGTATATGGTGCCAACTCTTATATAAATCATCATTAGGCTTCAGCCATATTTCGTTCACCTGTGAAAAGCTTTAAGATGTTTTGAACATTTTCTAGTGGCTTTACGCGTTTGTTTCTCTAGAGCCACTGATCACATCCATCCACAACTCTCCCTCATGTCTTCACATTGGTCTTGACTGATGTTTATCACGGTCGACACGATGCAATATACCACGTCTTTCTTGTCCTGGAGGTTTGAGCCAGAAGAGGCCATCTATCCCACACTCACAGTGTGTGTCCATTGATCTTAAATAACTGGATGGGTAGAAGGATCATTAGGCTAGTGCTATGGTGGTAGCTATCTAGTCCACCTTCTCTCTACTCCTTGAGCCACAAAACACACTCTCTCTCACACTTAATGAGTGTGCCATCAGGGTCTGGCGGTGTGAACGTATCAGGGTCTGGCGGTGTGAACGTATCAGGGTCTGGCGGTGTGAACGTATCAGGGTCTGGCTGTGTGAACGTATCAGGGTCTGGCGGTGTGAATGTATCAGGGTCTGGCAGTGTGAAGGTATCAGGGTCTGGCTGTGTGAATGTATCAGGGTCTGGCAGTGTGAACGTATCAGGGTCTGGCTATCCGGTGTGAACGTATCAGGGGTCTGGCTGGCGGTGTGAACGTATCAGGGTCTGGCGGTGTGAACGTATCAGGGTCTGGCGGTGTGAACGTATCAGGGTCTGGCGGTGTGAACGTATCAGGGTCTGGCGGTGTGAACGTATCAGGGTCTGGCGGTGTGAACGTATCAGGGTCTGACGGTGGGAACGTATCAGGGTCTGACGGTGGGAACGTATCAGGGTCTGACGGTGGGAACGTATCAGGGTCTGACGGTGTGAACGTATCAGGGTCTGCCGGTGTGACCGTATCAGGGTCTGGCGGTGTGAACGTATCAGGGTCTGGCGGTGTGAACGTATCAGGGTCTGGCGGTGTGAACGTATCAGGGTCTGGCGGTGGGAACGTATCAGGGTCTGCCGGTGTGAACGTATCAGGGTCTGTCTGACGGTGTGAACGTATCAGGGTCTGGCGGTGTGAATGTATCAGGGTCTGGCGGTGTGAACGTATCAGGGTCTGTCTGACGGTGTGAACGTATCAGGGTCTGCCGGTGTGAACGTATCAGGGTCTGGCGGTGGGAACGTATCAGGGTCTGGCGGTATGAACGTATCAGGGTCTGGCGGTATGAACGTATCAGGGTCTGGCGGTGTGAACGTATCAGGGTCTGGCGATGTGAACGTATCAGGGTCTGGCGGTGTGAACGTATCAGGGTCTGGCGGTGTGAACGTATCAGGGTCTGGCGGTGTGAACGTATCAGGGTCTGGCGGTATGAACGTATCAGGGTCTGGCGGTGTGAATGTATCAGGGTCTGCCGGTGTGAACGTATCAGGGTCTGGCGGTGTGAATGTATCAGGGTCTGGCGGTGTGAACGTATCAGGGTCTGGCGGTGTGAACGTATCAGGGTCTGGCGGTGTGAACATATCAGGGTCTGGCTGCCGGCATGAACGTATCAGGGTCTGGCGGTGTGAATGTATCAGGGTCTGGCGGTGTGAACGTATCATGGTCTGGCGGTATGAACGTATCAGGGTCTGGCGGTGTGAACGTATCAGGGTCTGGCGGTGTGAACGTATCAGGGTCTGGCGGTGTGAACGTATCAGGGTCAGGCTGCCGGTGTGAATGTATCAGGGTCTGGTGGTGTGAACGTATCAGGGTCTGCCGGTGTGAACGTATCAGGGTCTGGCGGTGTGAACGTATCAGGGTCTGGCGGTGTGAACGTATCAAGGTCTGCCGGTGTGAACGTATCAGGGTCTGCCGGTGTGAACGTATCAGGGTCTGGCGGTGTGATCGTATCAGGGTCTGGCTGCCGGTGTGAATGTATCGGGGTCTGGCAGTGTGAACGTATCAGGGTCTGCCGGTGTGAACGTATCAGGGTCTGGCGGTGTGAACGTACGGGTCGGCGGGGACGCGGGTCTGGCGGTGTGAACGTATCAGGGTCTGCCGGTGTGAACTTATCAGGGTCTGCCGGTGTGAACGTATCAGGGTCTGGCGGTGTGAACGTATCAGGGTCTGTCTGGCGGTGTGAACGTATCAGGGTCTGTCTGGCGGTGTGAACGTGGCCTAATTGTCTCAGCATTCGAGGTGGTGAATATTTGTGGTTGTGGCTTCATTTAGCACCCCATCGTCTTCCTATAGGAGCTTTATTTACAGTTTGTGTTCTCCACCCCCTCCGCCCTCATACCTCCCTCACTGCACCACCTCCCAGCTCTCCTCTCAGCCACCATCTTTAATTCAAACACCCCCCCCCCCCCTTTGCCCCCCACCATTCCTCTCTTGTCATGGTTAATTAATTGCCAAGCTGTTCACTGCCGATGCCAACTGTAACATAGACAAACACTGATACGTTAATACCCACATACATTCATGCTCGCCGACTCTCCTGACAGAAAACTCCCTTGGTCCAGTATTGGAAGATGTTACAGGACAATAATGGAGATGTTATACAGTGCCTTCAGAATTCACAGCCCTACAAATTCTAACATTAGTAAAAATAAAATATATTTAAAAAAGACTAATAAAACACTAATATATCTTGACTAGATAAGTATTCAACCCCCTGAGTTAATACATGTTAGAATCACATTTGGCAGTGATTACAGCTTTGTCTTTCTGGGTAAGTTCTTAAGAGCTTTACACACCTGGATTGTGCAACATTTTCCCATTATTCTTTTCAAAATTCTTTAAGCTCTGTCAAATTGGTTGTTGATCATTGCTAGACAACCATTTTCAGGCAAATTTAAGTCAAAACTGTAACTCAGCCACTCAGGAACATTCACAGTCTTCTTGGTAAGCAACTCCAGTGTAGATTTGGCCTTGGGTTTTAGGTTATTATCCTGCTGAAAGGTGCATTCATCACCCAGTGTCTGGTGGAAAGCAGACTTAACAAGGTTTTCCTCTAGGATTTTGCCTGTTCTTAGCTCCATTCCATTTATTTTTTATCCTGAAAAAGTCCCCAGTCCTTAACAATTACAAGCAAATCCATAACATGATGCATTCACCACTATGCTTGAAAATATGGAGAGTGGTACTCAGTAATGTATTATTTTGGATTTGGCCCAAACATAACACTTTGTATTATGGACAAAAGGTTCATTGCTTTGCCGCATGTTATGCAGTATTACTTTAGTGCCTTGTTGCCAACAGTTTTGGAATATTTTTATTCTGTACAGGCTTTCTTCACTCTGTAAATTAGGTTAGTATTGTAGAGTAACTACTGTACAATGTTGTTAATCCATCCTCAGTTTTCTCCTATCACAGCCATTCAACTCTGTAACTGTTTTTAAGTCACCATTGGCCTCGTTTTCCTGAGCGGTTTCCTTCCTCTCCGGCAACTGAGTTAGAAAGGACATCTGTATCTTTGTAGTGACTGGGTATATTATTGATACATCATTCAAAGTGTAATTAGTAACTTCACCATGCTCAAAGTGATATTCAATGTCTGTTTTTTTTTACCCATCTACCAATAGGTGCCCTTCTTTGTGAGGCATTGGAAAACCTCCCTCATCTTTGTGGTTCACTGCTCGACTGAGGGACCTTACAGATAATTGTGTGTGGGGTACAGAGATGAAGTAGTCATTCAAAAATCATGTTAAACACTATTATTGCACACAGAGTGAGTCCATGCAATTTATTATGACTTGTTAAGTATTTTGGCTTAGTTATTGACTTAAGACATTTCAGCTTTTCATTTTTTATTAATTAGTAAAAATGTTGAAAAACATAATTCCGCTTTGACATGATGAGGTATTGTGTGCAAGCCAGTGACCAAAAAATCGAAATGTAATACACTTTAAAATCAGGCTGTAAAATAGCACAATGTGGAAAAAGTCAAAGGGTGTGAAGTGAGCACCGTCTGTATTTATCAAGGGGGAGGTGCGTCCCAGAAACTATGTTGCAGGTAATCCACATTACCTGGCAGTTTAACTTTGTTGAATTTGGGACACTTTGCACTGAGGTGTTTAAGCAGCCACTGTGTTTGAAATGTATCGCTTGTATGGCTGAGTGGCGGTTGAGAAGAGATTCAAAATAAGTTCTGACAATTATTCAGTTTGCTTCCCAGATAGAAAAAAGTCAGGAGGGGGAAATCTAAATTAAATACTGAAAATATTGCATGTATTCAACCCGGGGTTTGAAACTCAGTTGCGTTGCAGTTAAGCAGCGGATGTGACTAAATAGAAAATGACAAGAGAAACTGAGTGTTCCCTATAATACAGTGGTTAGACTAAATCTGTGCAAATGAATCTGTGGGAGGGTGACATCCACAGAGCAAAGCGGTGGTGCTGTACTTTTATAATCCAACCTTGATAAACAATATTCATTAGCTCTCAACTATGTTTGGCTTCAGTAATCAATGAGAGTTACACGTGAAATTGATTGAATACATGCAATTATTTACACCAGAGTGCTTTAAATTATGATGTTGTGCTGCATTGGCTGTTCTCAGATATTATAGTGTCACACACTTTGACGAGCGTGTTGAGATTGAACCCCCCTGTTTTCAATTCTACTCGATGCTGGTTACAGTGTGGCAACTTCTATACAACGTAACATCCTTGGGCGTGTCATTGTTTCATCAAGACATCGCTCCCTCTCCCTAATATAGGTCAGAGAGAGGCTCAACCAGTTATTCCTCTCAGTGGTAAATATATGTCTGCAGTGCCCAACACTCACAGCTCTTTGCTGCCACATTTCACAGATCTTGACAGTAACTGGATGGTAATCTCTCAGGGGAGAATTAGGTTCCTATTGGCAGTTGTGCTAGGAAAACTCCTGGGGGCAATTTTCCCTAACACAGTCTAATCAATAACTTCTAATATTATCTACTAGTCACATCAATCCTTCTGATTCCTTAGGGTGGCAGGGGTTGCTGGCTGGCGAGGTTACTCAAGCAAAGTGTCCATTAACTATGACATTTCAATACCAGTGGGAAGAGAGGCTGGACTATGGCAGTGTTAGCCTCTCAGAAAAACCTGCACTTCAGGATAGACAAGGGTCACTCACTTGGTATATTTGTACCGTACCTTTCATGATTGGGACATCACAAACGGGCTTTTATGAATGTAAGTGTTTTGCTTGGTGGATATGGCAACCTTATAATGTATCAGAACACAGAGTAATGTACAAAATACTGTATGTAGACTATTGCATCTAGGAAAAGAGCCTATTGCTTTGATAGGATGAATTAAACCCCAGTCCATCTCAAAGCTTTAATTTCTACCCAGAGACCACTGCCTCTGTAGTTAAGCAAAGGTAAAAATGTTGAATAACATTACTTTCACATTCGTAAGATTTATGACCGTAGAAAATGCTACGGTAATCCTATACAGCAAATATAGAACTTGTCCTGGCATTTTCAAACAGAGTGTTCTTATAAAGCTATGGTTAGTCTGTGAACATTCATATTAATGCATCATGCAGGTTCCACACAGGTTGTGAAGCTTAACGTTTTTGTTACTTCAGATACGTATGGGACATTTGAATAAAACGAACTCCCTGTGGCTCAAGTTACGTGCAGCAAGGCCTGGATTTGTATGTCTAGCACCACAACATCATTGCTGAGTTGATATATAGAGATATCTGAAGATGCCGACCTACATCAGCATTGTACAGCAAAATGAGAAGAAAACATTCCTAACACATAAAAACACCACAGCCTTTGGGTGGAGAGGAAAATGGGTTCAGTAAGTCGGAAGTTTACATACACTTAGGTTGGAGTCATTAAAACTCGTTTTTCAACCACTCAACAAATTTCTTCTTAACAAACCATAGCTTTGGCAAGTCGGTTAGGACATCTACTTTGTGCATGACACATTTTTCCAACAATTGTTTACAGACAGATTATTTCACTTATAATTCACTGTATCACAATTCCAGTGGGTTAGAAGTTTACATACACTAAGTTGACTGTGCCTTTAAACAGCTTGGAAAATTCCAGAAAATAATGTTATGGCTTTAGAAGTTTCTGATAGGCTAATTTACATCATTTGAGTCAATTGGAGGTGTACCTGTGGATGTATTTCAAGGCCTACCTTCAAACTCAGTGTCTCTTGCTTGACATCATGGGAAAATCAAAAGAAATCAGCCAAGACATCAGAAAAAGTATTGTAGACCTCCACAAGTCTGGTTCATGCTTGGGAGTAATTTCCAAACGCCTGAAGGTACCACGTTCATCTGTACAAACAATAGTACGCAAGTATAAACACCATGGGACCACACAGCCGTCATACCGCTCAGGAAGGAGACACGTTCTGTCTCCTAGAGATGAATGCACTTTGGTGCGAAAAGTGCAAATCAATCCCAGAACAACAGCAAAGGTCCCTCTGAAGATGCTGAAGGAAACAGGCACAAAAGTATCTATATCCACAGTAAAACAAGTCCTATATTGACATAACCTGAAAGGCCGCTCAGCAAGGAAGAAGCCACTGCTCCAATACCACAATAAAAAATCCAGACTACGGTTTGCAACTGCACATGGGGACAAAGATCATACTTTTTGGAGAAATATCCTCTGGTCTGAAGTAACAAAAATAGAACTGTTTGGCCATAATGACCATCATTATGTTTGGAGGAAAAAGGGGGAGGCTTGCAAGCTGAAAGAACACCATCCCAACCGTGAAGCACGGGGTGGCAGCATCATGTTGTGGGGGGTGCTTTGCTGCAGGAGGGACTGGTGCACTTCACAAAATAGATGGCTTCATGGGGAAGGAAAATTATGTGTATATATTGAAGCAACATCTCTAGACATCAGTCACGAAGTTAAAGCTTGGTCGCAAATGGGTCTTTCAAATGGACAATGACCCCAAGCATACTTCCAAAGTTGTGGCAAAATGGCTTAAGGACAACAAAGTCAAGGTATTGGAGTGGCCATCACAAAATCCTGACCTCAATCCCACAGAAAATATGTGGGCAGAACTGAAAAACGAGTGCGAGCAAGAAGGCCTACAAACCTGACTCAGTTACACCAGCTCTGTCAGAAGGAATGAGCCAAAATTCACCCAACTTATTGTGGGAAGCTTGTGGAAGTCTAACCAAAACGTTTGACCCAAGTTAAACAATTTAAAGGCAATGCTACCAAATACTAATTTAGTGTATGTAAACTTCTGACCCACTGGGAATGTGATGAAAGAAATAAAAGCTGAAAGAAATCATTCTCTCTACTATTATTCTGACATTTCACATTCTTAAAATAAAGTGGTGATCCTAACTGACCTAAGACAGGGAATTTTTTTACAAGGATTAAATGTCAGGAATTGTAAAAAAAAACGGAGTTTAAATGTGTTTGTCTAAGGTGTATGTAAACTTCTGACTTCAACTGTACAACTGTTCAAAGCGATCGATGTACATGTAGGTATCCATAGATACATACAGCAACTGGAGCATCAACATACACCTCGGAAGTCTCGACACGGCAGTATCCAAAGAAGTGCCTGAAGGTAACAGATGTCACCAAAGCAAATGTTGGAATACAATGCTCAGCTAATGATTGGGTCTCGAGGCAGTTTTCCAGGTGACTTATGTTCCTCTGTGGAGACAAGGATGAGTGAAGGTGTATTGATTCCTGTTGACAGTTCAGTCAGTTCTATGCTCAGCCTGACACGTGTCAGGTCAATCTAAAAAGGTGATTCTGGTAGATCCAATTAATATTCATTTATAGCATTACCTCCACAATAAAGCCTATTAAAGCCAATAGTTTCCATATAATTCTACAATAGCCACTACATTCTTCAATAATTGGATATTAGCCAGATTGATGTTGAATATATTCTACAGATCCTAACCCAGAAAGACTACACAGCAATCATCTGTTTTTATATGTCCCCGAATAGTCACAAATAGGCCTACAATATTGGAATAGTATTGTTGCTGATCCAATACACACCACACCATACTCTCACAAGCCATCAAACACAAGCAACATACACCCAATAGCCATTCTATTCCCTACTCTACTATATCTAGGCCTATGTACATCTACAGAAACTTGAAGAATAGTCTTAGTCTCTTTACTATCCTTCCCTCCTAACTAACTCTCAGGATCTCAATTTTGCCTCCTTTTATGGATAAGTTGAAAGAAAAATTCTCTCTCTCTATTCAGCAAAGAGGGTAAAGCAGTATAAAACACTAGAGCAGGTGTGAAGATATTGTCAAGATACATAACTCCATGTGTAGTAAGTCTTACTCATCCTTTAATCTTTTAATTAGGTTTTATGGTGAGGGGGAGGGCAGAGTGTGCTTATTTTAGAATATTTCAGACTATTTTCAAGATCAAAGGTTGTAGCTGTATTGTATTGTATATGCCACTGCATGTCTACCTCTGACATGTGTTGGGATCCATGCTTGTATGTGCTGCTCGAGTGTCTATTTTTAAACCGCTTTGATGACTTAGTAAAAGAAAACACCATTTTAAAAGGTTTCCTTTCTACCAGTTCAAATAGCAATCTATTATCTTGCTCTCCATCTGCTTCAGGACCATTCTCTCCATCAGTCAAAAGAAAAATGACTAACGCAAGAGCCAAGCCACAGAGCACTGAAACATAACTGTGCATGGCAATGATAAAGGCTAGAGTAATACAACAAAGAGAAGAAATCCAATTTGTAATAGGTATACATGAGCTATAGATAAGACCTAAAACAGATCTATGAACTAGAATTCTGATAGACCAATATCCTTATTCAAACCATTATTCTAAAATGTCCTGTTTAGTTTCTAAGCTTCATAAAAGATTAGAGAGAAAAAAAATGATTGATTTTAGGCCTAATAGCCTCATGTAGAAAAATATTGCTATTAAAAAGGCTTAAACACACTTGATGTAAAAGTCGGTGGAGTTGAAACGGAGTAGTGAAACGGATAATATTATTCAATAGTATTGCTGATCTAGTTATGTTCTATATCAATGCTAGGTCTAATAATGCGACATCAGCCGTTAGTAACACAGTATAGAGTGTTCCATGAACAGTAAAGAAGGCCGTTGTAAGGGCGGTGCTTTTCAGTTATAGTAGTAATAGTGTAATAGCATTTGTAGTGTGCTCACATCCAGAGCCCATAAGAGAATAATTTAGTTTCTCAGTCTCACACTCCATACAGTGGCTCAGTCTCTTGAAAGTCACGCCTGATTAACAGTGCACAGAGAAAAAGACGATAGGAGGGTGGAAAAGGGGGAGAGCGTACGTTCAAAGTCAAAATGATAGTGAGAGTCAGAGGATGCATATGAGAGAGGGAACGGGTATTGAGAGTGAGATGAGCTGAACGCATTGCAAAGGGGGAAATATGAAAAATATGATAATGGCTCTGGTTGATAATAGCTGTTTACGAGCCATTATTTACTGTTTCTGTATTCATATACGTAGCGAGCCCAATCTCAGTCGGACTTCAGGGAATAACAAATGTCTTCCTTCATCTTATCACACATACCAAAACACAGACACACATAGGCCTACATACAAAATCTGCACACAATCTACACACAAACAAGCACTCACAAATGGGCACACCCTTTTGCCACAAAATCTCATTCAACAAATCCTTTAATTGCTTGATCAATATCCGTAGAGCCATGCAAATGAAGCTAGTAGTCAATAGCGGCTGGGTCAGGTTGAATAACCAAGTATAGCTCACACACTGACGCAGTCCATCGATCAAAAAGCGCACCACGCTAAAATCCTGTGCCCCTTTCCACCACAAGGCCTGCAGGTCTCACGCTGCACCACTACCACCACAAACCATCTCCACATTGATATGTATATGCTGGAGATTACAGTTTTATGGGACACCAAAAATGTGTAAACTTGGAGATGTTGTAGAATTTGAGATGATGTTGTTGACTCATTTTCACAGACGAGCAGAAGAATATCAACACGAGACAAACTCTCATACATACAGTATCCCCAGTGTGTAAACTACAGTGGCTGACTAACACACACACAGGGATGAGCTGGGTTGTGTGGGTAGTTGCTGTAAGACAATGATAGTCTAAAAAAGGTCCATCAGTGTGTCCTACCTTGTGTATTGGCAGCCAAAATGTCATCCCTGCTTCTCAGAAGTAGCATGATGGTGTGGCCTGGGACTCCTCTCTCCCTCTCATAGCCTCAGACTGAGGGAGGGTGAACTGAGATGCACACACATGGAAAAAGACAAGAAAGAGATGCATCACAATAGCTTAATGAAAAACTTTAAAACAGCTCTGTCATTGAACTATAACACAGGAACCTGTTACATCTACAAACCAAGTAGCATTGAAGTATGTATTATATTATGACAGTTCATTTACATTTTAATGGCTATGATGATACTGTGCATGCAGGCCTGAATATCCAAAGACCGTGTGTAAATGGAAGGAAAAAGACCCAACACATCAATAAGGTATGAGACACATCAGATAATATGAGCCATATTTTTGGTCTTGGATTTTATTTCATACTACACTGATGTCTTGATATAATCATGTACATAGGCCTTTGAGATTGGCATCCTTGGGTTCTCAAGAGCTAGCCTAAGGGGGCTTACAGCTTCCCACTCTTGGGTTCTCAGCTGAAGGTACAGACCACAGCAGGGTCCATGTTAACTACAATCCCGATGCTCTGTTTAACGTTTGAAAACGTTAATAATCCTCGCTTGCGATACATTTTTGGAAACTTAAAGCCCTCTATTCTCAAATCAAAATAACTTCACAAATGCAAAATATACACTTACTGTACACTGTTTAAAGTGGTTTTAACACAGTTGCAGTCGACAGTAATTTTCAGTTACAACACTATTCTGACGTCCTTTTTCCGTTACACTGTCACGACTTCTGCCGAAGTCGTTGCCCCTCCTTGTTCGGGCGGTGCTAGGCGGTCGACGTCACCAGTCTTCTAGCCATCATTGATCCAGTTTTTCATTTTCCATTGGTTTTGTCTTGTCTTCCTACACACCTGGTTCCAATCCCATTCATTACATGTTGTGTATTTAACCCTCTGTTTCCCCTCATGTCCTTGTCAGAGATTGTTTGTTATGTGCTCGTGTTGTTGGATTGGTGCGCGACGGGTTATTGTACCCATGTTTATTTTATTATGTACTTTGGTTTTGGAGTTTGTATTTACTTTATTAAACTACTCCAGTTACACCAAGTTTGTTTCTCCTGCGCCTGACTTCCCTGCCACCTACACACGACGTGACATACACACAGGTGTTCAGAGACACTTCGATAGCTAATTAAAACAGGGGGTCGCCTCTGTCTTCCGTAAACAAGGGCTGTAACATGGAAATATGGCTGCCCTAACCCTATACATTGAAATGTTTTATTCATTTAGCAGACGCTCCTATACACAGCGATTTGCAGAAGCCATTAAGGTTAAGTGCCTTGCTCAAAGGGCACATTGACAGATGTTTCACCTAGTCGGCTCAGGGATTTGAACCAGCAACCTTTCGGTTACTGGCCCAACACTCTAAACCACAAGGCTACTTGCCACCCCTGTAAAGGTGTGTAGTAACTATTTTTTTATGTATTATTATTCTTTCTCACTGATGTGAAAGTTAAGTTCTAAATGTTTCCAAAACCGTATGGCAAGCGAGGCATAGTGACGTTCAGACAAAGCTTCAGGACAGCGTCGGAGCCTTTGCCTTGGGCGGCAGACAGGTTTATGTACAGACGGTATACAGTGCCTTCAGAAAGTATTCACCAGACTTTTTTCACATTTTGTTGTGTTACAAAGTGGGATTAAAATTGATTTAATTTTAATTTTTTGTCAATGATCTACACAAAATACTGTAGTCATTGTGGAGAAAAAATTCCAACGTTTGTAAAAAATGTATGAAACATAAAAAACGTAATATCTTGATTAGATAAGTATTCAATCCTCTGAATCAATACATGTTAGAATCCCCTTTGTCAGCAATTACAGCTGTGAATCTATCTGGGTAAATATGCCTGTCACTATTTATTTCAAAATTGTTCAAGCTCTGTCAAATTGGTTGTTGATCATTGCTAGATTTTCAAGCAGATTTACAATGCCTTTCGAAAGTATTCAGTACTTTGTTTTAGCACCTTTGGCAGCAATTACAGCCTTGATTCTTCTTAGGTATAAAACTTGTCACACCTGTATTTGGGGAGTTTGTCCCATTCTTCTCTGCAGATCCTCTCAACCTCTATCAGGTTGGATGGGGAGTGTCGCTGCACAGCTGTTTTCAGGTCTCTACAGAGATGTTTGATCGGGTGCAAGTCCGGTCTCTGGCTGGGCCACTCAAGGACATTCAGAGACTTGTCCCAAAGCCACTCCTGTGTTGTCTTGGCTGTGTGCTTAGGGTCATTGTCCTTCTGGAGCAGGTTTTCGTCAAGGATCTCTCTGTACTTTGCTCCGTTCATCTTTCCCTCGATCCTGACTAGTGTCCCAGTCCCTGCCACTGTAAAACATCCACACAGCATGATGCTGCCACCATACTTCATTGTAGGGATGGTGCCAGGTTTCCTCCAGATGTGACGCTTGGCATTCAGACCAAAGAGTTAAATCTTGGTTTCATCAGACCAGAGAATCTCATTTCTCATGGTCTGAGAGTCCTTTAAGTGCCTTTTGGCAAACACCAAGCGGGCTGCCATGTGCTTTTTACTGAGGAGTGGCTTCTGTCTGGCCACTCTACCATAAAGGCCTGATTGGTGGAGTGCTGCAGAGATGATTGTCCTTCTGGAAGATGCTTCCATCTCCACAGAGGAACTCTGGAGCTCTGTCAGAGTGACCATTGGGTTCTCCCCCGATGGCTCAGTTTGGAAGAGTCTTGGTGGTTCCAAATTTCTTCCATTTAAGAATGATGGAGGAACTCTTTGGCCTGAATGCCAAGCGTCACGTCTGGAGGAAACCTGGCACCATCCCTGTGGTGGCAACATCATACTGCGGGGATGTTTTTATGCGCCAGGGACTGGGAGTCTAGTCAGGAACGAGGGAAAGATGAACGGAGCAAAGTACAGAGAGATCCTTGATGAAAACCTGCTTCAGAGCTCTGACAACCTCAGACTGGGGCAAAGGTTCACCTTCCAACAGGACAATGACCCTAAGCACACAGCCAAGACAATGCAGGCGTTGCTTCGGGACAAGTCTATGAATGTTCTTGAGTGGCTCAGCCAGAGCCCAGAATTGAACCCGATCTAACATCTCTGTAGAGACCTGAAAATAGCTGTGCAGCGAGGATCTGCAGAGAAGAATGGGAGAAACTCCCCAAATACAAGTCTGCCAAGCTTGTAGCATCATACCCAAGAAGACTCGAGGCTGTAATCATTGGTTTTTCAACAAAGTACTGAGTAAATCAATTTAGATTATTTTTTTCATTTTACCCCCCCCCCCCCTACAAAACACTGTACATTGCACTGACCCCGGTCTGACCCTGGTTGTAAAGGTTAGACAACAATCTTTCCAAATGTACCATGCCCTTCTGAAGTTTAGAATGTACTGCTCTCCTGTTTTTTTATGTGTAATTGGCTCAGATTTCAAGTTTAGTTTACCTCCCTCCTGTCCGGCCTACTCTATAGCTTTTTCAGTGTTAAATTGAGAATATTAATCGACACATATTGGCCTCGATACCTCATGAGTTTATTAACGAATTTGGCAGAGCATGAACGGTGTGGAGAGATTCAAAATGAACCTTCCTTTGATTTATCTCCTCGCTAAATCCTAATCCTTTCTATCAGTTGATTGAGAATGTGGTTGGATTTTCGCGCCTCAAAACACTCAGTGGTTTCAGGGAAAACGGCACGAGCGCTAAATCCTCATTGGGTCAGAGTGTAAAGTGATTTTCAATGTAATTGCTCTCCAAAGCTCAACTTTTCTTATTTTCACCTTTTCTGCGATGCCGTATTTGTTTCTATAGAGTTTCCATCTGACTGCAGCGGATCTGTTATTGATGAACAAGGAATAGGGAGGATGGGAGAGGTTAGGAACACATTATAAATGGATGTGCAATCACACACATGGTGAATTTGGCAATAGGCTTCAGAGGTCCTAAATGTGATTCATGGGAACTTCGAGATAGGCATGTGCTTTCTTGCTGGGTCAGACAGACAGTGAATGAGAGCTTCCATTAGAACACTAGGCTCTTTATACCTAGTGTAGGTCCAAATTCCAGCAGGCACTCTGATTGGTGCTTGCAGACAACCACACCTGACGCTTCTCTAAACTGATGAGGCCAACAAATGATGCTGTTTCCCTTCAATACAAGCAATTATGTATTTTACCCAAATGTACTGTATGTACTAAACTGTCTCCATTCCCCCTTAGTACAGTAGGAGTGTAATGAATAACTTCTATTAATCCTAATTATAACCATGCATATCTCAAAATACCCTACAAGCAATTTCTCAATGAATGAAAGTGGATTTGTCTGTTCAAGGGCATGTTGCATAGGCCATACTTTAGGTAAATAAATTATTAATTAAATATGCTGATAAATAATGAACTATGTCTCTAGGGCAACAGATTGTAAGTTCTATATTTAATAGATTGATAGGCCTCACACAGACACATGCTGTACACAACATAGTCACAGTGACATACACTTAACACATGAACCAAGAGGGTGACCCTAAATGGAAACGTCAGAGAAAAATAATAGAGAAAGCTAACATCCAGCCACTATTTCTACCCATTAATACACACAAAATGGCATAAATGCTGAACACATTTTCCTGTAGTTATATCCTCTCTTACGTCGTTGTGTCAATACGACTCTTCTTAATCAGCTATGATGAATTATTAAACAGACTTTTTATAGCAGATCATGACCCATATTCTCCAGTCTTGGAGTGAATAAACTGCCAATAAATAGTCTCCTCGCCCCATATACTGTAGCTCCCTCCTATCACCAAGTGAGCAAGGCCAGTGTCTGATCCACAGATGCATTCAGTGGATTGAATGAGAGGGAGACTGACAGATTACTCCAAGTTTGAGATGGTTTCATAATCTTAGGGAAGAAGTAGGCCTAAGACATGGGTTAGGCCCTGTCTGTGTTAGACAGCATAGCGAGTGACAAAGATTAGGGGTGGTTGAATGGAGATTCTGAATGTTCACGGCCCCTGCTGTCTCCTGGCCTTGCTATTGAGTCAGCAATGACTGCAGCACGTACAGCATGACATGTAGAAGATGCAGGACAACATTGTCTTTTTGATGGTGGAGATCATATGCAAACTTGTATGTTTTATGATGAAACTCCAGCGTATTTAAATGGTTACATAAGTTAAACAATTTCAGAACGCATCCTGAATAATTCACATCCAGTGGTCCTGCAGTGCCAAATGGCATTTTAGAATATGTCCATTTATGGAAATAATAATATGCCATTTAGCAGACACTTTTAACTAAAGCGACTTACAGTCACGCATGCAAACATTTTACATACGGGTGGTCCCGGGGATCCAACTCACAGTCCTGGCGTTGCAAAGCCCCATGCTCTACCAACTGAGCTACAGAGGACCTGAATAAATTCAGGATATGCACAGACCACAGAAAGTCAACAGAATATGTGGAATTGAAGCCCAAGAGGACCAGTCCAACCATTTTAGGTACAACCACAACCACAATCTAAGGGAAGGGTGGGCTCATACAAACACATAACACGTTAACATATACTGTAACACTAGTAAAAACCATTGTATTCAATTCTATCAGTTTAATGATAATCAACTTTCTACCCATTGTTGTTGTTTTTTCCTTTTAGGAGACCCACAATTATCTTGTGGTTGAGCCCATAGTTACACATTGGCCAACCATCTAGCCTCATTGAGATGTTACTGACAGGTATGACAGACTACTTGGGCTTAAGGACCCATCTGCAGGTAGACTCTTACAGTCACATGTAGGGTCAAAATAGAGCGCACCATGGATAATGGCAAGCATTGCAAGACCAAGTCCCAGGTGGATTTGACACGTATGGACCTGTGACCTTGACCAATTCTCAGCACACAGTATAAATCCAAACCCTGTCAGCCAAATGATAGGAAAGTGAATTAGAGAAAAGGGGTCAAACACACAGGACATATGATGGATGGACAGGCGGGTGTGTTGCAGCAGACACACTGAGCTGAGGCTCTCAACTCAAAGCGGAAACAGACAACAAGGAAAAGTGCATAATACTGTACGTTGCATCACATTGACGTTTTCCTTTGAAATAATGATGTATTCACCGGATAAACTGCAGGGAGAGGAAGGCGGAAAGGGCAATGGACTCACTCTCGCTCTCTTACAGTGACACACACACACACTGTACATTAACCAAAGTGTCTAGAACTGCATTGGAGAGTGGGTGGGGAGAAGGTTTAAAGAGTACAGATACAGGCAAAGCAATAGAAGCTTGTTTATGAGGTATGGAGATGGGTCATTCCACCAATAAAGTGCCTTTTGGGTTCACGTAACAGGTTGACTTTAAAATGAGGGAAACTGGAAACATTAATCATGAGAAATAAATAATAATCTTCAGAAATGATTGATGATGGTGAAAACGTGGGGAAATGTATTGAATTGAACAGATGTATAGAATTGTCCACGTGGTCTATATTAAAGGGTACTTCATTTAATATAACAGGCTTTTAAAATGCAATATTGGTGCACAATTGAAGGTATCAAAGGGACTCAAAGGGCACTATTCGTGGAACGACCCAGATACAGATTATGTAGCCTAAATGTATAGAAAGACTGTGATAAGATCAGAGTTTTTGATTTTATGGACAGACTAACATCTATAAGACCTCAAACGAGGTGTTAAAGACTCAAGGAAAAAAATCTATAGATATGGTAGAATTTAGGGGAAATGGCTGATCTTCGATAATCCACCATTCAACTCGATCAATATCCACCTCTATCACACACACCGACACACTGTGATGCAATGCTATGTATGAAAGACTTGGAATATTTATGTTAACACCCACATTGAACGACAGAATGTGTGCACACATACCATTAATCAATGACAACACAATGAAGAGCAATAGAGATAGTTTGTGTGTAAGAGAGACAATGTACTCACCTAATTAACCCTTAATACTGAGTGATTGTAAATGTAATTGTGTTTGTAGATAGGAGAAATTGTAACAATCACAAATATATCACTAGAAGATAAAAGATGTTGAGTTCTTAATCCTTGATAGTAAAATCCCATTAAAATTCATTAGTAGAAAAAAGTATTAAAATCAGCTTTAGTCCATTCAGAAAAAAACACCAAAAAGTCCTGAATTTCAATTAACAGTTAATTAGAGGCTTTCATTTGGAGTCCAATCCGAGAGAGTAATTCCTCAGGAAAACAGCTACATCCAGAATGCATTTATCATTGTGAAGAATATTTAAAAAAAATTCCCATTCCCCAATATCTTCATATAATGTAGAGGAGAATCATAACATTCTACTTCAAGAACAAAAGGAAATATAAAGAGAGGTGGAGAGAGAATGAATTGTGGTTTGCTCTACTTATCTATGTCTATGTCTATTGCTGTATTAATACACTCTCTTTCCCTCTCACTCTCCCTCTCTCTCTCCCTCTCTCACTCTCACACCAAAAAGTCTGTTTTTTTGGTTAGTTTGCAATAAACCTAATTCCCTACAACCTTTTCACCACCCTGTCAACACTTTCCTTCTATTGCTAAACATTGTTCCAAAATAATTACACTAAATTACCTGCCCCTTAAAATATATCCCAGTAGTCCCAGTAATAACTCACAAAAATGATTCCCCATATAAGTAAACATAACTCTCAAATTATATCTGAAAAACAAAATTACCCTCTAACATATAGAACTTTAGGATATGTGAATAATTTTCTGATGGCAAATGAAAAAGATGGAGCAACAAATAAAGAAATGACTGGATAATTAAAAATGTGGGGGTGTAGGTGGAAAACAACGCTGGAATAGAGATGAATGGCGCTTAAAATGAGAGCGACAGATGAGAAAAGAATGAAAAAAAAATCCTCTGAAAGGTAAAGAATTGCAGCAAGGGTTTTAGTCCATTATCTTGGAGTGCTTGTGTGTCAGAGGGAGTGAGAGTGATAGGAGAGGGGGTGGGGGGTAGAGAGAGATGCATAAACAGGTGATAGACCAGTAGAATGAGAAACAAGTGAGTATTAAGCGCAGATCTACAGATAATGTTTGACAGTCTTCATCAGACAGCAGTGGTTTCATAAGAGGTGCAGGATGAGATGGGAACAGTATAATATATTGGTTTATTCCTTTTTTGCTAGATATGGAGTTTGCCTTGGGACCTTGCATTAGTCTCCTCCTGTGTGAGTAAAATGATTCAATATAAGGAAACGGAGGCAGTTACACATTTAATGGGAGAAGAAGAGACTGTTGTGCAATACTGTGAGAGAAAATGTGCTCCTCTGAGAAGAGAGAAAGGCGTTGCAGGATGAATCACTGTGGTTTTGATGGAGGTCAAAAGCAAAAAGGTGATGTTTGGGATGGAGAGAAAGAGCATAGGGGGATGGCATGTCATGAAAACAAGTACCAGCTGAATGATTTGATGAAAGAACCATTCCTCTACCAAGCCATACTGTGGATTAACGTGTGTGTGTGTGTGTGTGTGTGTGTGTTATGTGGATGCGTAACACACACAAACAGATTGAGACGGACACTAAACACTAAGAGACCTACCTATAAATATAAATAAGAATCCCCAAAATAGAGATGCAAAGGATTGTGGGAGAAGAAGAGGTACAAAATAGGAAAAGGTAAAAACATGAAAAAGGTAAAATAGTGTCATCAACCAGCTTGTCTTTTCTGGCGGAAAAATCTGGATAATTGAAACACTGGTGGATTCAAAAACTAGTCAAAGTTATGGGGTGGACAGTGAGTGGAGAAATGGGGGGAGGGGGAGCGTGGGTGACGGGGGAAAGATTGGGAGTTCTAGGAATGGTAAGGGAGGGGAGAATGGATAAGGAAATTAAAAAAGGAAGAAAAATAATCTCTTTCCTTCCTTTTCTCGTTCATAAATAGAAGAAATTGTAGACCAGGTAAATGGAGAAATAGATGAGGAGGCAGAGGATGGAGAGAGCAAGCAAATGAAAAGATAAAGCACCTCCCAGCAAGGCGATGAGGAAGAAGAAGAACAAAGAACGAAAGAAAAAAACAAATACTCCAGTAGCCTCCGTTTTTTCTTGTCTCTATGTGGAAGGGGGGAATGGCAGTTGCCAGTTATTCCCCCTCCCAGCTTATCTTCTTTCTTCTTTCAACAAAACAAGCCTTCCCATCCAGAAGAAAACATGTTATTTTCCTCTAGCTCTGGTCTAGTACATACCACTCACACAGGTTAGACATGTTGCAGAGGCTCATCAATATTGCTTACTGAAAAGACATGGGGCTATAAGACAAGCATTGCCTGCCTTACTGAACAGGCTATCTGTCCCCTCTCCCGCCCATCCCTGAGAAATCTGGGTGGGAGGGAGGAGGGTCCTTTCGCAGCATTAGTATGCATTGAGAGAGTGGAGGAGGAGGGGGTGCCTTTCCAATAAATGTCTAGGAACTGGTGTTAGTGTGAATAAAACTGATAAGGGACTAGCTCCCCCTAGAGTCAAGTATCAATACACCAGTAAAGTTTACAAACATTTTAATGAAAAATTACAATAGTCTGAATATTTCTTCGTACTTAACCTTTCGGTCAATCTGTTGTCAGGTCCAATGCATTTATTTACATGTTTCTAACCAGCCATTAAGACTTTACATGTCCCTATCAGACAGAGCATAAAACGATCAGCAGTGTGAATTACATGGGGCCCAGGGGGGTCTCAAACCCCCTGAATGAGACATGAGTCCCACTAAAAGCAACAAAGTCAAACTTTGGGGTGGGGGGCAGGGTCTCTAAATAATACTAATTAAACAATTCTACTATTTCTTTCAAATGCAATTTGTACTACTACAGAGGTAAATATTAAAATAAAAGCGTATTCCAAATTAAACGAACACCCCCCACCGGTCATGGTTTAAAATATATATCCACGTGGCTGCACTTGTCATCCCGGGACAGTCCCATCTCTCAGCCCCTTTTCAGGCATCCCAACTTTTCTTTTTACAAAAAAGGTCCTTTTGTCAAAGACGGATCAATAAATTCAGGCTACAAAAGTGTAGACCTAATGAAAATCACAGAATGTCATTAGACTTTTTGGTGTTTCGTAACGGATGTCTCTTTCCATTCATCAAATGTTTGGATGCTGGAGTTATTTTGGACTAGACGAACACGCGCAGGTAGCCTACTTTTTCATGTTATTTGTTTGACAATATGAAAACATCACGACTGGTTCTGCTCATGCCAAATTAAAAAGGTAAAAAAAAAAAATTGAATTACATCCATTAAAAAAAAAGGCACAGGATGTGCACACATACACAGGAGGCCCTAGATCATGTATAATTTAACTGTAGAACTTGTCCTTCACAGTGGCAGAAATTGAGCAGGAGGAAAAGAGATCGCATAGGCTTTAGCAGGTTCATTTCTCATGAGACGTAAAACTACTGTGTATTACCATATAATAACATGGTCATTCTGCCCTTCATAGTATGTTCTTTCAGTTAGACTGACAACTGCAATGAAATTTGAGTTTTCAAATACATTCAGGAAACTAGAAGGAAAAGAATACTGTGTCCATAATCGTTCAGAAATGGGACCAGGCCATTTCAGGTTTGATTTTCAAATCCTCTCGTCCTGTGTCAAAGAATCCATTTTGGTACAATGCTGCTCCCATGTGGTCAAACACACGGCAGGCAGACAGTGGTCACATGTGGCCAACCGATTTCACCAAGATGGGCAACAACATTTTCCAGTAACATTCCAATGATAAGTCACTCTTGTAAACACCTGGGCTCAAATATGATTTGAGTGCACAATTCTGATAAAACAAATACCAAACACATTCATTTGAAAATAAAGCAATTAGTTTTGCCAGAAGCTTTACTGAACTTTTCACTTTGGCTAGCTTAGTAACCAGAAGAAAAGAAGAAAAAAATCTACAGAATCAACATTACTCGTTTTAACTTGACAACAAATTTTACATTTGAACTTAAATCTTAGTGTGTGGTTAAATTGGAGCTTTCGATGAAGGGGACGTTAAGACGTCAGTGCACTGAGGCTCACAGAATGGTCCAAAGCGGCCATACATGTCCCTGGCACGGACTGCAAAGTAGTACTTGGAGCCAGAGACAAACTGTGTGAGTGTACAGGCCATGGGCAAAGCCAAGGCCTTCACCTCCCCTATCTTCTTCCAGAGTAGGGGGGGTGTGCTGGGGCCAGAGTGGTCCTGGTGGTAGGCGTATAGGTGGTAGCTGTCCACGGCAGCGCAGCTCCTGTCTACCTCAGTCACAGACCAGGAGAGCACGATGCCGTCATTCTGGCTCGGAACCCGGGTTATTTTGAGCAGAGGCTGCTGTGGAGGGCTGGTGCTGGCCGCTTCTAGGGGCAGGCTGATAGTTTGAGGTGGGACAGGCAAGGGGGGAAGGGGAGAGGGCTCAGGGCAAGGTGTGGAAGATGAAGAAGTGGATGTTGCTGAGGCATCACTTTTAGATGGGGAGCCCTGAAAGATGAATTTTATCAAAATGTTACAACTTTCACATCTATTTGCAATGTTTACTCTCTTTGGTTGATTATAGGCCAATATGTACATTTTATTCCAATTGGAAAACATGGCTGCATTCCAAACGCTTAAAAGACACCCTCTCCCCTCAGCCCTCAAATTAAGTGGACACTTCTGATGACATATCATGACGTCTGCGAGTTGACACTTGCAGGGCAAGGGGCGAGGGAAGAAGGAATTCATTTTAAATGAACCGCTCTTGCCCGGAAATGTGTCACTCGTTCATCTCATGGTTGTTTTCAGTCATCATGGAACCACTGGTAGCTGTTGTGAGTGCCTTATATGCGCTACAGTCAATTCTGATTGCATTTCATAATCTTGGCTAGAAGACAACACCTCCGCAGACATCGAATGTTAGCCATAATACATTATCAGATACATTGAAAACTACAATGTATAAGTGTGATGTCAGGGAAAGTTGTGCGCAAGCTATCATATCCAAAAGCTAACCAAACAAAAACATCATTACTTTTATGATAAGTGTTTGAGCTGTCATGTGCATTAGTAGCACCATTTCTAACTTATTTACATTTGTTTTTACTTACACTTGTATGTTGACTTCTCCATATTAATGTTGGTTTTAAGTTTAGGCTGACTTTTCTTAGTGGATGTACAATCAACGCAAATGGAATTATGGGGCGTTTCAGGCCCCGAAGTGAACATAATTGTACACTTGCAAACTCGATCAAAAACAAGGGCTGAGGGGCTTACGTTGCCAACTTCCCTTGCTTGGCTAATCATTTGGACTGATGACAAAGACGACCGCGGGTATTCCCCCAATTGCATAAGGCGAGGGTAAGTGGAGGAGGGTGTGTCTTTTATGAGTTCGAAACGCAGCGCAAGTATTGAAAGAGTTGCTCTGCTTTCAAATATTATCATCTCACCTGCAGGGGGCGATGATAAACAGCGTGCGGAGATCCAACAGCTGAAGTCTGACCAAGAGATGACCTCACTGAAACAATAAATAAAACAATCTGGGTATTCTACTGTCAACATAACCACAGACAGTGTTGGCACAAGACACCACTTACCGGCCTGTGTTCCGACTGAAGTGGAGGTGGCGGTTTGCTGTGTGGCTGTTGTTCGCTGACCCGCTGTTGAAGGCAAGGCCTTCAAAGCCATCGGAGCCTTCAGCACTCCAGTAACTGCACACAACACATTGGGACAACTTCGAGAGATGTACAACTCACTGCACGTCTGGCCCCTATAATATCATAAAATACTGCTCACCAAAAGGAAGAGGGAGGGAAAGGAATATCAATCTTACCTAGAACATCATCATCCTCCTCCTCCTCCTCTGTCAGGTCTATGAATGCTTCTGATTTGGCAGGGTGAGATGCCTGTGTGGAGTCTGAAGGAGGGTTTGTAGATTCACTACCTACATAGGAGAGTGTAGGAAAACATCTTCTCAGTTAGAATGACACTGAGAATCCGGGCAAAACAAACTATTTACATTTACTCTTCCAAAATAACAAGCCAAACTTCTGAGGTGTAAGCTAACCTGTTTTCGCAGGCACCTGTGGTACAGGGGCAGCTAGTTGCGCTGGGGCAGCTGGATGCACTGGGGCAGCTGGTCGCACAGAGGGTTGAGTGCCTGTGGTGGCTGGCATTGAGAATCTTGGTAAGGATGAAGTTGAAGTGGAGTTCGCCACAGACACAAGACGAATGGACTCACAGACGGAGACAGACACACCGGAGCTGGGCCTGCTGACTGTCCCAGTGGCTCCAGGGTGGGAGACATTGGGTGTGGCCCTGGGTGTGGTAATGGTTGTGGCCCTGGGTGTGGTTATGGTTGTGGCCCTGGGTGTGGTTATGGTTGTGGCCCTGGGTGTGGTTATGGTTGTGGCCCTGGGTGTGGTTATGGTTGTGGCCCTGGGTGTGGTTATGGTTGTGGCCCTGGGTGTGGTTCTGGGTGTGGTTATGGTTGTGGCCCTGGGTGTGGTTATGGTTGTGGCCCTGGGTGTGGCCCTGGGTGTGGTTATGGTTGTGGCCCTGGGTGTGGTTGAGGGCCTGGATGTGGGTGTGGTTATGGTTGTGGCCCAGGGTGTGGTTGAAGGCCTGGATGTGGGTGTGGTTATGGTTGTGGCCCAGGGTGTGGTTGTGGCCCTGGTTGTGGCCCAGGGTGTGGTTGTGGCCCTGCATGTGGGTGTGGTTATGGTTGTGGCCCTGGTTATGGGTGTGGTCATGTGGGACGTTGTGGCAGCTGGTGTGTCAGTGGGTGTAGTCATGGTTGTGGGTGTGGCAGCGAAATGAGATAAGAGGGCAGATGCAGAGGGGGGCTTAGTAGCAGCAGGGGTGTAGGGAGTAGTCCTCTGCAGGAGGAAGGCAGTGGTGGGTGTCACAGTGGAACTCGTCATGGCAGGAAGTGCACACACTGGGATTAGCTGGGAGTTGGTTGGGTTGGTAAGGATGGCTGTCCCTCCACCAGGCAGCTGTATGAGGAATGACTGGAGAGGGAAGGTGGACGGGCCTGGTGTTGGGGTAACACAGGTGCTCAGCATCAAGGTTTGGGATGTGGGTTGAGATCCGGCTGAGGCTGTGGAAGAGGGGGAAGGTAGCAAGGAGGCTTGTGGAGGAGAAAGAAATGGACATTTAAAAAAAAGAAGACACTGTATACAATAATAATATCAGTTGGTTAAAGAAAACACACAGATTAAGATAAAGAGAAACCTGCCAACAGACTCCTGCTCACCTGTAGGTACAGGAGCAGGGGTTTGACTGCCCTGATCATTACGTGAAGGAGCAGGGGTTTGACTGCCCTGATCATTACGTGAAGGAGCAGGGGTTTGACTGCCCTGATCATTACGCTTTGGATCCGGTGTGTTGTTCCCCATTGTTCTGTTTACAAGGAGAGGAAATGATTACAGGCAGAGGATTCAGGAAGCTGATCAAAAGGCTGCTCAGTGGAGAATGATGGTGAACACAAACATAAGTGGATGCTGAGAGATACAGTATGACATTACTGTACATCCAATCAATTGCTTTTATCCCAAATAACTCAATGACAAATTGAATCTTCGTTGTCAATGCACCTATTTCTTTTGGTTACCCTCTGGTGAAATGTTTTTTCCTCTGATTAATTGGGACACGCTGCTACACTTCAAACCATTGACTTACCTCAGGCCGAGAATTGCTGATTCTGCTGGGGTGGTTGCTGTGGCATAAGTAGAGGTAGGTGGCAACAGTACCTGATGAATATAGGGAAGAGCACTTTGTATAGAGTTCCAATGGTACCATCAATCTTTCAAAAAAGCAAGTTCCCTCTGAAATCACAGTCATCATTGAAAGATCAATTGCCTCCATTTTCACTCACCTCTGGAGGTTTCTTGGCATTCTCCCTGGCCTGGTTGGCAGTTCCAACTTTCTTAGAAAGTTGGGCAATCTTTGCCTGAAAGGGCACACGTGGAGCATGGATTTGCTTGTCTAATGGGCAATACATTCCAATGTCTTTATCCTAGATTTGTGTTTTATTTATTATCTTTTGACAACTGACCTGCAGGCTCTTGAGTGCACTCGGGTGTTTTTCTATTTTGTCCAGTCTGTCTCTGAGCCCCTGAAGACTCTTGTCAAATAGTGTGAGCTGCAGAACACGCAACTTCTCCTCAACAAGCTGCTGCACCACCTACAGAGGACAGGGATTTTAATGGGCAAGTGAGGAAAAAAGATGGAAGGTTAGTTTATTTGTTTAACCTTAAAACTGGCCCAGAGATTTTTTTATAAATAACACCCAAAACACGAGAAGGTAGCACCAATAAAATAAATATTTAAAAAAAAAATAGCCAAAAATATGCCATGCAACTCAGGATACATGACTACAACTTGGGAAATGAGATGTGGTTTATTTAAATAAAAAATCTCAATTGAGGACCAACCTTCTTTAGCTTGTGTTGCCTTTCAGCGCTCCCACTGATCTTCAGCTCCACATGAGCCTCCAGCTCTTCACAGTCTACTCTGGGCCTCTTGTTATGCCTCTCCACCACTTCCAAGTCTCTTTCTCCCTGTTTTTCACCACCATCCTCTGAGTCTCCAGACAAGGATCGTTTCTTCTGTAGAGCAGCACCCTCCTCTTCTTGTTTAGAGAGAACACAACACATTATAATATCATCCAACTATCAAAACACCGCTATAATCGAAGCCATCTTGAAAAAAATAAAATCTCCGCTGGCCAACAGGCCAGTTGAAGTCAGAAATATGACAAATTCATGCAACCTAGCTAACATCTGGGGCAGCAGGTAGCCTAGTGGTTAGAGCGTAGGTCTAGTAACTGAAAGTTGGCAAGATCAAATCCCCGAGCTGACAAGGTAAAAAAATATGTCGTTCTGCTCCTGAACAAGGCAGTTAACCCACTGTTCCTAGGCCGTCATTGAAAATAAGAATTTGTTCTTAACTGACTTGCCTAGTTAAATAAAGGTCAAATTAAAAAATAAACATACGAACTAAACTTGACATAATCACTTCGGTGCTTCAGTTGGGATTGGAAAAGACTAAGATTACCTTCATCAATCTGAAGGGGTGTTGGTGATGAAGGGGACGGAGAGTCAACTGGAGCACCACTTTCAAATTGTTCTGGCTTCTTCATGTTAACCTCAACTTTTTCTACCCCTCCTTCACTTTCCCTCTGTTCCTGTTCCTCCTCTTTCTCATCTTTTTCCTCGTCACTCTCATCCTGGACATCCTCATCTTCACTAAGCACCAGGAATCCTGGCCTGACCTCCTGGTCTGACTCTGCCGTGTATGACGGGGAGAGGGAAGGGGAAGAGACAGACTCTACAGCCGTGTTGGAGGACAGCAGGAGGGAGGCAGCAGGGTTCAATATGGGCACTGTGTCCTGAGTGGTACCTGGTACCAGGTCTACTTCCATACCATCAACCTGTCTCTCTCTTACTGCTTCTGTTTTCTCTGAACTCACAGGAGAGGAAACGATAACATCCCCTTTGTAATTTCTATCCCCCTTCATCAGTCCATTCATTTTGTCTTCTACCTCGAGGCTGGGTAATGTAGACTCCTTGTCCCCCTCTCCTTCTTCCTCAACATCTTTTACATCAGAGTGTATGTTCTGTGATGAAGAAACCAGTAATTCAGAGGCCGTTGATTCCTCAGAGGTCAGGGATGTGGCTGTCAGGGAGGAAAGGGCATGAGTGGTGGTATGTGTAGTTCCATGTATTTCTTTATCTACTTCCATAGACACATCTTCACAGTGCTTCCCATTTACAATTGCTGGCTGAGGTGGGGATGGGAAAGAACATGGAGAGGAAAGCGTGGTGTGAAGGGATTCCAGTTGCTGTCGATCGCTGACTTTCATAGTCTTTTTTGCTCTGAAGATTTTCCTCAAAGGTTCCTCTGCGACAGCAACATCCATGCTTGACCTGAAAGGTGGTAGAGAAGAGAGAGCAAAAGAATGTCAATCATGTACAATTCTGTTTTTGTTTTACTCTACTTAATTGCATTTCAATGCTTTTGATTCATGCAAATGAAAAACTGAAACATTTTCATTAATCTCTTCATTAATGAAGTGTATTAAATTCAAATAGAAGTGGGAGCACTGACTTTCCCGTACACACTATTGTTGAAGTCCAAGATAGGACACACCCACAATCATGCAGCTCCTCCTCTTTACACCCTGTCAACTCTGATTGGTAGAGTGCAAAGCCTGCCAGGCAACTCAAGCAGGCGACTCAGTGATGGGTTTCAAATATCTGGTCCCGGTGTGAGGTGTTTGCACCGGGTGAAAAGCGATTGCATTTGTTTTGGAACCGGGCTGCCTCCTGGGCGTGAGCCAGGTGCCCTGCTCTGGCTGACGGCGGCTCAAAACCAAAAAAGTGGGTTAAGCAGGTGGAGTAATGAGTAGGTTTCTGTTTTCACATGCACATTTTTAAACGCTTTATCTGCCTTCCCAATGAAAGCTAGTTTGAAAATTCTGACATTTTATGCAAAAGAGATGTTTCTGAACAATGCTGCTATGTTGACAGCATGAGCTTTCAGCCCAGATTACTGTTCCATTTGACAAGGGTGCTCCTCCCTCACCGCTTTTGACCTTTCATGTCACCTAGCAGCATTCACAGAGGCTGCTAGTTTCTCCAAGCCTGCAGGCAGCAGGGTGGAGAGAAGGAAGGATAGCCTTCACTTGCAATAGCCAACCTAGACTGGAAACCTGACGTTGAAATTCATTGAAGCATACACACTTGTACGCATGCAATACTTGCCAGGCTCATGCTTACGTGCATGCTTCAGGTGACAAATCTTAACACTACCAGCACTTTGAAAAGATGATTGAATTATACTTTCCTGTGGATGTTGTCTCACATTCCTACCTGCAAACAGACCAACCACACAGACAAACAGTAAAGTAAGTTAAAATACAATTTTATTCAACATTCTGGCTTGTAGAGGTTGTGAGAGGAAACTTTTCTGATCCAAACACATTTATGCCCAATGTAGAATTCCATTAAATAAACATCAGGTTTCCAGGGTAGTGTCAACTAAGCGGTAAGTTCTGCATATACTTACCACTGCCTCTCATCAAAATAGGAATGAAAACAAATCAAACGATCAAGTAGCCTTGCATGGTGCCATGTCATCTTAGCCATGTCATCTTCACGAATTTAGGACAGCTCTTAAAGCCAGTAAGATTTTCTGTTTTTTTTAAAGCAATAGAATAAACCCCATTGAGTTGGAAGAATCTGTAATGACATTAGTTTTCAAATCATCTTTGAAAAAGTTGTTGCCCTCGTGGAATGTCATTCCTTAAACTGCCCCATCATATAAATCCAGTACTACCTGCAGTTGAAAATGTAATGCGACGCATTTGCTCCATGTAAAGAATTTCCGTTTAGGAGGGAGACTTTACTTGTCTCTCTAATATTTTTTCAGGAATTCCCCCCCCCCCAGAACCTAATTGAGCATTTGACACAATTAAGTAAGATTATCTCCATGTGACCCCCCCCCTCTGACATCATGGGCCTGAATTGACTTGTCAAACCCAAGGGAATTTGGTTCTTTCTCCTATGATTACATTCATGGGGGATTGCCTTTGCAGTTGGATTAAATTCTATTTAGCCCACTTAGATTAACCTGTGAAAGGAGGCAATTAAATGCACCTGTGGACACTCAGACTAAGTATCAACGGCTAGACTAAGTATCAACATTTGATTTTAGTTTCCCAGTGAAAAAAGTTCAGTAGATACAATGTTTGCACACCTGAATTTAATTGCATACTAATTGATTTCTGTTGATTTGTCGCACCAGGTGTTGGCTAAGTGAAGGAAGGCGTGGCCAACCTAGTCCTACAGTGTATGTCACAAAGCAGAATCAATAAGTTAGCCAGGTAACTAGCAAACTTTCAGATAGTGGTTTGTTTTCTGGTTTATCAAAAAAACTCAAGTAAATGATAGAATATTGAGTCGGCACTGTTTACATTTCAAATCAATCTTTCTCAGTTAGCTGGCTAAGTCATTGATCCTGACATTACTTAGAGGGCCATGGAGTGCACAGGCTTTTGTTCCAGCCCAGAAATCACAAGACGCACTCCTGTGCCTCAAACAATTTGAAGTTGAGTATTGTGATATTTAAATTATGAAGTGGTATATTTCACACAATGGTTTGCACTGACAAAATATGATCTCTAATGGAACATGTATAAGAAGATTGGCCGTAGGAACATTGCCCTTGAAATCAAGACGTTCAGGATCTGATGGCTTGGACACATATTGATGGACAGTGGTGGCTGTGCTGGAGTAGATGGGTCTCATGGGACAGGGCACGGACTGTGGCAAAAGACACTCCAGCGGTAGAAGATGAAGAGGACTAAGTTAAGTATATTTCAGTCAAAATGCTGCGTTAACGGACCTACAATGGCTACATCACTAAGGTATGTAGATGCCTTCAATGGCCTCACCACTTACATACAATGATCCATTCAGTGAAGTTTACAGACTAAGATTAAAGTACATCTTAATGCAGTAACTCAATGTTAAACACGAGGTCACTCACCCTTTACATTCAGTTTCAAAACAGGATCCTGTAGTGACCAGAATTTGCTAAGTGCTAAATTGAATCAACAAATGCTAACTTGCATAGTCATTTAACAACCTAACTTGACCTGTCTGCTTATCCTTATCCTGTCTGTTGTCACTGATTGGGAGTGAAGCACAACCACTCAAAACCAGCACATTCTTAGTATGTTCTAAACTTCCTAGCCCACATTCGTATGTTCTAAACTCCACAGCTAGCCTATTCAGTCCGTCAATTCGCTCCCTCTCAAACAAAGCAGGAAGTGTGATGGCGGGGAGGGAAATCCAGACAGAGGAAGGCGGGGCTACTATTTTTGGAGAAACTGGGACCAGATTAAAATAAAGAAACAGTGTATGTTCAAGATTTAAAATTAGAAGTATCATTAAGATTCACATGTCTTATTTTAGTACTAAACCCACCCCTTAGGGCAGGTTTGTTTGAGTGTTGGTGTATGAATGAACAGAATTCCACAACAGAAAAGGGAAACAAATGTGTTTCAAGGCACTTTCAATTGCACCATTCTTCATGAAAAGGAGTCATCTACTTTTTTAGCTACTCCCCTACTCTATACTCATCATACAAAACAGCCCCCTCTCAATCTATCCTGCCTTGTGCTTCAGGCATTGTCTCGCCTCCTTAGTATAAAACATTATTATCCTGAATATTGTCCTCAGAATACACATTACTAACTTGTGAGGAGCTATACCCAGAGGGAAATAAACTAACATGATTCAAAACCATCTCATATTGCTTCTGCGTGTTTACTACTACTTTTTCTTACTGTTTGATTAGTATTAGAATATTTGTATGCATCCTATAATGTATACTTTTCATTCGATAGTTTAACACAAATAAGCCTAGGTTCTGCAACCTCACTATGCATGTCAAGCTTTTCAGTCAGCCATTTTGGCAGCTGTCGGAGAACAGAGTTTTTTTAAATTGATTAAATTAAGTGTTCTAGCTAGGTATCCTGTCATTATGAATGAACGACTATAGGCTAAAACATATCTTACACAGCAACAATCTCCACAACATTGGCTCAATTGAAATTACTTATCTTGGACATCAAGTGAGAATCTTTTGTTTTTATTTGTCATACATGTTCTGCCCATTCAAACATGGGCAACACAAGTAATCAAGCTATGAATGAAGGATAGAGCACTTGAGATTCCAATAAAGTAGGCTATTGGCCAGACAGTTGGGTAGGGATGGCTGGACGGACAGATTTTTAGAAATGTTTGCACATTTATTAAAAATAAATGCCTTATGTAAATAAGTATTCAGACTTTTGCTATGAGACTTGAAATTGAGCTCAGGTGCGTCCTGTTTCCATTGATCATCCCTGATGTTTCTACAACTTGATTGGAGTCCACCTGTGGTAAATTCAATTGATTGGACATGATTTGAAAAGGCACACACCAGTCTATATAAGGTCCCACTGTTGACAGTGCATATCGGAGCAAAATCCAAGCCATGAGGTCAAAGGAATTGTACGTAGAGCACCAAGACAGGATTGTGTCAAGGCACAGATCTGGGGAAGGGTACCAAAAAATGTCTGCAGCATTGAAAGTCCCAAAGAACACAGTGGCCTCCATCATTCTTAAATGGAAGAAGTTTGGAACCACCAAGACTATTCCTAGAGATGGCCGCCCGGTCAAACTGAGCAATCGGGGGAGAAGGGCCTTGGTCGGGGAGGTGACCAAGAACCTGATGGTCACTCTGACAGAGCTCCAATTCATGAACTTCTTTGAGGAAAAGATCATGATCATTATAAAGCAAATTACGGACTCCTCTTTAAATCTGCGTATTCCTCCAAAGCTCCGTTGTCCTGAGTCTGCACAAGCCTGCCAGGACCTAGGATCAAGGGAGACACTAAAGTGCTTTAGTACTATATCTCTTGACACAATGATGAAAATAATCATGGCCTCTAAACCTTCAAGCTGCACACTGGACCCTATTCCAACTAAACTACTGAAAGAGCTGCTTTCTGTGCTTGGCCCTCCTATGTTGAACATAATAAACGGCTCTCTATCCACCAGATGTGTACCAAACTCTCTTGAAAAAGCCAAATCTTGACCCAGAAATTATAAAAAACTATCAGCCTATATCGAATCTTCCATTCCTCTCAAACATTTTTGAAAAAGCTGTTGCGCAGCAACTCACTGCCTTCCCGAAGACAAACAATGTACACGAAACGCTTCAGTCTGGTTTTAGACCCCATCATAGCACTGAGACTGCACTTGTGAAGGTGGTAAATTACCTTTTAATTGACGTCAGACCGAGGTTCTGCGTCTGTCCTCGTGCTCCTAGATCTTAGTGCTGCTTTTGATACCATCGATCACCACATTCTTTTGGAGAGATTGGAAACCCAAATTGGTCTACATGGACAAGTTTTGGTCTGGTTTAGGTCTTATCTGTCGGAAAGATATCAGTTTGTCTCTGTGAATGGTTTGTCCTCTGACAAATCAACTGTAAATTTCGGTGTTCCTCAAGGTTCCGTTTTAGGACCACTATTGTTTTCACTATATATTTTACCTCTTGGGGATGTCATTCGAAAACATAATGTTAAATTTCACTGCTATGCGGATGACACACAGCTGTACATTTCAATGAAACATGGTGAAGCCCCAAAATTGCCCTCGCTAGAAGCCTATGTCTCAGACATAAGGAAGTGGATGGCTGCAAACTTTCTACTCTTAAACTCGGACAAAACAGAGATGCTTGTTCTAGGTCCCAAGAAACAAAGCTCTTCTGTTGAATCTGACAATTAATCTGGATGGTTGTACAGTCGTCTCAAATAAAACTGTGAAGGACCTCGGCGTTACTCTGGACCCTGATCTCTCTTTTGAAGAACATATCAAGACTGTTTCAAGGGCAGGTTTTTTCCATCTACGTAACATTGCAAAAATCAGAAACTTTCTGTCAAAAAATGACACAGAAAAATTTATCCATGCCTTTGTTACTTCTAGGTTGGACTACTGCAATGCTCTACTTTCCGGCTACCCGGATAAAGCACTAAATAAACTTCAGTTAGTGCTAAATACGGCTGCTAGAATCCTGACTAGAACCCAAAAATTTGATCATATTACTCCAGTGCTAGCCTCCCTACACTGGCTTCCTGTTAAGGCAAGGGCTGATTTGAAGGTTTTACTGCTAACCTACAAAGCATTACATGGGCATGCTCCTACCTATCTTTCCGATTTGGTCCTGCCATACATACCTACACGTACACTACGGTCACAAGACGCGGGCCTCCTAATTGTTCCTAGAATTTCTAAGCAAACAGCTGGAGGCAGGGCTTTCTCCTATAGAGCTCCATTTTTATGGAATAGTCTGCCTACCCATGTGAGAGACGTAGACTCAGTCTCAACCTTTAAGTCTTTACTGAAGACTCATCTCTTCAGTAGGTCCTATGATTAAGTGTAGTCTGGCCCAGGGGTGTGAAGGTGAACGGAAAGGCTGGAGCAACGAACCGCCCTTGCTGTCTCTGCCTGGCCGGTTTCCCCTCTTTCCACTGGGATTCTCTGACTCTACCCCTATTACGGGGGCTGAGTCACTGGCTTACTGGTGTTCTTCCATGCCATCCATGGGAGGGGTGCGTCACTTGAGTGGGTTGAGTCACTGACGTGGTCTTCCTGTCTGGGTTGGTGCCCCCCCTTGGGCTGTGCCGTGGCGGAGATCTTTGTGGGCTATACTCGGCCTTGTCCCGGGATGGTATGTTGGTGGTTGGAGATATCCCTCCAGTGGTGTGGAGGCTGTGCTTTGGCAAAGTGGGTGGGGCTATATCCTACCTGTTTGGCCCTGTCCGGGGGTTTCATCGGATGGGGCCACAGTGTCTCCTGACCCCTCCTGTCTCAGCCTCCAGTATTTATGCTGCAGTAGTTTGTGTCAGGGGGCTAGGGTCAGTCTGTCACATCTGGAGTATTTCTCTTGTCTTTTCCGGTGTCCTGTGTGAATTGAAATATGCTCTCTCTAATTCTATCTTTCTCTTTCTTTCTCTCTCTCGGAGGACCTGAGCCCTAGGACCATGCTTCAGGACTACCTGGTTTGATGACTCCTTGCTGTCCCCAGTTCACCTGGCCGTGCTGCTGCTCCAGTTCCAACTGTTCTGCCTGCAGCTATGGAACCCTGACCTGTTCACCGGACGTGCTACCTGTCCCAGACCTGCCGTTTTCAACTCTCTAGAGACAGCAGGAGCGGTAGAGATACTCTCAAAGATCGGCTATGAAAAGCCAACTGACACTTACTCTTGTGTTACTGACTTGTTGCACCCTCGACAACTACTATGATTATTATTATTTGACAATGCTGGTCATTTATGAACATTTGAACATCTAGGCCATGTGCTGTTATAATCTCCACTCGGCACAGCCAGAAGAGGACTGGCCACCCCTCATAGCCTGGTTCCTCTCTAGGTTTCTTCCTAGGTTTTGGCCTTTCTAGGAGGTTTTCCTAGCCACCGTGCTTCTACACCTTCATTGCTTGCTGTTTGGGGTTTTGGGCTGGGTTTCTGTACAGCACTTTGAGATATCAGCTGATGTAAGAAGGGCTATATAAATACATTTGATTTGAGCTCCAGTTCCTCTGTGGAGATGGTTGTCCTTCTGGAAGGTTCTCCCATTTCTGCAGCATTCCACCAATCAGGCCTTTATGGTAGAGTAGCCAGACGGAAGCCACTCCTCAGTAAAAGGCCCATGACAGCCCGCTTGGAGTTTGCCAAAAGGCGCCTAAAGGACTTTTAGACCATGAGAAACAAGAGTCTCTGGTCTGATGAAACCAAGATTGAACTCTTTGGCCTGAATGCCAAGCGTCAGGTCTGGAGGAAACCTGGCACCATTTCTATAGTGAAGCATTGTGGTGGCAGCATCATGCTGTGGGTAGGTTTTTCAGCAGCAGGGACTGGAAGACTAGTCAGGATCGAGGGAAAGATTAACGGCGCAAAGTAGAGAGAGATCCTTGATGAAAACCTGCTCCAGAGCACTCAGGACCTCAGACTGGGGCGACGGTTCGCCTGCCAACAGGACAACGACCCTAAGCACACAGCCAAGACTACGCAGGAGTGGCTTCAGGACAAGTCTCTGAACATCTCTGGAGAGACCTGAAAATAGCTGTGCAGTGACACTCCCCATCCAATCTGACATACCAGGAGAGGATCTGCAGAGAAGAATGGGAGAAATTCCCCAAATACCGGTGTGCCAAGCTTGTAGTGTCATACCTAAGAAGACACGAGGCTGTAATCGCTGCCAAAAGTGGTCAGCAAAGTACTGAGTAAAGGGTCTGAATACTTGTGTAAATGTGACATTTCAGTTTTGATTTGTCATTATGGGGTATTGTATGTAGATTGATTGGGGGGGGGGATTAATCAATTTTAGAATAAGGCTGTAATGTAACAAAATATGGGAAAAGTCAAGGGGTCTTAATACTTTCCGAATGCACTATATATTACATTTACATTTTAGTCATTTAGCAGACGCTCTTATCCAGAGCGACTTACAGTAGTGAATGCATACATTTCATACAATTTCATTAAAAAAAATTCCTGTGCTTTTTCCTATTCTCGGGATGGAACGTTTGTAAAATACTGGGAAATATTCAACCCTTATGGATAGGCTGACCAGTTGCAAAAATACATTTAGAAATCTGTTACTCAATTACTGCACCCACACTGCTCGCGCGTGTCAACGAGTGCCTGAGTTGCCAAGGGCTAAAAATGAACTTTCTATTTCTGACGCAGATCACGCTGCAAGTCCTGCCTCTCCCATCTCCTCATTGGTTTATAGAAGCAGGTACCCACGTGCCATCTCCTCATTGGTTATACCCACGTCGGTGATTGAAAGACGAACTGTGTTGCCGGTCGGTGTCGTAATACTATGAAAGTTTATATGCCAATCATATAAGTTCAAAGATGAAAAAGCCTGGAAGGAGGAGAGATGACCGGAAACGATTCGGATGACCGTTTTATGTGTGGATTAATTGTCGCAGTAGAGGACCTTGTGTATTTCAGGTAAAATAACAACTCAATGTTTATATCCCAGGACAAATTAGCTAGCAACAGCAAGCTAGCTAAATAGGACAAATTAGCTAGCAAGTGCAAGCTAACTAGCTAAATTGCCATAAATGTTTAATGCTTTTTGACCTGTTCCCAAATTAATGTAATTGGTTCAGAGTTTTTATATTTTAACCTGCGTGTCGTGATCGCGTTTGGTGTAGGGGGCAAAATAAATTTATGCACGATGGCGCACGCGAGCAGCCGGTTTGGGTTCCGTGTTATGGAGACTAATTTTGTCTCTCAAACAGGTAGGCCTACCGCTTATTTACTGAATAGGAAGAAATGGGCTCCAACACAAAGACCTCTTTTTATTAGTAGCCTAAAGTCAAATTAAGACTGTTTAAATGAATTAGACCTCGAATTAGCCTATTTTCAGCACACGTGCGCTGTCCATCTCTGCAGCTGCCACTTCATAATTATGTAAATTAGTCGAATATGGCTTATTGTAAAGTAAATAACTCCGATAAATAGCTTCATTATGAGCATTGATTATAGCCGTAGCGGTCTTAACTCTGGTCCTCCTCCTCGTCTTCATGCTCTCCTTCTCAAACTGAACAGGACATCAGTAGGCCAAGTCCACGCGCACAGATATGCACAGATATAGATTTTTTTTAAACAAATGAACTCGCCTCCTGAAGTGCCACCATACACAGCACAGTCATTGATTGGCTAGGCAGTACAAAAGGGTTTACATCGGCAAGAGCTGGGCAGTCTGGGGATGTTGATTGGGAACGCCTATCCATTGTAGTGTGTAATGCAGTGTAGCCTAGTTTTACATCCACCATCCCAACAGCGCAAAAACTTAAAGTACATTTTGTTAGAAATATAATGTGCTTCTCCGAGCACGATCTTTGTATAGCCTAGGCCTGTAGCCTATGGATATTATTTTTTTTTTTTTTGAGACCACACCAGGCAAATTAGATGATAACCCTCCCCTGGACTAAATGTAAAAAATACTAAACCCTCCTGCTGACTGATATTGAAAAAGCATGACCCTCCACCATTTTCCTCTGGGTAACTATTGCGTACATTTCGATCTCTCCCTTAGTTAAAATTGTTCCCGACACGACTCGAACATACTGTATCTAGCGACAACCAGGCCTGCCTTGAGAACAGTCTTTGCACAGAGTTTCTGAACCCGAAGGCGCAACATAGTGAGACTTCTGGGAACCTTTGCGAAACAGACCAGGCAAGGGTTTGAGGTTTGAAGTGAAAAATGAATCCTTAGTTGTTAATTTTCTGAATCTAAAGGCACAACCTAGATTTGAGGCAATGCTGAACATATATTACTACTACATTCTTGTGAAAGTGACAAACTGACACGTTTTCATTTTGGTCAAAAACAACTTTATATTGAACGCCTGCCTTTGATTTGACGACGACCTGTTCCCATTCATTTTGCCATCTGGAATTTTAGAACTACTTCATATATGGTATGTAAACTCAGCAAATAAAAGAAACGTCCTCTCACTGTCAACTGTGTTTATTTTCAGCAAACTTAACATGTGTAAATATTTATATGATCATAACAAGATTCAACAACTGAGACATTAACTGAACAAGTTCCACAGACATGTGACTAACAGAAATGGAATAATGTGTCCCTGAACAAAGGGGGGGTCAAATCAAAAGTAAGTCAGTATTTGGTATGGCCACCAGCTGCATTAAGTACTGCAGTGCATCTCCTCTTCATGGACTGCACCAGATTTGCCAGTTCTTGCTGTGAGATGTTATGTCACTCTTCCACCAAGGCACTTGCAAATTCCCGGACATTTCTGGGGGGAATGGCCCTCACCCTCCGATCCAACAGGTCCCAAACGTGCTCAATGGGATTGAGATCCAGGCTCTTCGCTGGCCATTGCAGAGCACTGACAATCCTATCTTGCAGGGAATCACACACAGAACGAGCAGTATGGCTGGTGCCATTGTCATGCTGGAGGGTCATGTCAGGATGAGCCTGCAGGAAGGGTACTGTTGTGGAAAATTGCAAGATTATGTTATAATGCTTGTATTGTATTATAATGGTTGTTTTAGTCGACAGAATAGAGTATACTTAACTATTGTGTGTGTTCTACTGAGGATGGGCCTCTATGAGAACACTGACAGGAGATTTACGATGTCTTTGGGAGATAAAACCTAAAGCGCATTCCAGATAACATGAGCTAATGTTTTTGTGCTATACCGTGCCAGGGTGAGACGGTTCCAGTTTGGAGTAGGAGGACCAGACACTGGTCTATACAATGAAAACTGTTGACACAGCAGTTGCTGTCTGCTATGTTTTATAGATACCTTTCAATACAAATCTTAACCTTGTGACCATTCTATGGATCTGTTGTTCGTCATGTAGGTTGAGGGGTGTATCTTGGCTATAAAAGATCTTTGTACTTTTGTGTTGTCACTATCAATGGTTCATTAGAAATAATGAATCGTTGAAAGTCATTGCTAATGCAAAGCTCTTATTATTAAAAATGTAGTTTAAGTATAACTCTGACTGGTGTGTGAAGTTTGATTCTCCTCATTTGGTACTACAGAAATTAGCCACCACAGTACCACATGAGGGAGGAGGATGTCTTCCCTGTAACGCACAGCGTTGAGATTGCCTGCAATGACGACAAGCTCAGTCCGATGATGCTGTGACACACTGCCCCAGATCATGACAGACCCTCCAACTCCAAATCAATCCCGCTCCAGAGTACAGGCCTCGGTGTAACGCTCATTCCTTCGATGATAAACGCGAATACGACCATCAGCCCTGGTGAGACAAAACCGCGACTCGTCAGTGAAGAGCGCTTTTTGCCAGTCCTGTCTGGTCCAGCGACGGTGGGTTTGTGCCCATAGGTGACGTTGTTGCTGGTGATGTCTTGTGAGGACCTGCCTTACAACAGGCCTACAAGCCCTCAGTCTAGCCTCTCTCAGCCTATTGTGGACAGTCTGAGCACTGACGGAGGGATTGTGCGTTCCTGGTGTAACTCGGGCAGTTGATGTTGCCAACCTGTACCTGTCCCGCAGGTGTGATGTTCGGATGTACCGATCCTGGGCAGGTGTTACACGTGGTCTGCCGCTGTGAGGATGATCAGCTGTCCGTCCTGTCTCCCTGTAGCGCTATCTTAGACGTCTCACAGTACGGACATTGCAATTTATTGCCCTGGCCACATCTGCAGTCCTCATGCCTCCTTGCAGCATGCCTAATGCACGTTCACGCAGATGAGCAGGGACCCTGGGCATCTTTCTTTTGGTGTTTTTCAGAGTCAGTAGATAGGCCTCTTTAGTGTCCCAAGTTTTCATAACTGTGACCTTAATTGCCTACCGTCTGTAAGCCGTTAGTTTCTTAACGACCGTTCCACAGGTGCATGTTCATTAATTGTTGATGGTTCATTGAACAAGCATGGGAAACAGTGTTTACAACCCTTTACAATGAAGATCTGTGAAGTTATTTGGAGTTTTATGAATTATCTTTGAAAGACGGACCTGAAAAAGGGACGTTTATTTTGTGTAGGCTTTCCCTGGCGTGACGTTTTGATAGGCATGTAATTATCTCTAACAAGGTGAGTTTTCTCAATACAAATTCCTGCAGGAAGCCCCTGCACGTCATCTCTAGCTGACACTGCCGGTTACCGTTCACCAGGGCAATCAGAGACCATTGTACCCAGAGATCTCCTGTGCCCAATCCATGAATTTGCATTTCCTTTCTCTGTTTTAGCTAGCCACTTTAGCTATCTAGCAGAGCAGTCCAAAAATAATTTTGCTTTACTTAGCCTAGATAATTGTTTGTACAGTATGTCTACTTTGGTGTCTATTTCAGATTTTATGGCATTTTTCAAGGATGACCATTAATAGGGGAGAAGACCACTAAAATTCAGGCCATGCGGAGAAGTGCAGTTATAGTGAGGGGCAATTTACTGGTTTGGTCAGGACCATCATGAGGGATAAAGTTTATCCTGTGTCGGTGAGTGTAGCTATTAAGTTAAGTTTGAGTGTCTTAGCAATACAATGTTTTCTATACAGCTGTCAACATTATACAAGGAAAGAGCCACTTAATCAATTGTATAAACATTAACCAGATTACCTCTGAGTATTAACTCCGTTCTAGAATGTCATTGATAAGAATGAATCTAAAAATCTATTGACATTATAAAAGGAACTTTTAGACATCCAGCCTGTATGTAGTTTCATGACCAGAAACACATTTTCAAAGGCACAGTATTTATTTATTCAGAGTTGTACATGCATTGTCTTGATTTATAAGATCCTTCCCACTATATGATTGATATGTCAAGTAATAAAATCCCAAGTTATCAATTCAGTTTATGGAAAACTGCACTTGTCTTTGTGAAAATTAGTTTATTAAATATTCTACAGCTGTAATGTCATTAATCAAATCAAACTGTTTATATAGCACATTCTTACCACAAATGCATTTCAACGTGTTCACGGTCGTTAGATGGGGTGTTGTCTGTAAAGTGGGGCACAGATAACGAAGAAAGGGGCATAAAGGCATTCAAAATGGCTACAGGGATAGATGTGCAGCAGTCAAGGCTTTGGGTCACAGGGTCTGGGATCCTGGGTGTCCGACCAGATGGTCTGGTGAACACCACAGCAACGGTGGAGCTCAAGTGTCCCTATGGTGTGTTAGGTTCTAAACAAACAGAATTGAAAACTCAAACCAAGTTTATTCACCCAGTGGGTTAAACAGCTGCAAAGACATGTTTCCACAAGCACATATATTTATACCGTCCTACTAGGAGGAGTCAACTCCTTGCACATCTAGACAGCCAATACATCTCTGTTGCTAAGCAGGAACTTAACTGGTTCCGCTCTCTGGTGTAGTCATGGCCTGCCTCATGCTAGAACCTTCGTGGGTGTGAAAATGTGTGTGGGATAGGACTGCTCCTTAATTCATCAGACCTGACCTGATCTGACCTTGGGCCAAATTCCTCACTCCTCCCTAATGCACGGCTGTCCTACCTGATCAGTGACTGAAACCAGACTATTTCCCTTTGCCTCCCTCCATAGGATCAATGAGATTTAACAATACAATTTTTTTGACAGAATGTAAACTTTCTGCACTCCCCCTTCCTCAGTCCGTAACTTTCCATACACCTAGTTTTTATCCGCCCTCTATTGACACTGACATATTGATTACTGTACATGTATAAGGAATGTATAAGTTCTAGTATGGTAACATGAATAAGTATATTTCAAGCTAGAATCTAACAGGTACAAGGGACCTTACCATTGAAGAGGCAGTGAAGTCGAAGGATTTCTATTTCAAGGAGGGAGGGTCTTACAGCCTTCGTGAAGACCATCCTTACTGGCACCAGGTCCAAGGTCAGCTCCACATCACTGGAAGGGACACCTGCTTCTTTGTTGTGTGGACTACCAAAGCCTCCATCTCCATTCAGCATGATGACCTCTGGCAGACTCATATTGATCCTCCTGTCAGTACCTGTTTTCAGGGAAGCCGATGATCCCAAAATATTCCACATAGATCATACAGACTAGGCTCCCAGAATAGGTTATATTACATACAAGTGTTGCTCAAAGCAGCCAACTAAAGTAATGTACTTAACTTTATCATGGGCACATTGGGAATTTATATCTGTGATGTTCAAATTATTTCTTACCCCTGTGTCTTACTTGCTGAAGGCTCCAGTCATCCCTGCCTGTACCTGACATTGTTGAAAAACAAGTGAACGATTTAATAAAGATCATACACAAACAATAGGCTCTTAGAATAGGTTATATTACGTTCAAGTTTTGCTCAAAGCAGCCAACTAAAGTAATTTAGTTAACGTAAGTTCAATCACAAAGGCTGGTCCGAGTGCATCTCTTCAGTTTCGTTCATTAGTACAACACAATTGAAATTGCATTTTATCATGGGCACAGTGGGAATTTATATCTGTGGGGTTTAAATTATGTCTTACCCCTGAGTGAGAGCGAGTGAGGGAGTACATCACTTCCAGCAGATCTCCTTGCCGCGGGTGGCGTTGATCCTGCAATGCTTCTTCTGGGGTGAGCCTGATGTTCTGCATGTCTAAAAGGGGAAATAAAGACAACATTTTGATGCATCTACGAATTGATGGAACTTGGGATTTTATCACTTGACATAATTTAAAAGTCCATGGGGGAATCTGCACTTGTCCTTGTGAAAATAGGTTTATAAAATATTCTACAGCTGCAATGTCATCAATCAAATCAAACTTTATTTACATAGCACATTTCTTAAAACAAATGCATTTCAAAGTGTTCAAAGTCATGCATTGAAAGGCATGTGGCACTTAACATCGTTCCTCTTGGCAGGTCTCTAGGTGACCAGGGGATTCTCTCTACCACGTGTAAATGCCCCTGTGGAGCTCATAAGTGTAGCCATGTGGCCGCATTGGCCATTTTTGCTGTTCACAATATCGGCTGTACGGATATGGAATGTGAGTGGAGGAAGCCAGCCATGCCCAACCAGGTGGAGTCAGTGGAGGACCTGTACCCGGCTGAAGACTACAACCCTCTGTCCCGATAGCCCACAGAGAAGGATCTTCAGTGTCTAAGGAACCATTTCCAGGGCAGGTTCAGTGGAAGGTCATGTCTCCTTGAACCTGAGCCAGAACAACCACTACCCTCCCTGTCTGTATCGGACACTGTTAAAAAACAAGGGCACTTGGGGCATGCCGCTATCTTGGCTGGCATGGCGCTGTAGGTGGATCAGCAGGAGGCTATACGGCAGGCAACAGTTGGACAGCGTGCTAACCCCAACTGGCACACCATAAGGAGGAGGTTGATGGCCAGCGATTTTCGAGCAACTGTTAGCATTCGCAATGGATGTAAAAAAAAAAAACTGCCTTTGTTGACTTTCTGTGTAATGAAAATAAAATGTATCCTTACCTATGTAACAGACATATTTGGGAAACTGAACAAATTGAACGCAAGCATGCAGGGGAAATACAAACAATTCTGCAGATGAGTGACCGCATCAGCAAAATTTGTTTGACTGTGATCCTGGCTCTGTTGACATGCTGGTAAGTGAAATCGAACAGCTGATTGAGCTGTCATGTGACCAAATGCTGCAGACAACTCATACACAGGTCACTATGGAGGAGTTCTGGTTCCTGACTCAAAGGGAATACTGTGCCCTCTCCCACCGAGCATTTAAACTCATGGTGCGCTGATTCAGTGCTCTCGTCTGCATTATAAACACATATCAATCTAGTTTGGATGTGACGGGAAAGATGAGGACTGTCAACCACGCCCCCTGATTTTGAGAAGCTCCGACGCGACATACACCAAGCACACCCATCTCATTAGGGGTGGTGAAAATAGGAATTATTTCAGACTCATTTGCAATTGACTGTCATAGCCTCACATTAAAAGTATATTGTGGTGAGTTGAGAATACAATCAGAATGTTTTGCAATTGACTGCCATAGCCCCAATAAAAATAAAAAAATTAAGTAAAAAAAGACAACATTGGCTGTTAATTGCAGAAATTATTTTCACATGGTTGAGGTTGCAACAATTTTCAGATATCAAAATGGGGTCATGGGCCAAAAAAGTTTGGGAACCCCTGCCCTAAACCCTAACCATCACCACTACTTTGTTGCCCATTCCCCTCTGCCGCTGAGAAAGGCTCTGCCTATTAGCATCTGTGAGCTTGGCGTTGGAGACTTTCAAGAGGGTCTGGTGCCTTTTCAACCTTCCTGGTAAGTCTCTGACACCTTTTGGAGGAGAGGGTGGAGGAGGGCTGCATGACCATTGGTTGAGGGCTGCCGGTGGGGGACGGTCTGTTTGTTTCATTGTTGACATCATCATGAGAAGATGACACTTCCTCTTGGTCTTCCTGTTGATGCCTGGGTCGGCGCAGCGGGATCTGGTTGTCTGGGGAAGGGGGCGATGGCATCTCCACTCCCCCTCAGGGCTGCTGTCGGAGGCTGTGTCCGGCATGAAGTCTGCGTCTGACAGCATAGCAGCGGGGTGAATGAGGAGGTCCAGGTCGGAGGTCACCCGTATGGCTGATTGGAGTACCTCAGTTCATTGAGGAGGTCTATGGCTGCCTCTCTCTTTGCTAGGAGATTGGTGATTTTAGCATCCTGTAAATGTAAGTTAAACTCTATAAAGCATAAAGCACTTGAATGGAAGTCAATGGGGGACTGAAAGATCTTCGAAAAGGTGTATGACTTACAACAGCAGTGTCATGACGTTGGCCTGTGGGTAAGGTTTATGACCCCCCCATAAATACCTTTCTCCCTTCCCCTCTCTTTCTGACCCTACTGAAGGACTTGAATAGCCTGTGTTAAATATAGAGTCTGGGAACATCAAACAAATGGGGAAAAGGAACCATATTTTGGTAATAAAACCAGTTGGAAATATGCTTGGGAACGTAATGAGTATGGATGTCAGTTCGGTTGTCATCTGAGACATTATGACTGATGACAGGACGACATAAACTGTACCTGAGAAAGTATACACCCTCTAGTTATCAGAGTAACATGGAATTGTTATGCAATTGAAATGTTTGATATTGAAATTGTTTGTTAGGAGATTAAATGTAATTTTAGCTTCCAAATGAGAGAATTGGGTTTTCATAAGGAAAGTGCCCTGCTTGATCAGTGGCCCACCCCTGTGAAGAGACAGGGGTTATAAACGATGAAACACATCCTTCCCCCTCTCCACTATATAAGCATTTGGCGAAAAGATAACCAATGTTCCAGTACGTGAGGTCTGCAGCCTCTACGTTAGAAGGACACACATGTCAAGTACAGAACTAAGCCAACCTCGGCGTGAGCTTTGGTGGCGAATGGTATGAACTTTGAGCTTATTCACTACAGAAGTGATACTTCCTAGCCGTTGAGTTAGCAGAGACAGGGGTTATAAACGATGAAACACATCCTTCCCCCTCTCCACTATATAAGCCTTTGGCGAAAAGATAACCAATGTTCCAGTACGTGAGGTCTGCAGCCTCTACGTTAGAAGGACACACATGTCAAGTACAGAACTAAGCCAACCTCGGCGTGAGCTTTGGTGGCGAATGGTATGAACTTTGAGCTTATTCACTACAGAAGTGATACTTCCTAGCCGTTGAGTTAGCAGCGGGGGCTAGGAAAGGACGGACGACGGATCCAGTCTAACAAACAGACGAAGATACCACCACGTATCCAATGTACCACCAGAGACATTCTTCTGAGGACAGGAAGATCTGTTGGCCAACCCGGCCAGCATCTACGACCAATCTACCGAAGCGCAGCTCAGAGTAAATATTTATTGCATTTTCCTTTTCCAAATGGGCGGTAATTTAGTAATGCATAAGATAATGTATTTACGATAGCATAGCTGCTGTTTCTTCGTTCCTAAGTCTTCCCGCTCTTTCATTCAAGCCCAACCCCTTTTCCTTTGTGTTACCAGCCATGATAGAGGTTCCGTCCACCAGGACGTTTTCTGTATGACATCATTTGTATTCTGTGTATATGTAATTCTGTGTGATTAGTTTAGGTATTTAGTAAATAAATAATTAAACCCAATTTGGTATTGCTGATTCAACTTGTTAGCCAGGGTTCGTGAAGATAGCCAAGAATTTACAACTTTCATTATGAGACTGAAAATAAGATAAGGGTTAATATTGACTGCTATCGATGTAAAGTATTACTAAGTATTTTAAGAGTTTATTCGGAAGATAACGGCTCTATAAACGTTCTTCCGTGGTGCCCCGACTTTCTAGTTAATTACATTTACATGATTAGCTTAATCAGGTAATATTAATTAGAGAAAGAATTTTATAGGTTAGCATGTCATATCACTTAATCCGGCATAGCCAAAGACACGACAGCAGGATGCATGGCAGCCAAATGCTTGTCCAACCGGTCTAGCTCCTTCAACCTGCAGCCAGGAACCAGACAATTGAATGTCCCCTTTTTTCTGTTGTGGATAATTAACACAAAGGACATTAATACACATATAAACACGTGCACACACACAAACACAGTTTACTTTTATTTACTATTATTTAGGTTTGTAAAGATGCAAATCCCAGGAGGATCTGTCTCTCGCTATTGTTTCTGATTAGGTGCTTTACGCTCAGGTGCTGTCTGTTTGACTTAGTCTTGTTGCTATCTGGCAATCTTGCTGCATTTTCAGGTAATGCTTCTTGTTTGCTGTTGGTGTATCTACCTAAAAAATATATGTTAATCATTACTGCATATGTTACAGCGAACAACGGAAATGCTCCGTTCTCAACCCCCCCCCAACATCTAAAGACATGCACCACTATACTTAGTGTTGCTGTTTCCAAAAGGACAAATGTGGGTGTCTGTTGCTTTGTTCAGGTTTTATATCTGCCCCTATAACTGCTGAACGAGCGTGTGGAAGTATATCACTGGAGGTGTACATTTCTCAAAAACAAGTGAGATCGCAAAAAAAGTGTCTCGGCACTTCTATGTCATTCCATTTACATAAAAAAATATTGATTTTGTTCAAATTAAGTGAACTTCTCCTTTAATGGCTTTGCTCAAGGGCCCTAAGGTAGGGGAATGTCTTTAGGATGTGAACACAGCAGCTCTACAGGTGCCAAATCAATTCTCCCCAAATAAATTCTAGGCCCGGGATTTGAACCAGCCACCTTTCAGCTACAGGTCCAACTTCTTAGTCACTGTGCTACCTAAGTGGGAATATGGTAGCTAGGCACTGACAGTGTCAGAGTCAGAAGCCCTAAACCCCTAAAACTGCATTTTAAAACGTTAATGAAATGCATCATGTTCTGCTGTTTGCTTCCCTGATGCTGGCTCGGTGGTACAAAGTGCTATAGCTGCGTGACCAGAATTGGTTAAGTTATGGTCTCGACTGACAGAACCGATATAATCAGGTATGACATTTTTTTCTGTGACATTTTCAAAGCATTTAAATGGTTTCTGTTTTACCAACCTGAATCCCACTGGCTTGCCTCTGAAGGTAAGCAGGGTTGGTCTTGGTTGGCCCCTGGATGAGACCAGGGTCTGTATCCACTAAGCATCTCAGAGTAGGAGTGCTGATCTAGCAATAGTCTTGAATTTTAGATCATAATATAATGAACCAAAATATAAACGCAACAGGTAAAGTGTTGGTCCCATGTTTCATGAGCTGAAATAAAAGATCCCAGAATTCTTCCATATGCACAAAAAGCTTATTTTTCTGAAATTGTGCATACAAATTTGTTTACATCCCTGTTAATGAACATTTTTCCTTTGCCAAGATAATCCATCCACCTGACAGGTGTGGTATATCAATAAGCTGATTAAACAGCATGGTCATTACACAGGTGCACCTTGTACTGAGGACAATAAAAGGCCACATTAAAATGTGCAGTTTTGTCACACAATACAATGCCACAGATGTCTCAAGTTCTGAGGGAGCTAGCAATTGGCATGTTGTTGCCAGAGAATTGAATGTTAATTTTTCTACCATAAGCCGCCTCCAACATTGTTTTGAGATTTTGGCAGTAGGTCCAACCTGCCTCAAAACCGCAGACCACGTTTAAACATGCCAGCTCAGGACCTCCACATCCGGCTTCTTCACCTGCGGGATCATCTGAGACCAGCCACCCGGACAGCTGATGAAACTGAGGAGTATCTCTGTCTATAATAAAGCCCCCCATAATAAAACTCATTTTGATTGGCTGGGCCTGGCTCTCAATTGGGTGGGCCTATGTCCTCCCAGGCCCACCCATGGCTGCGCCCCTGCCCAGTCATGTGAAATCCATAGATTAGGGCCTAATGAATATATTTCAATTGACTGATTTCCATTTGAACTGTAACTCAGTAAAATTGTTGAAATTGTTGCATGTTGCATTTATATTTTGTTCAGTATAAATATAATTTTGTATAGACAGATCCTAGATCAGCACTCCTACATTGAAACGCTTTATGGTTACAGGCTCTGATCCTGCTGAAAGTGGTGTTGAAAGTGCAGTGGGGCACTCCCTCTAGTCTAAGGAGATCCCAATGCCCCAGGGAAGTGAATTCATCATTCGTCATTCAGATGGGACGTTAGATGGAAATCTATAAGACAATATGTAATTAATATACAGTGATTTGCCTTATGGCCAATGGAATGGGTGGAGTAAGGTCCTGGGTGGCACAGCGATCAAAAGCACTACACTGCAGTGCTGAGACGCCACAACAGCCTGGGGTTCGATCCAGCCCATCTGGGGTAGGGGAGGGTTTGACTGGTGGGGCTTTCCTTGGCTGATCATGCTCTTGTGGCAGGGCTGGGCGCCTGCAGGCTGACTCCGGTTGTCAGACGAATGGTGTTTCCTCCAACAGATTGGTGCTGCTGACATCCGGGTTAAGCAAGCATTGTGATAAGAAGTAGGCGGCCAGGTGGGTCATGTTTCAGAGGAACTCGACCTTCACCTCTCCCCGAGCCCATTGAGGAGTTGCAAAGATGAGCCAAGGGACCTAATTTGGGGAGAAAATGGGGTAAAAAAAATGCACTTGTGGTCACATATACACCAACTGACTCCTGATTAGGCAAACAATATTTTTTATCCTCCATATTATGTCTATCTCTGATAAGCTAGCCTGGAAAGGGCTTAGAATATCCCATATTAATATACACTGTACATACTCTTGTATGTGGACACCCTTTCAAATTAGTGGATTTGGCTATTTCAGTGACATCCATTGCGGACAGGTGTAAAAAATAGAGCACACAGCCATGCAATATCCATAGACAAACATTGGCAGTAGAATGGCCTTACTGAAGAGCTCAGTGACTTTCAACGCGGTACCGTCATAAGGATGCCACCTTTCCAACAAGTCAGTTCGTCAAATTTCTGCTTTGCTAGAGCTTCCCTGGTCAACTGTAAGTGCTGTTATTGTGAAGTGGAAACATCTAGGAGCAACAACGGCTCAGCTGCGAAGTGGTAGACCACACAGGATCTCAGAATTGGAACGCTGAAGTGTGTAAAAAATATATATAAAAAATATGTCTTTGGTTGCAACACTCACTACCGAGTTCCAAACTGCCTCTGGAAGCAACATCAGCACAATAACTGTTCGTTTGGTTCCAGGAGAACGCTACCTTACCCAATGCATAGTGCCAACTGTAAAGTTTGGTGGAGAAGGAATAATGGTCTGGAGCTGTTTTTCATGTTTCGGGCTAGTCCCCTTAGTTCCAGTGAATGTAAATCTTAACGCTACAGCATACAATGACATTCTAGACGATTCTGTGCTTCCAACTTTGTGGCAACAGTTTGGGGAAGACCCTTTCCTGTTTCAGCATGACAATGCCCCCGTGCACAAAGTGAGGTCCATACAGAAATGCTTTGTCGAGATTAATGTGGAAGAACTTGACTGGCCTGCACAGAGCCCTGACCTCAACCCCATCGAACACCTTTGGGATGAATTGGAATGCCGACCGTGAGCCAGGCTTAATCGCCAAACATCAGTGCCCGACCTCACTAATGCTCTTGTGGCTGAATGGATGGAAACAAGTCCCCACAGCAATGTTCCAACATCTAGTGGAAAGCCTTCCCAGAAGAGTGGAGGCTGTTATAGCAGCAAAGGGGGGACCAACTTCATATTAATGCCCATAATTTTGGAATGAGATGTTCGATGAGCAGGTGCCCACATACTTTTGGTAATGTAGTGTAATAAGGTTAATGAGATCAATAACTTGCTTACATTGGATAACACTGGCCATCTCTGAAACTCACTTAGATAATTTATTTGATGATACAGCAGTAGCAATGCAAGGATATAACATCTACAGAAAATACAGGAATGCCTATGGGGGAGGTGTTGGATAACACTGGCAATCTCTGAAACTCACCTAGATAATTCCTAGCAACCACAACCGCTAAGTTGTGGTTGCAAGTTCACCTACCTCATCTAAAGTCTCTTATTTTGGGGTGCTGCTATAGGCCACCAAGTACTTACAGTCAGTATTTGGATAATATGTGTGCTATGCTTGAAAATGTGTGTGATGTTAACAAGTCTATTTTCTGAGTGACCTGTACTCTGACTGGTTAGCAACTAGCTGTCCTCTCAAGAGGAAGCTTCTAACTGTCACTAATGCCTGTAATATGACCCAGGTTATCACTCAACCAACTAGAGTGTGTACCAATAGTGTTGGATCTGTGACATCCACTTTTATTGATCATATCTTCACTAATGCTGCAGAGCTTTGCTCCAAAGCAATATCAGTTCCCATTTGCTGTAATGACCATAATATTGTGGCAATAACAAGGAAAGCCAAAGTGCTAAAAGTTGGGCCTAAAGTAATTTTTAAGAGATCATACAAAATATTTTCTCAGGACTCTTGTTGAAGATGTAAAAAAGTTTAGTCTGAAGTGTATGAGGAATCCAGATGAAGCACTGGAAGTATTTTTACAATTGTTCAGGCCAATTGTTGACAAACACACACCTGTTAAGAAACTATCTGTGAGAACTGTTAGAGCCACCTGGCTTGATGATGAATTAAAAGATTGTATGATTCAATGGAAGAGGTGGCAAACAAGTCAGGCTGTTCAGCTGATTTGTTGACATACTGTAAATTGAGAAATGTAGTGACTAAAATTAACAAAAATAAGAAATTATATTACCAAACCAAGATTTTGTTTATTTAACTTGGCAAGTCAGTAAGGACAAATTCTTATTTACAATGGCTGCCTTCACCGGCCAAACCCGGGCGACGCTAGGCCAATTGTGCACCACCCTATGGGACTCCCAACCACAGCCGGTTGTAATACAGCCTGGATAAATGACAAACTTTGAAGTACCTTAAATGATCTCATGGGCAGAATATCCAATTAATCTCCATCGTTCATTGAAGTTGATGGGTGATTTATAACAAAATCATTCGATACTGCCAATAATTTCAATGAATATTTCACTAGTAAAGTAGAAAAACTCAGAAGTGAAATGACAACATTGAACAATGAACCATCATATTTTTGTATATAGGATTGTCACGAACCAGCTCATAGCCCGTAACAAAGAGGGAGACAATGTGGAGATAAGGAATAACAAAAATATATTTAATAACTGAAGTAACCTATAAACAATGGTGTAAGTGAGTGGTTGCGTGCATAGATGTGATAATGAGGGGTGTTGAAGGCTGCCAAAGCAAACAAACAAAACAGCCACAAAAATGCCACAACCAAAATCGAACAGTGTGTCTGCATAGAAAGAGTCTTCTCAATGAACGGGAAAAGGTCTATTTATCCCGGGACACACCCAGGCCCAGGTGTGTCCCATTTCGCTGACGACCCTCCCAGCTCCGCCCACCGACATCCTAATAAGGAAAACAAGAGCAAAGTGAAAGAATTCCGCAGACAGAGTGGGAGGGTTGTCACAGGATCTAATAATGAAAGGATTGCTGTTTTGAATTTGGTGAAGTTAGTGTGGGAGAGGTGGAAAACTATTGTTATCTATCAATAATAAGCCACCAGGTATAGACAACCTTGATGGGAAACTATTGAGAATGGTAGCAGACTGTACTGCCATCCCTATTTCCTAAAGTCTAAAGGAATGTGTGTCCACAGGCGTGGTAGGAAGATAAAGTAATTCCACTGCCTAAAAATACTAAAGCACGCTTTGCTTGCTCTAACAGCCACCCAATCAGTTTGCTGCCTGTTCTTAGTAAACTGATGAAGAGAATTGTGTTTGACCAAATAAAATGCTATTTTTCAGAGAACAAATTAAGTGACTTGCAGCATGCATATATTAAAGGGCACTCAACTTGTACTGCACTTACTGATTGGTTAAAACAAGCATTTGAAGTTATTGATAATTGTTATTGAAAAAACTAATTTGCTACCTAACATCACATAGTTAAAGAGTTATTTATCCAATAGAACCCAGAGAGTGTTGTTCAATGGAAACATCAGATATGTACAGTGCCGTGTCCCTTGGAGCAGTTGCCTTGGGTCATTACTCTTCTTTATTTTTACAAATGATTTGCCTCTGGTCTTACAAGCTAGAATGACTATGCAGATGATTCCACACTCTACATGTCCGCACCCAAAGCCAGTGAGATCACTGAAATGTGTAATAAGGAGTTGCAATCAGTATCAGAATGGGTGATAAACTAGTCCTAACTAAAAGCATTGTATTTGGTTCAAAACATTTTCTAAAACCTGAACCTCAACTGGAGTTGTGCATAAAATGTGTGACCATTGAAGAAGCTAAACTCCTAGGTATAACATTGGATAATAAATTATCATGGTCAAGTCATATTGACAAAGTTGTGAAGATGGTGAGGGGGGGTATTTACTTCTAAAAATGCACTCAATTTACTGGATTCAAAAATTTCTGATATAACGATATCTGATCATTCTCCTGTATCATGCTTAATTACACCAATAGAAAATACACTTACTGACAGAATTTGGAGAATGAACAGAGCGTATCTTCTGGACCTGAAATATTAAATACGTAAACAAAAAAAATTGAACTTTACCATTACAAATGTAGACAGAGGAGAGAGAAAAGCCGACCCCGACATAATCTGGGATGCCTTTAAGGCGTACATTAAGGGAATGGTAATATTATACTCAGCAAAAGCTACATCTGATTTAGAAATTAAAATTAAAGAAAAAGACATCACTATTTTAGAAAAATAACTTAAGCAGGAATACAATCTTTTACTTTTGAAGTGAGCCAACAATTCCAGGTTAAACTCAGGTTAAACTCAAATAAAGCATATTACTTCATGGCAAATAAATTACCTAATGGCAAATCAACCTGGTAAATATCTCGTAGCGTTCACTAAATTAAGACACGCTAAACCATTTATAATTTGAAAAGATAAAAATGCAGTAATTACAAATAACACCAAGATTAATGACAATTTTAAGCTTCTATGAAAATGCATATTGTGGCAGACCAGGGGGTTTGGTCAAGACGTTTACACAGATCAGACACAGACAGAGTATGATTAGCTCGGTCGCAAGGGTGTTTATTTAAATAATAAATCAAAAAGAAATGGATAGGTCTCCCCCATGAGACCCTCTCCGGGTTACCGTCTTCTGGGCTCCGGGTCTTGCTGTATCCTGTCGGGCACAAAAACTGAACTCCCTCCTCATACCTCTGCAACTGTCCCCAACTATACGGGAGTCCTTTCTTCCCCCGCTCTTTTCTGTGTGCTGCCCTTCTGGCAGATTTATGGGCCTCACCAGCTCCCAATCAGACCCAATTAGTCCTGGCCGGAGAGCCCGTCGAGACCTGGCACGTCCAGCAGATGGAGCCATCGCCTCGATGTATACTACGTCTGTCACCAGGCCTCGACAAGACTCCCCCTGGTGGCGGACCTGCTGTACGCCCCCCCCCCCTCAGTGCCATGTATGTCTCTCTTCTCGATAGGGCATCCGCGTTTCCATGCTTCTCCCCTGACCTGTGCACAACAGAAAAAGAGAAGCGTTGAAGGGACAAGAACCACCTGGTGACCCAATCATTTGTTTTCTTTCCCCAGGCCATCCAGACCAGGGGAGCAGGGTCCATGACCAGGGTGAAGTGGGTACCTAACAGGTAATACTTGAGTGTCTAGCGCCCACTTCACCACTAGACACTCTCAACAATTGAGTATTTTTTTTCTCTAGGCATCAGCTTTCAGCTGATGTACATGGGGTGCTCCTCCCCATCGTGTATCTGGGACAGAACGGCCCCTAGTCCCATATCACATGCATTCGTCTGGACCACCATCGACACCTGTAAATCGGGCGTTACGAGAATCGGATGGGAGCACAGCGCTTCCTTCAGACGGCTGAACGCCGCTTCTGTCTCGTCCATCCATTTCACTGTTTTCGGGAGGCGGCCCTGGTTAGATCGGTGAGGGGGGAAGCTATAGCCTCAAAGTTGGGGATAAACCAGCTATAGTATCCTGCCAGTCCCAGGAAGGACTTGACCTGTGTCTTGGTGCGTGGAACGGGCCAGTCATGTACCGCGTGAACCTTCCTCTCCAGGGGCTTGACGTTCTCCCGTCCGATCCAATACCCCAGGTACTCCACCTCCTCGAACTCTAGTTTACATTTCTTGGGGTTTGCGGTCAACCCGGCTTGTCTGAGCGTATCCAGCACCGCCTGGAGGTGCGTCAGGTGCTCTTCCCAACATTGGCTGTGGATGATGATATCATCCAGATAGGCTGCTGCGTACTGCTGGTGGGGTCGAAGCACTTTGTTCATCAGTCGCTGGAATGTGGGCGGGGCTCCGTGGAAACCGAACGGGAGCACCCGGTATTGATACAAACCGTCTGGTGTCGAGAACGCTGTCTTCTCCTGAGAGGAGGCTGCCAACGGTACCTGCCAATATCCTTTGGTCAGGTTAAGGGTGCTGATGTACCGGGCCTTTCCCAATCGGTCGATGAGCTCGTCCACCCTCGGCATGGGGTAGGCGTCGAATAAACTTATGTCGTTCACACCCCGGAAATCATTACAGAAGCGGAGGCTACCGTCCGGTTTGGGCACCAACACGATGGGGCTGCACCATGCACTGTGGGACTCTTCAATGACCCCCATCCTCAGCATAGCCTCCACTTCTTGTTTCACGGCCTTCCTTCGGGCCTCCAGAATCCAATATGGCCTCTTTCGTACTGTTTCCCCGGGCCAGATACAGATGTAATGTTAAATGAGGGTCATGCGGCCCGGCTTCTCGGAGAACACCACCGTGTTCCGATCGACGAGCTCCCTGAGCTCTTGCTTCTGGGCCGGGGTCCTCATTGCTCGGCACCATAACACGGCCAAGGCTGTGCTTTCGTGCCACTTCTTCAACAGGTTCACGTGGTAAATCTGTTGGGGTTTCCATCTCCCCGGTTGCCGTACGCAGTAATTGACAGGTCCCAACTTACCGATCACCTCGTATGGCCCGTGCCATGTTGCCAGGAACTTACTTTCGGCCGTGGGGATTAAGACCAACACCCTGTCTCCCACCTGGAATTCTCGGGGCTGGGCTCCCCGATTGTAGACCTGGGCTTGGGCGCGTTGGGCCTTCTCCATATGTTCCCTCACGACTGGCCATATGGCTGTCATCCGGTCCCTCATCGTCTCCACGTGCTCTACCACGCTGCGTAATGGGGTCGGTTGGGCTTCCCACACCTCCTTGGCGAGGTCCAGTAGGCCGCGTGGCCTCCTCCCGTAGAGGAGTTCGAAAGGGGAAAACCCAGTGGAGGACTGGGGTACTTCTCGGATTGAGAACATTAGGTGGGGTAGTAGCTGGTCCCAGTTCTTCCCGTCCTGCTCAATGACCTTCCGCAGCATTTGTTTGAGCGTTTTATTGAAGCGCTCGACGAGCCCATCCGTCTGCGGGTGAAAGACGGAGGTCCGGATCTGCTTGATCTGCAAGAGAGCACACAACTCTTTCATTAGGCGGGACATAAACTCAGTACCTTGGTCTGTCAGAATCTCGTTCGGGATGCCCATCCGGCTAAAAAGGTGGAACAGCTCCCGGGCGATTCCCTTGGATACCGCCGCCCGTAGGGGAATGGCCTCGGGATACCGGGTGGCATAATCTACTATCACCAGGATGTACCAGTGTCCTCATGCTGTTTTTACCAGGGGTCCCACTATGTCCATGGTAATACGTTCAAAGGGCACACCGATCAGTGGTAGGGGGACCAATGGGTTTCGGAAGTGGGCTTTCAGGGCAGTGAGTTGACACTCAGGGCAGTTGCGACAGTAGTCTTCAACGGCCCTCCTCATCCAGGGCCAGTGGAACCGAGCGACGATCCGTTCCCGGGTCTTCTCCATTCCCAGGTGCACCCCCAAAAGGTGGGTGTGGGCCAGCTGAAGAACGGTTCCCACGAACCGTCGGGGAAACAACAACACCTCTCAAAGTTCCCCCTGTTGGCGCGACACCTGACAAAAGGTTATTCTTGATTCGGAAATGGGGGTATCGCCAGTCACTCACCCCCGGAAGTAGCTGTCCATCCACTGCTATCACTTGGGCTGCAGCAGCTTTCAAGTTCGGATCCTCCCACTGGGCCGTCCCGAATTGTCCCCTCAGTTGGCCCCCCACGGGTGTCTCGACTGGCCCCTCGAAATCGAGGAGGGGGAGGCTGGGCTCCTCCTCCAGTGGTTCCCCGGGGGGGGGGGGTAGATTTAGGTTGGTTAACCGGTTGCCTCCGGGCCGCACAGGCGATGGGTCGTCCCCGCTCTCTTCTTCGGCCGGCTCGTTTCTTTTTCCTCAACTAGTGCCCCCATAGGACCGCGAACAGCAGACAATACCATCTCACTAGGAGAGGTACCGGCAACTCTGGTACTGCACCCACCATCATCTGGCTGCTCCCTTGTGGCGTCACGAGGTTGGACCATACGGTTGGATACCGCGTTGTGTCACCGTGAACACAGGAAATGGACATCTCCCTTCCCCGTTCGGGTCTCCTGGTTCAGCAGGCTCATGGTTACGAGCGTAACCATACTTCCGGAGTCTAATAGCGCTTCCGTGTCATGTCCGTCAACATTCACCGGGACCATGGGTGCAGTTGATTCGTGGTGTGCCCAACAGGAGGTGACATAGTTTACGGCGTGACCCACCTCTCGTCCGGGGCTAGCTGATGACATTGACTCCTCTTGAGCCGGGCAATTCCAGGTAATGTGCCCCCGGGCGCCACACTCAAAACACATCCTTTGGTCTCCATCTACCTGGGGTTGTCGGTGGCGGGTCGGCCTTACCCCAGCCGTCTCTCTACAGGTTTGCGGTACTTTGGCCCTGCCGACTGTCGGTTCGGGGGATACAGCGGTGGGGCTGTCCTTCCGTCCCCTCGAACGGGTCGCCGACTCGTCCCAGCTCCCACTCAGCAGGGCCTGAGTGTTCTGATGCATCTCCACTGCTTCCAGGAGGTCCTCCAAGGTCTGGGGCGCGCATAGACTCGCTGCCCTCTTCATGTCATGGGGTAGCGCCTGTAAGAAGCAATCCAGGACCATTTTGTCGAGGATGGAGAGGGTGGATACGTCGGTTAGGAGCTATGCCCTGGTGACGCACAGTATGTCGCTCATCTGGGCTCGCGGGGATGAACCTCCAGTCGTGGAACCATTGAGCCCGATGGGCCAGGCTGTACCCGTATCGGCTGAGTATCTGCCATTTGAGTCCGTCGTAGTTAGCTGCCTGTTCGTCGTTCAGGTCCCAATATGCCTTTTGGGCATTCCCAGAGAGGAACGGGGCCAGCAGACTAGCCCACTTCGGCCTTGGCCATCCTTCCCGTAGCTCTGTCCGTTCAAACGTACAGAGGTATGTTTTGATGTCATCGTCTTCCGTTAGCTTGATTAAAAACTGGTTGGGATGTGATTCAGGAGACGCTCCTCCTTGCAGCTTCCTGATTTCCTCAACGAGGTGGACGTTTTGTAGTCGATGTTCCTCCAGCATTCCTTCCTGAACCACCTGTTGTGCTTGTTGGGTCCGGACAAACTGAGCTACCAACTCGTCCATGCTGATGCTAGGTAAACGTCAACCCTGATCTGACCACGTTAGAGTGCCCGCATTCTCCACCAATTGTGGCAGACCAGGGGGTTTGGTCAAGATGTTTACACAGATCAGACACGGACAGAGTATGATTAGCTCGGTTTCAAGGGTGTTTATTTAAATAATAAATCAAAAAGAAAAGGATAGGTCTCCCCCATGAGACCCTCTCCGGGATACTGTCTTCTGGGCTCCGGGTCTTGCTGTGTCCTGTCGGGCACAAAAACTGAACTCCCTCCTCATACCTCTGCAACCGTCCCCAACTATACGGGAGTCCTTTCTTCCCCCCGCTCTTTTCTGTGTGCTGCCCTTCTGGCAGCTTTATGGGCCTTGCACAGCTGGTGAGCAATCAGCCCGATTACTCACCAGCTCCCAATCAGCCCCAATTAGTCCTGGCCGGAGAGCCCGTCGAGACCTGGCACGTCCAGCAGATGGAGCCATCACCTCGTGATGTGTACTCCGTCTGTCACCAGGCATCGACGAGTCTCCCCCTGGTGGCTGACCTGCTGTACGCCACAATATATACTGAAAATAAATTATGCAACATGCAACAATTTCTATGATTTCATTGAGTTGCAGTTCATATAAGGAAATCAGTCAATTGAATACATTCATTAGGCTCTAATCTATGGATTTCACATGACTGGGAATACAGATATGCATCTGTTGGTCAGATACCTTTAAAAAAGTAGCGGCATGAATCAGAAAACCAGTCAATATCTGGTGTGACCACCATTTGCCTCATGCATGGCGACATCGCATAGAGTGGATCACGATCATGACTGTGACCTGTGGAATGTTGTCCCACTCCTCTTCAATAGCTGTGCGAAGTTGCTGGATATTGCCGGGAACTGGAACAAGCTGTCATATACGTTGACCCAGAGCATCCCAAACATGCTCAATGGGTGACATGTCTGAGTAAGCAGGCTATACTCACCAGGAATTGAATGGAACGACAATGGGCCTCAGGATCTCATCACAGTATCTCTGTGCATTCAAATTTCCATTGATAAATGCAGTTGTGTTCGTTGTCCATAGCTTATGCCTCCCCATACCATAACCCCACTGTCATCATGGGGCACTCTGTTCACAGCGTTGACATCAGAAAACCGTTCACCCACACAACACCATACACGTGGTTTGCGGTTGTGAGGCCAATTTTCTGGCAACAGCTCTGGTGGACATTCCCACAGTCAGTATGCCAATTGCACACTCCCTCAATTTGAGACATCTGTGGCATTGTGTTGTGTGACAAAATTGCACATTTTAGAGTGGTCTTTTATTGTCCCCAGCACAAGGAGCACCTGTGTAATGATCATCCTGTTTAACCAGCTTCTTGATATACCACACCTGTCAGGTGGATGGATTATTTTGGCAAAGGAGAAATGCTCAGTAATAGAGATGTAAACAAATTTGTGCACAACATTTGAGAGAAATAAGCTTTTTGTGCTTATGGAAATTTCTGGGATCTTTTATTTCAGTTCATACAACATGGGACCAACACTTTACATGTTGCGTTTACATTTTTGTTCAGTGTAAATCAGAATTAAACAGCACTAGGACAGAACCTATAGCCTTCTTAGACTCAACACTAAAAAACGGAGATCACCTAAAAATAAATATTAGATATTGTTAAATCATTAGTGTGGAGAAAATCACCAGGAAAGGAAGGCTTTCCCATAGAATTCTGTTCAACATTTTGGGACAAAGTAGCAACCCTATTTACACAAATAACAACACACATGTCGCTCAATTCAGTACTTCCTAGTTCCATGTATCAAACTGTTATTTCAGTTATAAAACCAGGAAAATGTGGAGAGTTCCCTACTGATTATAAACCCATAAGTTTGATGAAATGTGCCAATAAAATAATGACAAGGCTTATAAGCAACAGAATGGCAAAAGTTTTACCAGACTTGATACATATAAAAAAGGGTTTAGTAAAAATAGACACTTACAAACAAATACAAGAATATTTTTCAGTTTAATATGGTTGTTGATGCCGAAAAGGCTTTCAAACATCTTGAATGGTCTTTTCTGTTCAAAACATTGGAAGATTAAAATGTTCCAGCTGAAATAATAAATGTAATAAAACTATTATATAAATGTCCTAAAGCAAAAATAATACATTATCTAATGAAAATGCTTTAGAAAGGGGCACAAGACGGGGATGAACCAATATCAATCCCTAAAAACATAACCCTATAGAACAATCCTTGGATAGCTTTTCAGAATTCACCAATAAATTGGCCCACATGGAAAACTAAAGGCATAGAAACCGTTAATGACTTGGTAACAGGGGATACATTTATTTCCATTAAAGAATTTAAAAAGCAATTTTGGACTGACCAATGTAGATATATTCCAAAAATAATAATAATCTTAAAACGTACATATCATGACATTTATATTTGAAATATTTTGGACATCAGAGTAACTTTGAGGGAATCTTATTTCAATACCTTGCAGAGAGCATATCCATCTGACAATCTATTAGAACAAAATCTAAACTATTGGAACCAAGACTGAAAAAGAACTGATGTTGACACAAGAGGGAGAGAATGTTGGAGCAGAACTAACAAAATAAAAGTTTATGAAAATGTACGCTTTGTCCAGTATAAACTAATGTATAGAATTTATTATACAAAAGACAAAATTCTGAAATTCTACAGCACAATGGCAGAGTCATGTCTTAAGTGTAAAACTAACAATGACTCAGTAATCCATGTTTCTAGGAATGCTATGAAGTACAAAAGTTATGGGCAGAGCTAGACAGTTGGCTGTCAGAAGTATTACAATGTAAACTTACTTTTCATCCGTCTGTCTGCATATTTCAAGACATGGCATATGGGGGGATAGTGAGATACCCAATGGGCTGGAAGATTCTCTTCTCATCTTTAAAAAAATATATATTAAAAACGTGGAAATCAATCCATCCACCATCATTAACACAGTAGAAAAAATGAATGATTTATTATTTAAATATTTAAATAGCATGGGCGAAAAACAAATTGGTACAATTTAGGGCCATGTGGCAAACAGTAATACAGGCACTAGGGATGGGGGTGTGAGCATGCGGATCTGGACAGATAAGATGTAGTCGTTGTTTGTTTGTGTCTGTAAGTTGATGTTTGTATGTGTATGTTTGTATCTGGAGTGGAATTTTTTTTGTATTTGTTTTAATTAAAATGTAAATATATGTTCAGCGTTTATTATATAAATCAACTGTACTAGTTGTTTAGGCTCTGGTCTTGTCCCGTCTTGATTACTGTCCGGTAATAGGGTCAAGTGCAGCAAAGAAAGACCTAGCAAAGCTGTAGCTGGCTCAAAACAGAGCAGCACACATTGCCCTTAACTGCACATACAGAACTATCATCAACAACATGCATGCCAGTGTTTCCTGGTTGAGGGTTGATGAGAGATTAACTGCTTCTTTTCAAGTTACAGTGCCTTCAGAAAGTATTAACGCCCCTTGACTTTTTCCTCATTTTGTTGTGTTACAGCCTGCATTTAAATTGGATTCAATTGAGATTTGTTGTCACTGGCCTACACACAATACCCAATGTAAAGTGGAATTATGTTTTTTTTTATTTTGTCAAGTTAATAATAATGAAAATCTGAAATGTCTTGAGTCAATAAGTATTTCAACCCCTTTGTTATTGCAGGCCTAAATATGTTCAGGAGTAAAGATGTGCTTAACAAGTCACATAATAAGTTCCATGGACTCACCTAGTGTGCAATAAGTGTTCAACATTATTTTTGAATGACTACCTCATCTCTGTACCCCACACATACAATTATCTGTAAGGTCCCTCAGTCGAGCAGTGAATTTTAAACACTGATTCAACCACAAAGATCAGGGATGTTTTCCAGTGCCTCGCAAAGAAGGGCATTTATTGGTAGATGGGTAACAAAAGCAGACATTGAATATCCCTTTGAGCATGGTGAAGTTATTTATTTTACTTTGGATGGTGCATCAATACACCCAGTCACTACAAAAATACAGGCATCCTTCCTAACTCAGTTGAAGGAGAGGCCAATAGTGACTTAAAACAGTTAGAGTTTAATGGCAGTGATAGGAGAAAACTGAGGATGAATAAACAACATTGTACTTACTCCACAACACTAACCTAATTGACAGAGTGTAAAGAAGGAAGCCTGTAGAGTATACAAATATTCCAAAACATGCATCCTGTTTGCAACAAGGCACTAAAGTAATACTGCATTTCTTTTTTAAAGGAATTACCTTTTTTTGGCCTGAATACAAAGAGTTATGTTTGCTACAAATCAAACACAACACATTACTGAGTACCACTCTCCATATTTTCAAGCATAGTGGTTGCTGCATCATGTTATGGGTATGCTAGTAATCATTATGGACTGGGGAGTTTTTCAGGATAAAAAATAAACGGAATGGAGCTAAGCACAGGCAAAATCCTAGAGGAAATCCTGGTTCAGTCTGCTTTCTACCAGTTACTGGGAGGTTAATTCACCTTTCAGCGATACAATAGCCTGAAACACAAGACCAAATGTACACTGGAGTTGCTTACCAAGAAGACAGTGAATGTTCCTGAGTGGCCGAGTTACAGTTTTGACTTAAATCTGCTTGAAAATCTATGGCCAGAATTGAAAATTATTGTCTCGAAACCAATTTGACAGAGCTTGAAGAATTTTGAAAATAATTATGGGCAAATATTGTACATTCCAGGTGTGCAAAGCTCATAGAGACTTACCCAGAAAGACTCCAGCTGTAATCACTGCCTAAGGTGGTTCTAGCATGTATTGACAAAGGGGGTGTGAATACTTATGTAAATGTATATATTTCTGTATTTAATTTTAAATACATTTGCAAACATTTCTAAAAACATGTTTTCACTTCATCATTATGGGGTATTGTGTGCTGATGGGGTAGAAGAAACATCTATTTAATCAATTTTGTATTCAGGCTGTAACACAACAAAATGGAATAAATCAAGGGGTATCAATACTTTCTGAAGGCACTGTATTATGAGAAATATTACTGTGTGGTGGAAAAACCACTCATAAGGAAGTCCAATCTCAATATACAAAAGCTTTATTTGAACATGCGTGGGAAAATCTATTCAATTCGCTATTTGTTCTCACAGACAGACATCTTATACAGAACGAGGATGGGTGGGGTGTTTCACATAGCCTTCAAATGAGTCCGGTACTTCTGCTTATCACCACAGATAGTAGAGAAAGAGAAATACAAATCATATCAAGGACACGTCCACTCTCCCACACATCATGGGATAACTGTAACCATGAAACAGTTATAAAACAGACTACAAAAACAAAGGGCAACTTGAAACCGTGTGATTTAGCAATCTTACAGAAACTGAGAGGAACAGGATGGCCTGCACATTCTTCAGGCCATATAATATAACAAAATACATTTTCCTCTTCCACAACTGTGATGAAAATTCCAGATTGTCTTCATAATCAAATAACATGCAGCTCAGACACCCATACGTACCCCACAAGACACGCCACCAGGGGTCTCTCCACAGTCCAAAACGAATTCACGGCAATGATGGGGATCCAAATAAACCAATAAGCACCATGAAAGGGGCCATTGATTACAGTGTACACCGTTTATTAGGTACACTGAGTCAGGTGGCCGTGGCTTACTTTACAAAGCAGGCAGATGGGCATAGAGGCATTCAGCTACTGTTCAATTAAACATTAGAATGGGCAAAACGAGTGACCTAAGCGACTTTGAGTATGGTATGATCGTAGATATTAGGCGCACTGGTTCCAGTATCTCAGAAACTGCCAGTCTCCTGAGCTTTTCACGCACAACCGTGTCTAGGGCAGCGGTCACCCACCTCATGATCAACTGGTCGATCTCCAAGGCATTCCTAGTTGATCACCAAACATTTCTGTAAAAAAAAATAACGATAAAGCTTTGCTTTCCTATTTTTTTAATTCATTTTGCGCTGTTGGCGGTAGGTGCAATTCAGCAGCCCTAGCCCTAGCGCCGAAGGCAAAGTGTTCCTATTTTGAACCATTTCATGTGTCTGAAGATAGAACTCCGCCTACCCGGCATGATCAGAGAGCAAATCAAGTGCACCTATAGGCCTACAAATGAGTATAGCAAAGTGTTCTAATAAGCTTGCGTTATTATTAGCGGATTGTGTCTTTTTATAATATCGAGGAATATTTCACTTTCTCTGGTCATAGAGCAACAACATGAATTGGTGCATGAGGCAGAAATAATGCAGTGTGACAAGTTTCGCCTTCAGCTTGAAGACTGCCTGGACATTTTTGTCAGTGGAGGGAGGTAGAGATGAGGGACAGTAAGTCGGGTGAGAGGCAGCCAAAGTCGCGGGAAGTAGGGGTGCTGCTATTTATATGTTTTCACAAAAGTAGTGCACTGGGCCTTTACTAGTATTAGCGGACCCATCTTTCGTGTAGGCAAAGAATTATAATTCAGCATCTCTGCTTTGGCAAAAAAGGTAGTTGTATAATTAAGAACAGTATCTTGCAGGATTCAATAGTTGGAATTGAAAGAGTTGTTGCCCTGTCCATTTCTCTGCGATTGTCATTCTAATGGAATCCAGAAAGAACAAAACCTTGTCCTCAAACATGTACATCAAAAGTTAAGGGGCAAAGACAGAAAACATCCACATCAAATGTAATATTTTTCTTCATAAAATAACATGGGAAAACAACCACTTTTTGTGCAGTATTAATTTACCATACTTACAAAACACTTAATGTAAATGTACATGACTGTATTGTACATTGGCTGGTCATCTAGGTTTGTACCTGTAGACTTTCCATCACCATGAAGAAAAACAATGCACAATACAGTAATTGAGTACATTGAGACATCAAGTGGTTTGTGATGATGTGATGTGATGATGTGGCTCAGTTGGTAGAGCATGGCACTTGCAACGCTAGGGTTGTGGGTTTGATTCCCACGGGGGACCAGTACGAAAAAGAATGAACATGTATGCACTCACTACTGTAAGCTGCTCTGGATAAGAGTGTCTAGTAAAAGGAATGAATAGACCATTTCAGTTAACACGTAGACATAAGTTGCATTTGCAAAGTATTTCAAGAAATTTGAAAAGTTTTTTTTATATTCAGCTAGTATTACCAGATTAACTGTTTGTACAGATAATTGTCATACTCAAGTTAAAAATGCTGGTAAACACTCAAATACAAATACATTTCGTTTTTTCAAAAATCACAGCCTTTACTAGTCCTGAATTAGCAGACCGATATAGACCCCCAAACTACTTCCCTCTGCTATGCTAGTGGCGGTGTAATGGTGTGGGGAATGTTTTCCTGGCACACGTTAGGTACCTTGATACCAACTGAGCAACATTTGAGCCCATTCCAGGGCGCCCGGTCCTTCACAGAGAAAAGAGAATGGCTCCGGATGAAAGGGCTGCAGTTTTACGGGCTCCTGACCAATTGTGCTGTTTTGTGGAGGTTTTAAAGTTTTTTATTTTACATAATGTTTCCACCATCGTTTCTTAAGACCAAAAAGAGATTCTGGACATCAAAACAGCGATTACTCACATCAAACTGGATGAGGATTTTTTCTTTAATGAGTCGGAGGCGAAGGATATACTGCTCCTCCCGGACCAGGCCCAAATCCCTATCATTCGTATGAAGAGGAGACGCCGTTACAGAGGTCGTAGAACCAGATACCTGGCGAGACTGCGCTGGTAAGATCAGTGATGGTGGTGTGTGTCTCTGTCAACAACAGCTGATGCACGATCGCTAATATTAAAGTCTCATGGTTCTGCTCGACTGAGTTATAGTACCTCATTATAAACTGTAGACCACACTATTTACCAAGAAGGTTTTCATCTATATTCTTCGTAACTGTCTATTTACCACCACAAACCGATGCTGGCACTAAGACCGCACTCAACGAGCTGTATAAGGCCATAAGCAAACAAGAAAATGCTCATCCAGAGGGCTCCTAGTGGCCGGGGATTTAATGCAGGAAAACTGGAATCCGTTTGAACAAATTTCTACCAGCATGTCACGTGCAACTTGAGGAAAAAATAAACTCTAAATCACCTTTACTCTACAAAGCTCTCCCTCGCTCTCCCTCGCTCTGACGCTCGTTGGATGTGGCAGGGCTTGCAAACTATCACGGATTACAAAGGGAAACCCAGCCGAGAGCTGCCCAGTGAAGCGAGCCTACAAGAAGAGCTAAATGCTTCTATGCTCGTTTTGAGGAAAGCAACACTAAACCATCCATGATAGCACAAGCTGTTCCGGAAGACTGTGTGATCACACTCTCCATAGTGTCGTGTCTTTGGCTATGCCGGATTAAGTGATATGACATGCTATTCTATAAAATCCTTTCTCTGTAATTAATATTACCTGATTAAGCTAATCATGTAAATGTAATTAACTAGAAAGTCAGGGCACCAGAAAGAGTGTTTATAAAGCTGTTATCCTCCGAACAAACTCTTAAAGAGCTAGTCATATTTTACATCAATAGCAGTCAATATTGATCGTCACCTTATTTCAGTCTCATCTGAAAGTTGTAAATTCTTGGTTATCTTCACGAACCCTGGCTAACAAGTTGAATCAGCAATACAAACTTTGGTTTAATTATTTATTTACTAAATACCTAAATAATCACACAGAATTACATATACACAGAATGCAAATTATGTCATACAGAAAACGTCCCTGGTGGACGAAGCCGACATGACGGCTGGTTACACAAAAGAAAGGGGGTTGGGTTTGAGTGAAAGAGCGGGAAGACTGAGGCACAAAGGGAGAAGCTATGCTATCGTAAACACAGTATCTTATGCATTCTAAATTACCGCCCATTTGGAAAAGGAAAATGCAATAAATATTTACTCTGAGCTGCGCTTCGGTAGGTTGGTCGTAGGTGCTGGCCGTGTTGCTCAACAGATCTTCCTGTCCTCGGAAGAATGTCTCTGGTGGTAAATTGGATACGTTGTAGTATTGTTGTTGTGTGTTAGACTGGAGCCGTCGTCCGTCCTTTCCTAGCCCACGTTTACAGCGGCCGCTGCTAACTCAATGGCTAGGAACTTTCACTTCTCTAGTGAATAAGAGTTCAAAGTTCATACCATTTGCAACCAAAGCTCACACTGAGGTTGGCTTAGTTCTGTAGTTGACATAGCTACAAGGTGACCTAAACTGGGACATGCTTAACACCCCGGCCATCCTACAATCTAAGCTTGATGCCCTCAATCTCACACAAATTATCAATGAACCTACCAGGTACAACCCCAAATCCGTAAACACGGGCACCCTCATAGATGTCATCCTAACTAACTCACCCTCCAAATACACCTCTGCTGTTTTCAATCAAGATCTCAGCGATCACTGCCTCATTGCCTGCATCCGTAATGGGTCTGCGACCAAACGACCACCCCTCATCACTGTCAAACGCTCCCTAAAACACTTCTGCGAGCAGGCCTTTCTAATCGACCTGGCCGGGGTATCCTGGATTGACATTGACCTCATCCCGTCAGTAGATAATGCCTGGCTATTCTTTAAAAGTGCCTTCCTCACCATCTTAAATAAGCATGCCCCACTCAAAAAATGTAGAACTAGGAATAGATATAGTCCTTGGTTCACTCCAGACCTGTCTGCCCTTGACCAGCACAAAAACATACTGTGGCGTTCTGCATTAGCATCGAATAGCCCCGGTGATATGCAACTTTTCAGGGAAGTTAGGAACAAATATACACAGGCAGTTAGAAAAGCTAAGGCTAGCTTTTTCAAACAGAAATTTGCATCCTGTAGTACTAACTCAAAAAAGTTCTGGGACACTGTATAGTCCATGGAGAATAAGAGCACCTCCTCCCAGCTGCCCACTGCTCTGAGGCTAGGAAACACTGTTACCACCGATAAATCCACTATAATTGAGAATTTCAATAAGCATTTCTCTACGGCTGGCCATGCTTTCCACCTGGCTACCCCTACCCCAGTCAACTGCCCGGCACTCTCCACAGCAACCCGCTAATGCCCCCAACATTTCTCCTTCACCCAAATCCAGATAGCTGATGTTCTGAAAGTGCTGCAAAATCTGGACCCATACAAATCAGCCGGGCTAGACAATATGGACCCTCTCTTTCCAAAATTATCTGCCGAAATTGTTGCAACCCCTATTACTAGCCTGTTCAACCTCTCAGAGCTGGTCATGGGTGCACCTCAACCACGCTCAAGGTCCTAAACGACATCATAACCTGTTGGGTCTAGGGGGCAGCATTTGCACGTCTGGATAAAAAAAATGTACCCGATTTAATCTGGTTACTAATCCTACCCAGTAACTAGAATATGCATATACTTATTATATATGGATAGAAAACACTCTAAAGTTTCCAAAACTGTTTGAATGGTGTCTGTGAGTATAACAGAACTCATTTGGCAGGCAAAACCCTGAGACATTTTCTGACAGGAAGTGGATACCTGATGTGTTGTATTGACTTTAAACCTATCCCATTGAAAAACACAGGGGTTTAGGAATATTTTGGCACTTCCTATTGCTTCCACTAGATGTCACCAGCCTTTACAAAGTGTTTTGAGTCTTCTGGAGGGAGATCTGACCGAACAAGAGCCATGGAACGGTGATGTCCCATTAGACACCTGGCGCGCTAGTTCATGTTGGGTACCCTCGTTCCAATACGTTATAAAAGAGTATGCATTCGTCCACCTTGAATATTATTCATGTTCTGGTTAAAAAAGGCCCTAATGATTTATGCTATACAACGTTTGACATGTTTGAACGAACGGAAATATATTTTTTCCCCTCGTTCATGACGAGAAGTCCGGCTGGCTTACATCATGTGCTAACGAGACGGAGATTTTTGGACATAAATGATGAGCTTTTTTGAACAAAACTACATTCGTTATGGACCTGTGATACCTGGAAGTGACATCTGATGAAGAGAATCAAAGGTAATGGATTATTTACATAGTATTTTCGATTTTAGATCTCCCCAACATGACGTCTAGTCTGTATCGCAACGCGTATTTTTCTGGGCGCAGTGCTCAGATTATTGCAAAGTGTGATTTCCCAGTAAGGTTATTTTTAAATCTGGCAAGTTGATTGCGTTCAAGAGATGTAAATCTATAATTCTTTAAATGACAATATAATATTTTACCAATGTTTTCTAATTTTAATTATTCAATTTCTGACGCTGACTTGACTGCCGGTTATTGGAGGGAAACGATTTCCTCAACATCAATGCCATAGTAAAACGCTGTTTTTGTATATAAATATGAACTTGATAGAACTAAAAATGCATGCATTGTCTAACATAATGTCCTAGGAGTGTCATCTGATGGAGATTGTAAAAGGTTAGTGCATCATTTTAGCTGGTTTTATGGTTTTGGTGACCCTGTCTTTGACTTGACAAAACATTACACACAACTCTTGTAAATGTACTGTCCTAACATACTCTAAATTTATGCTTTCGCCGTAAAACCTTTTTGAAATCGTAAAACGTGGTTAGATTAAGGAGATGTTTATCTTTCAAATGGTGTAACATAGTTGTATTTTTGAAAAATTTGAATTTTGACATTTATTTGGATTCAAATTTGCCGCTCTTGAAATGCACCTGCTGTTGATGGAGTGCACCACGGGTGGCACGCTAGCGTCCCACCTAGCCCCAAGAGGAACTGCCATCGATAAGAGACATTACTGTGCAGCCGTATTCATCAACCTGGCCAAGGCTTTCGACTCTGTCAATCACCACATTCTTATTGGCAGACTCGACAGCCTTGGTTTCTCAAATGATTGCCTCGCCTGGTTTACCAACTACTTCTCTGATAGAGTTCAGTGTGTCAAATCGGAGGGCCTGTTGTCCAGACCTCTGGCAGTCTCTATGGGTGTGCCACAGGGTTCAATTCTCGGGCCGACTCTCTTCTCTATATACATCAATGATGTTGCTCTTGCGGCTGGTGATTCTCTGATCCACCTCTACGCAGACGACACCATTCTGTATACTTCTGGCCCCTCTTTGGACACTGTGTTAACGAACCTCCAGACGAGCTTCAATGCCATACAACTCTCCTTCCGTGGCCTCCAACTGCTCTTAAACGCAAGTAAAACTAAATGCATGCTATTCAATCGATCACTGCCCGCACCTGCTCGCCCGTCCAGCATCACTACTCTGGACTGCTCTGACTTAGAATACGTGGACAACTACAAATACCTGGGTGTCTGGTTAGACTGTAAACTCTCCTTCCAGACTCACATTAAGCATCTCCAATCCAAAATTAAATCTAGAATCGGCTTCCTATATCGCAACAAAGCATCCTTCACTCATGCTGCCAAACATACCCTCGTAAAACTGACCATCCTACCGATCCTCGACTTCGGTGATGTCATCTATAAAATAGCCTCCAACACTCTACTCAACAAATTGGATGCAGTCTATCACAGTGCCATCCGTTTTGTCACCAAAGCCCCATACACTACCCACCATTGCGACCTGTACCCTCTCGTTGGTTGGCCCTCGCTTCATACTCGTCGCCAAACCCACTGGCTACAGGTTATCTACAAGTCTCTGCTAGGTAAAGCCCCACCTTATCTCAGCTCACTGGTCACCATAGCAGCACCCACTCGTAGCACACGCTCCAGCAGGTATATCTCACTGGTCACCCCCAAAGCCAATTCCTCCTTTGGTCGTCTTTCCTTCCAGTTCTCTGCTGCCAATGACTGGAACGAACTGCAAAAATCTCTGAAACTGGAGACTCATATCTCCCTCACTAGCTTTAAGCACCAGCTGTCAGAGCAGCTCACAGATCACTGCACCTGTACATAGCCCATCTGTAAACAGCCCATCTATCTACCTACCTCATCCCCATACTGTATTTGTTTATTTGTCTTGCTCCTTTGCACCCCAGTATCTCTACTTGCACATTCATCTTCTGCACATCTACCATTCCAGTGTTTAATTGCTATATTGTAATTACTTCGCCACCATGGCCTATTTATTGCCTTAACTTACCTCACTTGCACACACTGTATATAGACTTTTTGTTTTCTTTTGTTGTACTGTATTATTGACTGTATGTTTTGTTTATTCCATGTGTAAGTCTGTGTTGTATGTGTCGAAGTTGCTATGCTTTATCTTGGCCAGGTCACAGTTGCAAATGAGAACTTGTTCTCAACTAGCCTACCTGGTTAAATAAAGGTGAAATAAAAATAAAACATGTTAGTCCTTTTAACATGGAACCGTCGTCCTCACGTCCTCGGAACAGCTTATTATCTGAATCCTTCTGACATCGGACCGTCGCCCTAATGTACACGGAACAGCTTATTATCTGAGTCCTTTTAACGTGTGGCTGCAGGCCTCGCGTACTCGGAACAGCTTATTATCTGAGTCCTTTTAACGTGAGACTGCAGGCCTCGCGTACTCGGAACAGCTTATTATCTGAGTCCTTTTAACGTGAGGCTGCAGGCCTCGCGTACTCGGAACAGCTTATTATCTGAGTCCTTTTAACGTGAGACTGCAGGCCTCGCGTACTCGGAACAGGAGGTTACATTTTTGTCAAGGGCTTATATAGTGGAGGGAGAGAAGGGTGTGTTTCATAGTTTATAACCCATGTCTCTTCACAGGGGCGGGCCACTGATTGAGCAGAGCTCTAACCTTATGAAAACCCAATTCTCTCATTTGTAAGCTAAAATTACATTTCATCTTTTCACAAATAGTTTCATATTTAAACATTTCAATTGCACAACAATTCCATGTGAATCTGATAACTATAATGTGTAGACTTTCCACGATACAGTTTATGTTATCCTATCATTAATAAGAATGTTTCAGATGACAACCGAACTGACATCATATTCATTAAGTACAAACGCATATTTTCAACTGGTTGGATTACCGAAATATGGTTCCTTTCCCCCACCTTTTGATGTTCCCCGACTCTCTATGTTTAACAAAGGCTTTTCAAGAGTCCTTCAGTAGAGTCAAGAGAGGAAAGGGAAAAAGGCATTTATGGGGGGTCATAATCCTTACCCACAGGCCAACGTCATGACAATAGCCAATGTGAGTAAGACCTTTTAAACAGGTTAACATTCACAAGGCCACAGGGCCAGATGGATTACCAGGATGTGCACTCAGATCATGCGCTGACCAGCTGGCAAGGGTCTTCACTTACATTTTCAACCTTTCCCTGATCCCGTCTGTCATACCTATATGTTTTAAGCAGACGAGCCTGTGCCAAAGATCGCCAAGGTAACCTGCCTAAGTGACTACCGCCCCGTGGCACGCACATCTGTAGCCATGAAATGCTTTGAAAAGGTGGTCATGGCTCACATCAACACTATCATCCCAGAAACCCTAAACCCACTCCAATTCGCATACAACCCCAACAGATCCACAAATGACGCAATCTCTATTGCACTCCGCGCTGCCCTTTCCCACCTGGACAAAGGGAACACCTACGTGAGAATGCTGTTCATTGACTACAGCTCAGCATTCAACACCAGTGCTCTCAAAGCTCATCACTAAGCTAAGGACCCTGGGACTGAACACCTCCCTCTGCAACTGGATCCTGGACTTCCTGATGGGCCGTCCCCAGGAGGTGAGGGTAGGCAACAACACATCCGCCATGCTTACCCTCAACACGGGGGCCCCTGTTTACCCATGACTGCGTGGCCACGCACAACTCCAACACCATCATTAAGTTTGCAGACGACACAACGGTGGTAAGACTGATCACCGACAATGATGAGACAGCTAATAGGAGGAGGTCAGAGACCTGACAGTGTGGTGCCAGAACAACCGCCTCTCCCCAACGTGAGCAAGACAAAGGAGCTGATCATAGACTACAGGAAAAGGAGGGCCGAGCACGTCCCCATTCACATCGACGGGGCCGTATTGGAGCGGGTCGAGAGTTTCAAGTTCCTTGGTGTCCACATCACTAAGGACCTATCATGGTCCAAACATACCAAAACAGTCGTGAAGAGGGCACAACAATGCCTATTCCCCCTCAGGTGGATGAAAAGATTTGGCATGGGTCCTCAGATACTCAAAAAGTTCTACAGCTGCACCATCGAGAGCATCCTGACTGGTTATATCACCGCTTGGTATGGCAAGTGCTTCTATACCAGGCGGTGTCAGAGGAAGGCCCTAAATACTGTCAAAGACTCAAGCCACCCAAGTCATAGACTGTTCTCTCTGCTAACGCACGGCAAGTGCTACCAGAGCGCCAAGTCTGGGACCAAAAGGCTCCTTAACATCTTCTACCTCCAAGCCATAAGACTGCTGAACAGTTAGTTCAAATGACTACCTGGACTATTTGCAATGACCCCATTATTTTATTATTTATTCATATTTTTTTGCACTTACTCTATTGCACATGCTCGATGTACACTCACAGGACTCTAATCACACACTCACACATACTACACTGACAATCCAACACACACACAAAACACATACACTCATGTATATTGACGCCACACACACACATTCACATTCCTTCACATACGCTGCTGCTACTCTCTGTTTATTATCTATGCATAGTAACTTTAACCCTACCTACATGTACATATGACCTAAATTACCTCGACTAACCCGTACCCCTGCACATTGTAACCCTCATATATAGCCTCGTTATTTCTATTTTATTGTGTTACTATTTTTCCTTTAATTTATTTAACACATTTTCCTATTTACTTTTTTGAAACTCTGCATTGTTGGTAAAGGGCTTCTAAGTAAGCATTTCACGTTAAGGTCTACATCTGTTGTATTCAGCGCATTTGACAAATACATTTGATTTGACACCTTAAATCCATGCCCACAAAGAATTCCGGATGTTCTGAAGGCAAAGGGGGGTCCGACCCGGTACTAGATGGATGTACCTAATAAACTGTCCACTGAGTGTAATATCTTTTGAATGAGATATCGACATTGCAATGGTTTGAAATGTGGGCTTTTATTTTTAAGGTTTTAATTATTACTATACGAAAGTGATGTCATTATTTGTGCTCCTAATAGTAGGTGTGCGCGAATGATTTATGTATAATTGGTGCGCACCCAAACAAGCCAGTCCAACATGGCGTCGCTGTCTTCACCTCTCCGCCTTTGCCGGGGGATCCTGAGGGAGATACGAGCGATTAAAGGACCGGAATACAAACAGTCTTTGGCATACAATTATGTTTTAGATCAATTCCGTAAAAACCAGGTAAGTCATTTTGATGAGTAAATGAGGTTATTAACTAGCTACAACGTTAATGAAACCACGACATCTATCCACCATGGTAACGTAAGCTAATGTAGCTTGATTGCCGTGGTTAAAAATGTGTTAGCGACCCCAGCCACAATTTAACCCGTTCCAGGATGGCTATCTTCAAGAATGGGCCGCATTGGTGGCTTTGTTATGGGACTAATTTTCTAAATTACAGTGATAAGCTAACGTTATCCAATGGTTAGTATCATTGACCCTAACGTTACTAGTAGCTGGCTAACCAAGCCAAGGTGACCGTCACGAGCCTGCGTCTAACGTTAACATTAGTACTACTTTTCCTCCAATGCACAATTATTAGGCCTAGAAATTGCAGGACTATCGGCATGATGATGATGATGATAATAATAAATAACCATTGTCAATGTTCATTTGCTGCAGCAGTGCAGAATTATACAGTGATTCTCAACAGCAGACGCCTCAGAGAGCTTTGGGGGTCCCTGAAAAGGCAGGATAACAACTAGGTAACACATTGAAAATAACAGCAGGCCAAAATATTTCACATTTAATTTAGTGATGCACCGAGATGACATTTTTGGCCGATATCCAATATTTTCCTTGCCAAAAGAAAACGATACTGATAACCGATAATTACACTTTTTGCTGCCTTTTAAGCATTCCAGTACAGTTAAATAGTTAACACATGGACGCAGCGGTCAAAGGCACTGCATCTCAGTGCAAGAGGCGTCACTACAGTCCCTGGTTTGAATCCAGGCTGTATCACATCCGGCCGTGATTGGGAGTCCCATAGGGACTTATTGTGGCTAGCTTCACAACACATATCCCGGTCCGGTCGAGCCTCACTTGGTAGATGAAGCTAGCTGGCTGCTTATAACGTTAGCTTTGGGCAACAGGGTTAAGTAGCTGGCTAGCTATTTATTTTCATGAACTCAAGTTCAATTTCAATAGGTGAACAAGTGGCAAACTAGCTAATACTTACTAACAAGGATTCCTAAATCATTGCCAAGAATAATGAAAATGACTGCAGTTTCTACAGGTCATTATTTTCAGGCTGGTTGTATTGGTGCAAGCTAGGTACCAAGCTAAAGCTAGCATTTTTAGCTAATATCGTCTGATTCCGTTATGTTCACCGAGATATCGTGCATCCCTAATTGAATATCTGTTTGACAGGCATTGACATATTGTGAGTGTAAATGATTATGGTCTGATGTTGGGGGGGTTGCTGGATTTTGTTGCGAATGTGGGCCTGGTAATAAAAAAAAGGTTGATATAGCTATATCAATCTAATCATAGCATTCCTTTCTTCTTGGCAAATGTGTTAACCAATCATTCAAACTTAACAAATGTAGGCTTCATTCAAACATTGGCCAAGAATACTTGGCTAAATTATAGGCCATAGCCCAACAATGAGATGGGACACGATCCTCTCTTCATGCAGTAGGCTATATATTCATCCTGACCCCACCGACTACATCCTCTTTAGTTAGTAGATGTGATGTAGTATACAACGTAATCAAGTTAGCCATTTTTTCCCCCCTCCAAAATTGTATTTGTCTCATGCTTTGTGAACGGGTCCTTTTCCAACAATCCAGAGTGAAAGTGAAATAGTGACAGGAGGAATAAATACACAGTAAATGACAAATAAAAATGACATGGCTATATACAGGGAGTAGTACCAGTGAGTGATGTGCAGGAGTATGAGGTAATTGAGGTAGCTGTACATATAGGTAGGGGTAAAGTGACTAAGCAAAAGGGTGGGTAATAGACAGTAGCATCAGCTATGTGGTGAGTATGAAAGTCTGTGTGTGGCGTCTGTGTGTGTTGGGATGTCAGTGTTAGTGGTGGGTAGAGTCCAGTGTGTGCATAGTCAGTGCAAGAGGGTTGGTGAAAAAAAGGGTCAATGCAGGTAGTCCGGGTAGCCATTTGATTAGTTGTTTAGCAGTCTTATGGCTTGGCGGTAGAAGCTGTTCAGGATCCTGTTGATTCTAGACTCTTATCATATAGTCGTATGTTTTGAATACTTAAATATACAGTGTCCAACATCTGCTCCCCGGGCGCCAATGACATCGATTAAGGCAGCCTCCCGCACCTCTCTGATTCAGTGGTTGGGTTAAATGCGGGAGACACATTTCGGTTGAATGCGTTCATTTGTGCAACTGACTAGGTATCCCCTTTCCTTTAGAAAGTCTACACCTTGAACTTTTTTCACATTTTACTGCCTTAAAATTCAACCCTGAAAGAATGTTAGTACATTTTTCTAATCAAGAAAAAAATACAAGTTGGACAAGTCTCCAACCCCTGAGTTAATACTTGGTGGAATCACCTTGGGCAGCAGTGAATCATTTGGAATAAGATTCTACCAACTTTTCCCAACTCTTCAGGTTACATACTCAGTTGCTAGTTTTATTAGGTACACCACCCCGTTCACAAAAATGGTTAGCTCCTAGAGACAGTGAGGCACGTGGCCATGGGTTGCTATATAAAGCAGGCAGACGGGCACCGAGGTATTCAGTTTAATGTTTGATTGAACGTTAGAATGGGCAAAACGAGTGAACTATGCGACTTTGAGCGTGGTATAATCGTCGGTGCCAGGCGCACCGGTTCCAGTATCTCAGAAACGACCACCTCCTAGGCTTTTCACGCATGAGTGGCTAGATGGCCGAATGGTAAAGAACATCAGATTTGCCACCAATGCTCCTTTTATAGGACACATCACTGCACTATATACTCCTCTGTAAACTGGTCATCTCTGTATACCTGTCGCAAGACCCACTGGTTGATGCTTATTTATAAAACCCTCTTAGGCCTCACTCCCCCCTATCTGAGATATCTACTGCAGCCCTCATCCTCCACATACAACACCCGTTCTGCCAGTCACATTCTGTTAAAGGTCCCCAAAGCACACTCATCCCTGGGTCGCTCCTCTTTTCAGTTCGCTGCAGCTAGCGACTGGAACGAGCTGCAACAAACACTCAAACTTGACAGTTTTATCTCCATCTCTTTATTCAAAGACTCAATCATGGACACTCTTACTGACAGTTGTGGCTGCTTTGTATGATATATTGTTCTCTACCTTCTTGACCTTTGTGCTGTTGCCCAATAATGTTTGTACCATGTTTTTGTGCTGCTACCGTGTTGTTGTGTTTCTACCATGCTGTGTAGTCATGTTTTGCTGTTATGTTGTCTTAGGTCTCTCTATGTAGTGTTGTCTCTCTTGTTGTGATGTGTGGTTTGTCCTATATTTATATTGTATTTATTTTTTTAATCCCAGGCCTCCGTCCCCGCAGGAGGCCTTTTGGTAGGCCGTCATTGTAAATACAAATTTGTTCTTAACTGACTTGCCTAGTAAAATAAATAAATGACAGTGTCTAGGGTTTACCGAGAATGGAGCAACAAACAAAAAACATCCAGTCAGCGGCAGTCCTGTGGGCAAAAAATAGCATGTTGAAGGAGAATGGTAGGAATTGTGCAAGCTAACATGCAGGCCACAAACAGGGAAATAACGGCGCACAACAGCATTTAGGAACGCACAACAGCATCATGTTATGGGTATGCTTGTCACCGGCAGGGACTGGGAAGTTTGCTAGGATCAAAATAAATATGAAAGGAGCACAGCCCAGATAAAAAGCTACAGAAAAACCCACCTTAGTCTTCTGAAAACCTAACCCTGGGATAGGGTTTTATTTTTCAGTGGGACAAATATTTTAATGCAAAAGACACACCAGAATGGCTTTCAAAAGTGGTTGATTGGACCAGTCTGTCTTTTTATTTACATTTAAAAAAGTGTATGTATGTATGTGTGTGTGTGTGTGTGTGTATATTTTGGAAGATATTAAATATTGCTGTCCAATGATTCACAAACAAATGTACTGAGCATGAGAAGATTTGATTTGAAAAACTATGGATATACAGTATTTTGCCTTAAAACCTCTTAAGGATCCACCCCTAAAATTACATTCCCAAATCTAACTGCCTGTAGCTCAGTCCCTGAAGCAAGGATATGCATATTCTTGGTACCATTTTAAAGGAAACACTTTGAAGTTTGTGGAAATGTAGGAGACTATAACACCAATAGATCTGGTAGAAAATAATACAAAGAAAAAACCAACTGTTCTTTTGTATTTTTTTTGTACCATCTTTGAAATGCAAGAGATAGAACATAATGTACTGTTCTAGCCCAGGTGCAATTTTGATTGTTGCCACTAGATGGCAGAGTGTGCAAAGTTTAGACTGATCCAATGAACCATTGCATTTCTGTTCAAACTTTTGTATCAAGACTGCCCAAATGTGCCTAGTTTTGTTAACTTTTTGATGTTCAAAATTGTTCACTCAAACAATAGCATGGTATTCTTTCACTGTAATAGCTACTGTAAATTGGACCGTGCAGTTAGATTAACAAGAATTTAAGCTTTCTGCCAATATCATATGTCTATGTCCTGGGAAATGTTCTTGTTACTTACAACCTCATGCTAATCGCATTAGCCTACGTTAGCGCAACCGTCCCATGGAAGGGACACCGATCCCAAATAAGTTTTTAAGAGCTGTGCAAAGTTGGTAGAATCATAATGAAAGTTATTCACAGCTGTAATGGTTGCCAAAGATGCTTCCACCAAGTATTAACTCTGGGGTGTGAAGACACACAATCAAGACATCTTGTATTTGTTTATTAATTTGGAAAAATGTTATAACTTTCTTTCACTTTGAAACTGTGCAGTACTGTAGGTTGTGCAGATCTGTAGGGGGAAAAATCTAATTTAATCCCTTTTTTTTTTTTTTAGATTTTATTTGAAGGCAGCAAAATGTGAAGACAAGTGGGTGTTTGCTTTCACTAGGCACTTTATATTTATTTAGTAAATGTATCATATCTATTTGCAAGTAATTGCTGCATAAATTCACATTCAAGATGGCAACGTTAGTCCTCTGTTAGTGTCATTGTTATGCATGCCTTATAAGGGCTTTTTATCTTAATTCTGCCCACTTTTTATTTTTTAGATCACTGGTGAGAGATATTGTCGTGCTCAGGAGGAGGCCCTCCATACTTCGCACAGCTACCTCTGTCTGCTCACCTCCACCCGGCAACACATGGCTCTCTACGACATCTACCATGGGAAAGGGCAGCGTGACACAGAGGAGATGGCAGGAATTGTGGGGCTCAGGCTGCCCACCCAGCCTGGAGGGAAGGGCTGGGAGAAGTGAAAGAAGGGAAGGGAGAAGACTCTCATACGACACCAGAGGGTTGTAATCATCACGCTGGACCTAATGCTATTTTGCTCTTTTACAAAACAGGAAGAGATGAAGGCTGCGACGAACAAGGACTGTGACTTGTGATTATACAAGGGAGGATCAAAGCTATTAGAAATGAGATTCCCAGCTCTCCCTACCACTCACTTTATGTCTGTCTTGAGACAATGTCTGTAATTAAAATATTTGTAAATAATGGGACAAATTGCCAATTAAAGTATTAATCACTTATCAGGGCACCATGACATCTCACTTTTCTTGCAATCCATATGCTGCTAGTGGCTGTTAATAATCTACTAATAAAACAACCAATTCATAAAACAACCAATTCAATCTAACATACAGAATTAAGTAATGATATCCCTTTTGACCTCAATTCAGTAAGGTTTACTTGGAGCAATGTATGATGTTCAGGTAAAGCACTCATACTCGGCAGATAAAACTGAGAACTAATTTAGTCATGTTAATATTTTTAAGGATATCAGGCAATTAAAATTCCTGTTTAATTAAAAGATGAAGCATTACAAAGAGGGTATGTTGTGTCAGATGGATGTGAACTCTTCACTACCTTTTGGCCAGTGGTTTAAACAGTGTGAAGACCAGCCAACAGTGAAATAAAGGAAAGGTCTTAGATAATGCTAGGGCATGCAACATACATAAGAGAAATATAACAATATACTTTATTTTGTCTCTTATGTAGGCGTTTTATAAGAAGATTATTGCCAGCATAATGGAAAACAGCAGGAGTTGTATTGCTTTGTACTGGCATATTAATATGTTTCATTATTGTGTCTATGGCAACTGGCATTTCTACCAACTCCTCCACTACATTTTTATCTGCAGTCTTTTGCCAGATTCTGGGAATAGTTTTTTTTTTCGTTCTTTGTCCTTTGCTATGTTTTCATCCTGGACTATCGTTCAAAAAGAAAGCCTCTTCATTAACAGAGCACCTATTGGAATATTAATTATCTTCTATTCATCCCCCTTTCATAGTTAAATCTGTGTTGCTGTGTAACACTCCCCATTCCATTTGTTACTCGGTGACTAACATTGTCTTCTGTGTGGGTTTAAATAGATTGACCCTAGAGCTACGCAGAACGCTGTGACACATAGGGACAAGAAATATGCTTGCACATGCGCGGCAGCACCCACCGTCCACACGCATGCAGTGAAAATGTAATGCAGAGTGGCACACCAACAGATAGCGTCAAATTATATTGTTATAAAGTCGCAAAATAACACGTGTCTCTACACCCCACTCCTCCATGCATACCAAGACATTAAATTATTTTGACACACAGCTGGAGAGAGAGAGCAGTGACACGCTTGTGCAACATTATGTTATGTCTGTTTTGAGGTGGTATGTGAAAGCGAATGAAATGTTCTCATTTCAATCACCATTCTGTATTACTGCATACAGTAGGCTACACCGCTGCATTAAGTATTCAGTGTATGTTTAATGCGAGTATAACCTTACGCAGTGGAGATGTAAATACAAATTAAATAAACTAGATCATGTTACCGCCTGCAATAATGTGCATTAGAATCGGTGGGAATAATTTAAGTAAATTAAAAGTAGGCTAGATATTAAGTGGAAAAACCAAGAGAGGCGGGGAAGGGAGGGCGGAGACAGTTGTTTATATTCGTGTGGCTCAGTGGCTGTAAATCGTCAACTCGTCTAGTGAGCTAGGAGCAAGATTCACTATTTCAACCTAGTTGCACTACTAGGTAACAACATTAGATAAATACGTGAATAGATATAGGTTCTGATTTGATTTGTCCAATAAGGCCGAGGATCAAGGGAAGGAGTGCACAACATATTTTAAGTGAATCTCCTTATGTGATTTTAAAAGGAGAACAAAAATAAGAAGGTAGGTTAGATTGTGAAATAAGAACAAGTTATTTCACAAAGGAAGCAAAAGCTACAGAAACACAGGCGGCAACATAACATAGCATAAAGGGACAACGCGCGCAGCAGAGTGGTGACCTGGCCAGAGCGCGATGTTTGGAATGATAAAGAATACCATTTTCGGGAACACCGAAGAAACGGACTACAAATTGCTCAGCAGCGAGACCAAGGTAGGATACACCTTGACCTGTCAGTTTCAACTTTAGTGTGTGTGTCTGTCAGTCAAGCATTGCTTCACATGATCGCGCGCTCCACTGTACACCTCCGTCTTGTTTGGTGCATAAAACAACTGCCTGGTCATTACAGACAGATCTCTTCAGTATCTCGCAAATATTGTTTTATTATAAGACATTTTTAATTTGTTACTTTGGTTGCAGTGAAACTAGCCTATTGGCCCCAGTCTACCATGATTTCAAGAAAAATCTTTTTTGATTGTCAGTAGGCCTATGAATTATGCCTTTTAACGATTCTGTAATGCCAATACCTTTAAAGTGTTTGACCTTTTGAAACCATTGTTAATTACACCTTACCTCCTGGCACCTGTGAGCTAGCAGTAGAGGGTGGGGGCAGATCTCTGTGTGTGTGTGTTCCCTATGACCTCAGTAGTGGCACCACTGTGTATACTGCTACATTGACCATACCTCATTAAGAGTTTGACATAATATAAGAATTTGTTCTTAACTGACTTGCCTAGTTAAATAAAAATAAAACTGAGGTCATTGAAAGCAAGGTTGTATTCTCTGAGAGACTGACAGATAGTGACAGATAATATGAGGTTGGTTAGTTGGGAGGGAAAGGGTTTGGTGAAACTAGTAATGTGTGAGCTTCCATAGTATTTACTTGTGCACCCTGACAGAGTTCTTCATTAAATACTACATTTGAGACGAGACAAAGCCAGACAGATGGAAGCAAAGACGACTGCTAGATCAATTGACTGAGAGAGCGTGGAATCAAGTGACACTGACAGACACATCTACAGACATTGGCCTGACAAAGAGACTGATCATGAATCTGGAACTTCTTCAATCTATAACATGGAACCAGATGACCAAAACGGCTGTATGAGGAATAGGAAAAAGAGAGTATTTGTATCAATAGGCACGAGTGGCCATTAAATAGGCGATAGACAGGCTATTGGCAGTTTTGAAATCAGTCAGTGCTAAATCTGTGAACTTCACTAGAGCCTAAATGATCACACTGAAATCTCACACGGGACGATCAGAGGAATTTGAGTCTGACATCATACACTCTTAATTAAAACTGACATTGAATACAGATGAACTGTCTGCACATGCTCAGACACACACACACACAGCTTGGTGGGCCCTGTCATATTTCAGGGCTTACAAATGGAAGGAGATGGCTTTAAAGTTAGAATCCTTAGTAGTTACATACATTTTTGGACTTATAAATGAATGATATGTACCCATTGATTATTGAAGAATATAACATAAAGGCCTCATGAGCTTAGTTCAACTGTCGTACCCCATCACACCAATGTTTGTAAACAACATAAATGTAAACAAACACTGTATAGCCTCAAAACATGGTTAAAGCTATAATTATGTCATCATGGATGGTCAGCCCTTGCGTCCTTTCTCTGTCAATGAATTTGAGAGTGGTTACATTTCTCCCTTAGCTTTTTACCAAAACAGAGGCAGGTACTATTCTGTTTATTTTCATGTTCTTTTCTTCTTCACGGTATTGATATTATGCAATGTTTTAATTCGTCTGAAATGATCTTACTTGGCACCATGCATTGTTTAGTAATGACAAGACATTTGATTAGATGGACAAGTTGACAGCACAATATGCTTATTATATAATGACAGCACATTGTCTATTTCTTAATACTCAAGACAGGCTCATACTCCAAGCCAACTGAATGGTTATAGAGGCCATCGTTGTCATGTAAGACTGAAATGTTAACTTCTCTGTGTGAGAGGTTTACAAACTTCACATGACATTGTGTGGTGACATTCAAACCAAATAAAACCATTTGTTTAAAAGTTAGAAAAAGAAAGAGAGCGGGTTGAATATGAAATGAATTTCTAATATTAGCACATCTACAATAATTATGGCCCACGTCTACCCAGCTGAGACACAGAGTAATTATATATGAAGGTTGCAGGATTCCAGCTAGGCACACACGCTAATTGCACCTTTAGACTGAACTCAGGAACAAAGTGTTCAATTATTGCTGTTGGAACATGTCACCTACATGTATTGTTAACGTTGGTCACAGTGACATATACCGTGGGCTCCAAAGGATTGGGGCAGTGAATTTTGTTGTTATTTTGGCTCTGTACTACAGCACTTTTGGATATTTTTTATTGTACATTATTTACCATTAATTTCTATTGGGCACTAAATAATCTAAAACACAACCAAAACAAACAGCAAATGCATCCAACAATGGATGAAAATACCCTCAAGCGGACAATCTGCACTTTAACCTCATAGTCAGTGTATCATTTGAAATCCAAAGTGCTGGAGTACAGAGCCAAAATAACAAAAAATGTGGAACAACACAATGGGAATGGGCCAGTTGACACCAGTGACACATCATAGCATAATTGCAGTGAAGTAAGAAAACATGTTAAAGATATGGCATTACTGTCATCCCATCCATCGACTGTAGTTATTTCCTATGAGCTTACATTTACATTTATTCCACAGTCTCAAGGATGGGTTGCAGCCACAACGCCTTCATCAATATGAACACCAAACACCAGTCAGAAGCACTATGAACGAGACTATGAACGAGACTATGAACGAGACTATGAACGAGTTCTCGACATCCCAATTAGACCAGCTGGAGTCAATTATTAGTGTCTAGACAATTCTGCTAAAATAAACCTTCTAGCTATTCAGCAACACAGTTCAATCCCTGTATCAATCAATACAATGAATCCCATATCAATATTGTTGCTAGGGCCAAGACGATACCAGTATCGCGATACTCGTTAGTGTCGTGGCAAGGAAACAAAACACAAAACAGATTTAACTTCTTTAGGAAAACAACCCTAATGTTGGAAACAAACATCATTATGTTGTCATCCAGTCCTACTTGTAAATAGTGTTTTCAGTGCATAATGTAGTATTTACATTGCATTATATGTCTAGTCATGTAGCAGGCATTCGTATTCAGTGGGAGTGATTTAAAGCAAGGGATAACTTAGTGGAATGGATCTGAATAAAACATTTGGCGCTTTCAAAAATGTGGCCTTCATTGAGGTCCCTTTCAGTGGAACAGATTTACTCAAGACTGGTTATGGAATGAGTGATTATTGTGAAACGTAACGTTCCTCTGTCATTTAATGGTTGATATTTCTCAGCATAAGCCTTCCTCTTAGGACAAGTACATCATAACATGTATAAGAACAGGCAGCAAGTCAGTGAGTGTGTGTACACACCGCATTAACCCCACTCTGCCGTGTGTGTGTGTGTGCAGCGCCTATGGTTTGGTCTTATGTAAGAAAAGGCATCTCTGTCCCATTATTCTCTTTAGGCTTCATTAACCACTGCGGGGCCCTGAGAGCAGAGCAGGAAAGAACTGGATTCAAATCAGCGTAATATTTTGGATCTCGATCCTTTTCTGGGGGCATTTGGCTGTCCTCTGTTTGTTTCCACTCCAAGTGTTTCACCGGCATCAGTGAGCACAGATTCGGCCCATTGCATATCGCCAATCACAGCACCCCCAGCCCCACCCCCCTCTAACCCCCAAGTACTGTGTGGCTTCCTTCCCTCTGAACAGTTTGTCAACATGTGTGTCATTGGTGAATCACGTTTGGCCTCCCGCTCTCTTCCCCAGGAGGGGGTCAGCTACGAGGTGCGGAGGTATGATGGTGCAAAGTATGCCTCAGTGAGCTCAGAGGGGCGGACCTTTGACCAGGTGACGGGGGAGCTAGTGAGGAAGCTGCTCGTGTACATTGGGGGAAGCAACGACCAAGGTGAGCCAATCAGAGAGCAGGGCCTGTCCTGTCAGTCAGTGGACTTCATATGTGGACACATCTTTAATGAGCCCTAAGCTCAGAAAGATCTAGGGGCTCAACTCAATTCATATTGTTGAAGTTCAGCGCTATAGCGCAATTGAAATTTGAAGGGAATTTCCGATTGAGCCGACATATGCAGCGTTTACCATGAATGTGGAAACATTGCCTTTAAATTTCTAACTAACCGCTGTAGCGCAGGTCTTAAGCGCTACGGATTGAATTGAGCCACCGATGTAATGTGCATATTTGAAAGTATTGCATTGATGTAAGCAAGTAATATGGTGAAAACTCTTTCTAGTCTACCAGAGGGTTCGATAGTGTTATTACCATGTTACTGGCACCTATTCAGAACTTTCAGATCTTCAAGGGTGACTGAAGAAGTGTCTACTCTGTTTGATGCTAGAGGTCAGTTTGAAACTGGGTCTAAGAGGATGCAATGAACTCGATGCACACATAATAAGACTGTTGCAATAAGTTGTCTGCTATCCCCTCTATCTGTCCTCTGTATCTTTGTTTTCCAAGGGGAGGCAATGGGGACGACAGCACCGGTTATCATCACAGTATATCCCAGGGACGATGGTGTGATGTCACGCCGTTTGGTGGTTAGCCTCAGGATTCCCACCAACTACCAAGTCAGTCCCCCTGTGCCCATCGACAGTGCCATCAGAATCGAGGATCGACCCGGCATGACTGTCTACTCACTGTGGGTGTCTCCATGCAGTCTTCACCTCACTTTGTTCTTTAATTCTTTACAATAAAAAATGTATTTAATATTCATAAATTATTTGATCACATATCCTCTTTATCTCTCCTTTCCTATCCACCTACCCTTTCTTTTCACAGGCAGTTTGGAGGCTTCGCAGGGGAGACTGAGTACCGTGCAGAGGCCTCTCGCCTAACCAAAACTCTTGGTGAGACTGCCCCCTTTCAGCGGAAACAGTACTTCTGCTGCACCTACGACCCGCCAATGAAACCCTACGGCCGACGCAACGAGGTGTGGTTCCTACAGGAGGAGCCATAAGGGAAGCATTAAGACCGACTCTTAATAATAACCTATAGTCACTTCCTCTCCATCTTCACTGATCACTTGATCTTCATCCCCAAAAAATAGGATATGTGAAAATAATATGGCAACAGGGGATTTGTTTTCAAATCAGTGCAAATGAAGGAGAGGTGATGCAAAGAAGAGTATTAGACTATTGAAAGGTCATAAAGGGGAGGGATGGGCAGCGGGCTACATAGTTACTGGTCCAAAGTAGTGCAATAGTACGGTACCATTATCAGTAACTGGATATTAAGTGGCCTAGGGTTAGGAGCCACTAACCATAAAGTACTGCTGTGTGTTATAGGTGGTACATCATTAACTCAAGTTCTTATTTTGTACACCCAGGGGTTGACACTCCCCTTAAAACATGCTTCGTAGTGCTTGGAAGAAATCAGGCTGTACACATATCACTATTCAGCAGTCTAATTAAATTATGCTTGACTTCACACACCATAAAAACAAAATGACAGTTAATTTAATTACTTATTGAATACTTACGTTTTAAAAAGCACAATTCCTTTTCCCAAGGGAGGGAATTGGAAATAAACTAGGAATTGAGCCATAGAATAGTGATAGTCAAATGTTTTCTTTAGTATGAATTAGTTGGTGGGGAGGATATGAAGGAGAAATGTATTAGTCATTCCTTAAGTGTTATCATTTGAGATGTCTAATCCTTCTGTGATGATGACATGAAAACTTTAAGACAGCAGTTGTGTGTAGTGAATGTTTTGGTGTGCTTGTATTTGGAGTCTTTGAATTGTAATGTTACTTATTATGATTCTTGAAACTGTATTTTGAAATACCTCTGTATAGTGTGTGATTTTCTGTGAAAATATGGAGTGACGATATCGTCAGGATTTGATAGCGTTTCATATCATAATGTTATTGAAGATATTACTAATACGTTTTTTGTGCAATACTGACGTTTTCTTTTTTTAGTTCTATACAAACAAAAGAATGCTTAAAATACTGGTACACCACTGTTTTGAATAGGTTTTACATAAACATTTATTTATTATTAGATTTTGAATCAATATGAAGAACTCAAAAGAAGGAATAGGGTTTACAAACAAGATATTTCACAGACATTTGATACATTTAAGCAGATAATTAAAACCAACCAAACCTATAACCTAAAACTAGTACAACATGTCCTCTCTATGCACTCTGAGAAAATAGCAATTATATGGTCTGTTAGTCACTACAACCCAGTTTAATCAGGAATAAATGAGTGGTTTTCACAGGTTAATTCATCACAACTGCAAGAAAGCACTGTGTAGCGGGCTAGAGGCTAAATAAATACATGGCCTAGTAACCCCACACTTGTGTAATTGCACAGAGAGTAGGGTTTTGGTTTCAGCCGGGCTTTGCATTCATCAATAGAATATACAGGGTTCGACTAGGGCATGGGTTATTCATGTGACCAGTTATCATCTCTAGGCTCAACAAGTTATTTGTGAGATCTAGGAACATTTCACATTACCAATAATCTCACCCACGTAACGGTACATGTCAGTACTCCATCCAATTGCTATATTCAAACAACATGCACTTCCTTCCTTCAAAAAAACCCAGAAATAATCTAGAAAGGTATGGTGTACATTGAGAGCACTGGGAACTTCAGCTTTCATTCAAGGCTCTCTGGAACAAACTTAAACCACGCACCAACCACGCACCAATGGAAACACTTACTGTGAACGTGAATGTAAAAATACTTTACAATACTAGTAGGAATAGAAATTGTCGTTTTGTTAATAAGCATCATCATTTTAATCGAAAATTGTTATAAAATGTATTTTGGTAATAAACCTCTGGATTTAAAAAATGCTGTAAATATTTAATGCCTATACATTCCTCATACTGCCCATTACATGTACTTCAACTCAACAGGGCAGTTAGATACCCTTTCCTAAGTACAGGACAGTTCCACATTCTAACAGACTGAAGGAGAGAGAGCCGACCATGATAACTGAAAAGATTGAATACTTATCTGTTACGTGAATAACCATTTACTTGGCAATTGACAAAATAAAATAAACTGAGTGGGAGGGGGTGAAATAAAGCTTTACTCATGATTAAAAGGAACCATTCATCATTTGAAAATGTCCCAACATTGTTGTGCCTCAAAATTACTTGTGTGAATTGCCAGAAAATAATCTTGCCTTTTTGTCAATGTAGTACTTTATACTTTCCTTTCCAGTCTAATAATTATCATCCCCTTAATAATTTGCTGTTGCATTTATTAGTGGATGATGGTTATTGAGCTTTAGTTGTTCTTCTTCTCTGGATAGCCTGGGTAAGGAGCAGGAGGGGCAGAAGGTGCATAGGGAGGAGGCTGTTCCTATGTGGGAATAAACAGTGACAGAATATCTTAAAAATACTGAACTAAAAACATAAACACAGCATAAATTGCATGCACTGAATGGACATGGAGAGAATAACAGGTCCCTTACCATGGGCATGTAGACATTGTGGGGGTTGTTGGGGTTGAAATAGGCGCTGCCTGCTGCCTCTGCTGCCTTGGCATTACCTGAGGATCAGGGAGAGACAGATAAATGAGGGGAGAATAATGCATATGTACAGTAACTGATACAGAAGCACATGCTACTGTAACTGTAGAGTAGGAGAGACAATGGAGCACGCTTAGCACAGTATATTGCAGCAGGATACTCATGACAAGACATCTTCCGGACAGAATGATGCACACTTCCAACTCTATTTCAATTCTCCAAAACCCACAAATAGACACACAACTGACATGTAAATGAGGCGTACTGAGTTCAGGCCACCTGGGTTGTTTCATGGGCTAAGGGAGACTAGGGGTGAAAGGTATTTTGTTTGTTTCTCCTTTTTAATATGATGTGTACCGGTTACGACATCAGCACTCCTTTCTCAGTGCCATGTGCTTCATATTGAGGCAGACTGATGGGATCAGACAGATGCAGCGATGCAGACATACAGAGAGAGACAGGGAGACAAACCTGCAGGGGGAGCTGCCCAGTTTTGGGGGGGCCCAGGATACGGGGGAGGTGGGGCCATGTAGGCAGGGGCAGATGGGTACATTCCTGCAACACAAGAGAGAATACCCAAAATACTCATAACAGCCTTGGGGACACATCTTTACTTGAAGTAGTTATAAATATTGACACCAATCAATAAAATTCATACACTCATAACAATGGAGGTATTATCCAAAATATTTCTGTATTTAAGTGCTAGGCAATCTCTAATGTAAACTTCAATCTGCTAGCATCACAGCATTTGATTCTCAATTATTATGACCCAAACCTGCATAACATACAAACAGTTTTATAGTGATGATAAAGTTCTTTAATAACAAACCTGCGGCTGCCATAGGGTAGGGATAGCCCATGTTGCCTGGGGGAGCCTGGTAGAAACCATTCTGCTGGGGTGGGGATTCATACGGGTAGTTCTGAGGAACAGGTGGTGGGCCGTAGCCATTCATTACTCCAGGAGAGGGATAGCCAAAGGAGGCACCTCCGTTTTGAGCAGGAGGGGCACGAGATGCTAAAACAAAGTTGAGGGTTAATCCTAAAATACAGACTGGACTAAAAGAGTAACATGTATAACAAATATAAACTTTGACTGCATTACTAGGAAATTCTTTAGTGATGTACATGTTTAATGAATTATTTAATTGTACGATATAAACTGAGTAAAGCAGATACTGTATGTTGAATGACAAATAGGCTCTGTACTGACAAACATGGCAGTCATGAAATTACTTACCATTTGTTGCCAGTTTGAAGAGGTGTTGACCTAACTCGATGGCTCCCCCACTGGAAAAAGACATCTTGAAGCTAGCCTGGCCTTCCCAGCCTCCTGAAACCAAAGAAAGTAGTGTCAAAACATTGATGAGCACTGTGTACTTGTCTTTGCATTAAATTGCACGTCCGATATTGAATTATAATCAGTGCTTTGGAGGAGATGTCACACTTCAATTTCTACTACTTCTGCTAAAAACTACTACTGCTGCTAAAAACTTTGACACATAGACATTGTAAAGTAAAACGAGATTGTGGTTTACAGACTGATGTCAGCCTTGGAAAATATCTGGCCTTGGCAAATCACCCTTGCATCATTGATTCACTTCTGCATGTATTCCTAGGACACATCAGGTCATACCTGGGACTGGAGGCCATAAACACTTTGCATGCTCTACAGTTATTTCCTCATGATGGTGTTGAATGCTACGGGAGGACAACAAACTGCTGCCTACCCCCAGCCTCAGCAGACACTGTGCCCCTGATGTAATTGGCGGCGAAGACTGGCTGCTCAATGCTGCAGCCCTTCATCAGGTAGTACGGGAACATCACAGACCCCAGGCTGTCCTTGGCATTACTGGACACAAACACCAACTGAAACGAGGACAAACAGAGCAATGGTAGTCTTCCAGTTTGTGATACTGCAGACAGGATGGCGTGAGTGGTGAAACAGAAGAGTCGTATGTCCTTGTGAGTTTTTATTTGTAGTTAGTTTTTTACCCCCTTTTCGCGATATCCAATCGGTAGTCAAAGTCTTGTCCCATCGCTGCAACTACCCTACGGACTCAGGAGAGGCGAAGGTCGAGAGCCATGCATCCTCTGAAACACGACGCTGCCAAGCCACTGCTTCTAGACACACTGTTCACTTAACCCGGAAGCCAGCCGAACCAATGTGTCGGAGGAAACACCGTCCAGCTGGCACCGAAGTCAGCTTGCAGGCGCCCAGCCCGCCACAAGGAGTCACTAGAGCGCGATGGGACAAGGACTTTCCAGCTGGCCAAACCCTCATGACTCTAGGCCAATTGTGCGCCACCTCATGGGTCTCTGGGTCGCGGCCGGCTGCGACACAACCTGCGATTGAACCCAGGTCTGTAGTGATGCCTCTAGCACTGCGACGCAGTGCCGTAGACTGCACCACTCGGGAAGTCCCCTTTTTGAGTTTTGATGTTGAGTCTTTTCCCAACAAAGTGATGTTAGGATATAGAAGTTAGCCCGTAAAAGCTTTTGTGCCGAATACATTACATTGTTACAGGTGTCAAGCTTACGGGCAGCAGTGTGTAGGAGGGAGGTTCCTAGGTGTGTGAAGTGTGCAGAAGGGCATGAGACAAAGGAATGTGTAGCATTGGGGAAAGTAGTGGTATGTGTTAATTGTCGGGGTGCCCATGAGGCTGGAGATCAGAAATGTCCCGTGCTAGAGAGGCAGGTTGAGGTTTCCTGGGTTAGAGTAGTGCAGAAGTTGTCATATGCGGAGGCACTGAAGAAAGTAGAGGAAGATGGGTCAAGGGGGAGGGATCCTGAGAGGAGTGGCTTGAGTAGTAGAACTGTACCAGTACAGAGGGATAGGCCAAAAAGTGCTATGTTTCAGTAAGATTGTATTTTTTGCATTTATAGCAATAGTCATCAACTGTACTGCAGGGATGGAACGTAAGTCATAGAAAATTGGGGTTGTGGTGGCAGCTGCAGAGATGCATTTGGTTATTAGTGAGTGAAGGGTTAGATGGTAGGGTATTTGTAGATTCTTTTGTATAGATTTTTTTTAAGCAAAGTATAAGGGAGTTATACTCCAGTCTAGTAGGTGACGGTAATGCAACATTTATTGGATGCCAACCGCTATTAAACCTCATAGAATAAAAAGGATTGTCTTCCAACAGGCACACAGGACCAGCATGGTCAGATAATAAACATACCCTGTATGGAGTGAGGTAAACAGTCCCTTTCTTGGACCCCCTCAGCAGGTCTGTCTTGCTGGTGACATCACTGAAGGACAGCTCCACATTCTTGCATTCCCTCAACACACTAATGGAGGATACATGGTCAGTTTAGGCATGTGTAGTGAATTTACAGATCAATAGGTATAGTATGTATGACAGGTCCACCATAGGACAAATACTGTCGTAGAATCCTAGCAGAACCGAGTGTCAAGGGACATAGTGGGATTCTGTATGGTCTACATCATTTCACATAGGCTTACTATTGGCATTTCACATACTGGTTGGTTGGTTAAATCTGACACTTCCAGAATGTGCCAAATCTAACTATTATGAAAAGTTCTTTATTCGTATATTTCCTAAGTTCCTGTTACTTTAACAACTTCCTAAAACTCTGTCACAACGTTTACTTTAGACTCAGGTTGTAGTTGGGGCGGGCGGGCTCTCTCTTTGTTGACTTTGCTGTCAGTCTACCTCCCTGGAAAACAAACTTATTTAGCTAGCTTACTCTTATACCTAGTTTGACTAAAGTAAGAAAATGTATCTACCTAACGTTAGCTTTAATACGTTTCAAATGCGTAATGATGACTGACTGACTTAGTACTTTGATAGCATTTCCTGCCAGCAAGGCCAACAACAATGACGTTGCTGACTGGTAGCTAGCTAACAGTTAGCTAGCTAAAAATAATTAAACTAGTTAACGACGTTATCACAACAAAATAACGCTTGCTGAATAAAACAAAAGCAACCCAAGTAGCTAACTGACATTGGCTAGATTTAATTAACACTAGGTACAGAAGCTAGCTAGCTAACATTACCGTAACAGCTAACGTTAACTTGCGAGTTAGCTAACTAAGCTACCTTTAGATAGTGAGCTTCGTGGCGATAAATGATTCACTAACCTCTCGCCGTTGTTAATCAAAACTCCTCCGTTTTGAGAATGATTTCGATTCAAAGCCATGTTCAGATAGTCTAATACTCTAGTACTCTTCGTCAGGTACAGCTACACACTGGAAATGAGAGGAATGCCCCAAAACCCTGAAAGTGTTACGTCACAGGATCAGCTGTTTCATGTGCTGTGACTGCAATGTTCTGTTTGCCGACATTGTTTCCCATATTGTCAACAAGCCTTTGAATTGAGATTGTCATATAAATTCTAGTGTGTTGAGGTTAGGTGGGATATTTGAGATTGGTTTGGATGAAATAATACAGCATTGTGGTTGTGAAGAGAGCTGAGTAGGCCCAAGGAGAGTAAATACTTTTCATATATGATTGATTATTGTTTAAACATCATCCATTATGTTATGTTTTTATAGAATGTGCTTCGAGTTTGCCTCAGTCGTAGTCCAATACTAGAACATCTAATGGGTGGCTATATATTCCAAATTGGATTATATAATTCTGCTTGTACAACCATCACATGTAATGGAAAAGTTAGTAGGCCAATTGTGTAATCAGTTTATGACTCATGAGTCATGACTTATGTATGGTCCGAAAAAAGGATGGAATACAGGAAAAAAAAAAAATTGAATATATTTTCTCATCACTTAGTTTAACTATGTGTATATCATGTCCATTCCACTTTTAACTGACATGAGGCCTGTCTCATCTCAGTGGGACAACTTTTAATTTAGCTGCAATTATGTAGAGCAAATGAATTTACAAGTAATCTTGCTCTATGATCTTCCTCAAATTGCTACATGCAAAAAGTAGACTTCCAAATGTTGTCCTATATAGCTATTTGCATCCTGTTCTGTGTCTGCATTACAGGGGGGACAATGCCATGCGTGGCCACAGTGACAGTAGGCCTACTAAACACAGTGTTTACAGCATAAAGATACAACGTTCTATTTCATTTTGTGGCTTCCAATATGTAGCAAAAAGATGGGCCTGGCTATGTAATAAGATAAGATAGTTCTTTATTAATCCCCAAAAGGGCACATTTGATTGAACCAGTCAATACATAACACCACCAATAAATACACAATAAAACACAACAAAGGACACACTGACATTAAAAGCAGCACATCATCAATGAATATAAGTGCTCATGTTAAAAAGCCTCATAACATAGAATGGGGGGGTACAAGCAATCGGTACAAGCATTGCCATGGGGACTGAGAAATGAGCATGGCGACTGTGAAAGAAGAGAAGGGGATTGAGGTTGTTATGTAATAATTGCATTTACTGACCCTGAGGTGAAAATGAATTGCGTAGTATTGTATGTACAGTGAAAATGTGCCATACATTACCTTCACTTTACTTTGACCTTTTAATCAAGGGTGATATGTCCTCATTTTATTTGGACTCAACATAGAATTATAATGAAAGTCCACAATATAGTCAAACTTTTCCCCACAGTAGGCTATTAAATAAAACAATTGGGTAAAAGTTGGAAGGATCCCTTAATAATAAATAAATTGTATTCATAAAATGAAATGTTATCATTCATTCAGTCACCGATGTATCACATACAGCAGGCCAACATAGTGACTGAGATAATTGATTTAATCACCGGTAGGCTAACAAAGCCTGATGCAATGTCCTGCCTCATCACTCCAATTACTGGTCTTGCAAGACACGTTTCTTCACTACACAAATACCGCGCAAAATATTGCTTTTGTCACAATTATATTGTTCAATTGTGAATCATTCAACTAATTTAAACACAGCATAACCTGTAGCCTAACAATGCTACTTATGATTTGTGTAATTTTTACATTCTTTGCGCCATATTACCGATGCCTTTCAACTCTCGTGCAGCAGAAAACCGCTCAAACTAGAGCACAAGATGCCCTGCCTCAAGTCACCTGCACCGCCCGACGAATACGCGCAGTTTTCGGTCAAGCGGTTCTTCACAACCTGCGCGTGAAAGGTAAATAGCCATTATATTTTAGCCCTCTATATCTGCAGATTTTGTTTGTTTAATTAGAATGTATGGTATGCTGGTTGATCTAATTTTCCCCAGACAGGTATGGAGTCAGTGTGCCTGTGCCAAAAGCCAAAGAACATTGTGGAGTGAGAAGGGGAGAGAAGAATGGTGCTCTTTCTTTCCAGAGTCGATATGACAGTTGCTACACACAGGTTGAGGTATGGTAATGTATTTTTGATGTTCATTGCATTGAGAGGTCTTGGTCTGTGTGTAAACCTACTGATTGCCATATCAAACCACTTTGTTTTATCTTTAGGGTGACAGTGGTTGTATCTTTGAGAGTCCAGCTGGATGCAGGGGATCAATGGTACCGGGTCAATATTAGCTGTCCCCTACTCAAGAAGATGGCCCAGAAACCCATCATTGGACGCACCTGTGAGTTCATATAATTTCATAGGGAGTGAATTTTAGATGATTTATCACACATAGTGATTGCAGTGCCATTTAGTACCACCTCTGTAAAAGTCATTCTTCCAATTTACTTTCCTTCAGCACGATCTGGAAAATGCAGCATCCATAGAGCATTGCGTGTGGACTGTGGTCCCCAGGATGTCTCCAATGATGGCTGTCTCAAACTGGGATGCTGCTATGATGATCATGACTCAACTTGCTATTACAGAATGAACAGTAATGGAATTCGTTTTGGGTATATTTTGTACAATGGAGAACATGCTTCTGAAAGAAAGTATCAGCTGAGGGATAGTGACTGTCTTGGTGAGATTGGCGCATAGTGATATCAGAGCTTAAATGTCAAGAATAACTCCTTGTTTCTGTCTCCTCCTCTTGCTCTCAGCCTGTTCTCTGGATGGCCATTTTGTGTTCTCTGTGAAGGCGACAGACACTGACCCCCCACTCAACCCCAACAACCTTGCCGTCAAGGGTCAGCCAGAGTGCTCTCCTGTAGCTACCTCTGCAGATACAGCTGTCTTTAAAATCGGGGTGAGGGAGTGTGGCACAAAGATGATGGTGAGTCAGTAGGTCTAGTTTGCCTTCTGCCCTATTCTACAGTAGTATACTTCTGTCCTGAATGCCTCTGGTAGTAGAATAATGCTGCTTTTTCTTGTAGTGTTGAATACTCTTAGGTATGCAGAAATACCTTGTTCCCCCTCTTATATTTACAGGTGAATGGGGATGTTGTAAGCTATGAGGTGGAGGTTGAGGAACTGCATCCAAAGATTACAGGCAAACATTCTCCCTTCAGGTAGCTGCTTATTTCTCTTCCTGCCTCTGGACAGTGCACTACAATTTGGACCACTTTACCATATCGTGGCTTTAGCCAGAACCTAATTGCTTGAAACTACTATGGAGTAAATGTTTTGAATTAGACTTGGTTTGTAGTCTGCAGGTCCAGTGTCAATATGAGGGCTCAGCTCTCCTCCACACTGATCTGTGGTCCTTAAACCCAACTAACCCTCCACCTGTGACTGCACTGGGGACTGTCCGAGTACAGATGAAAATAGCCACAGGTACTGTAGTAAAACAATATGGTTTCCACAGACCAAGCAAGGGATGCCAAATCCAAACACTGCAAGTATATGGCATCAAGAGTTGTCACTTCGCACACTGTTACACTGGTAGACCTCCATCATCCTGGCCCTTTTCTTTTTTTCCAGATGAGTCCTTTGCCTCTTTCCTCCCTGAGGACCAGCTGCCCCTGACCCTCTATCTGCGTAAGCCTGTGTATGTGGAGGTGTCAATCACTCCACCCTCCCCTGACCCCAGTCTCTCCCTGCGTGTGCGGGACTGCTTTGCCTACCCTGCCTCCAGACACTCCGTATGGACACTACTCTATGATGGGTGAGAGAGAGGGAGACAAAAGTTTTCCTATACTGACTCAAGATTAATCACTGTGAATATGAAGACTGTCAATATTGGTTTAGTAGTCTCACTCCCTTCCTTCTACCTGACAGCTGTCCTAACCCTCTGGACAGCATGAGGAGTTCCGTCCCAGTGGACAGTCAGGGGAAGACAACTTCTCACTCCCAGGTCAGGAGGTTTGATGTCAAGACCTTTTCCTTCTTGGACCCTGAGATGGGCAATCCCAGTGTGGAGGAGGTAAGGTCTATCCTAGTTATCTGAAGAATCTGAACATTTTGCTAATATATACTGAACAAAAATATAAATGCAACATGTAAAGTGTTGGTCCCATGTTTCATGAGCTGAAATAAAAGATCCCAGAACTCTTCCATACACACAAAAAGCATATTTCTCTCAAATGTTGTGCACAAATGTGTTTACATCCCCCGTTAGTGAGCATTTCTCCTTTGCCAAGATAATCCAAAGGTGTGCCATATCAAGAAACTGATTAAACAGCATGATCATTACACAGGTGCACCTTGTTCTGGGGACAACAGAAGGCCACTCTAAAATGTGCAGTTTTGTCACACAACACAATGTCACAGATATCTCAGGTTTTGAGAGAGCGTGCAATTGACATTCTGACTGCAGGAAGGTCCACCACAGTTGTTGCCAGAGAATTTAATGTTAATTTCTCCACCATAAGACACCTCGGTTGTTTTAGAGAATTTGTCAGTTCACACAACCGCAGACCACATGTAACTACGCCAGCCCAGGACCTCCACATCCGGCTTCTTCACCTGCGGGATCATCTGAGACCAGCCACCCGGACAGCTGATGAAATTGAGTATTTCTGTCTGTAATAAAGCTCTTCTGTGGGGGAAAACATTCTGATTGGCTGGGCCTGGCTCTCAATTGGTTGGGCCTATGTCCTCCCAGGCCCACCTGTGGCTGCGCCCCTGCCCAATCATATGAAATCCATAGATTAGGGCCTAATTGACTGATTTCCTCATATGAACTGTAATTCAGTAAAATCGTTAATTGCATGCAGCATGTTATGTTTACATTTTTGTTCAGTATAAATTGTCAAAACAAAGATTTCTTGCTCCTCCATCTGCTGCAGTTTCCCAACCCTGGTCATCGATGACCCAACAGTACAAATTTTCATTGTAGTCCTGACAAGCACACCTGATTCAACTAATCATCAAGCCCTCAATGAGTTGAATGAGGTGTGTTTGTCCAGGACTACAACGGAAATGTGTACTGTTGGGGTACTGGAGGACCAGGGTTGGGAAAAACACTGATTACTGAATCTTGTCTCTCAGGTATACTTTTACTGCTGGGTGGAAATCTTCACAGATGAGGAAGAGTGTAAACAACACTGCTCCATCACCTGTGAGTGTTTCAGGTCCCTATGTTTTACATTCACCCCAACACTGAATTGGGTTATTTCATCCAATAGTCATGCTGTCTCATCCTCCTCCATCCAGCACCTGATGGTGAGAGGGAGAGGAGGGAGTCTGGGTCAGATCGAGTCTCCCAGTTAGTCTCATTTGGTCCTGTGCTGTTGGGTCAGAACAGTTCTGGACAGGAACAGAATCATAGTGATCATCTGAATATAGGTAAGCACATTCCAAATAGGGGAGAGTGGGGTAAGTTGAGCCTTTTTTTTTTTTTTTTTTTTTACATTCAACATCACTCTGTCAAGGGAAATGTATTCTTTCTAACATATCTACTTATTTCAGGATGTTGTGTATCCCAGGAAATAATCAGAATTAATTTAAGGGTTAGTTTTTAAAACATAGCTTGACCCCTAGTAGTTGAGCCACCTACACATTTCTGTACTGATTTAAATATTACCACCATCTTTTAAAAATCATGTCTATTTTTCCCCAAACACAATTGATTGTCTTTTAATCAATTGAAGCATATTTCAACACAGGCTTAACACCTAACACATTTTTAACAATTTTTAACATATACCAGCGATAATGCTTTGCATTTTGCCTGGGAAGAACTCTTAAATTTGCTCACTTGCCGTTGGCACAACTTACTCCAAGGCAAACATTTTTACTATATTAATCCACACAGCAATAAGGATGCACTTCATGCTAGGTTTTAGGACCACATTGAAGATTATAGACTCCAACTGATGTATAGAACAATCTTTAAAATTATCTATTTTGGTTTAGATACAAGCATCATGAAACATCAAATTAATTTGACTTTTTTGGACCTAACTTGATTACCTCTCTTCCAATGTGGTTTCTCCATGAAATCTTCGGTCAAATGATACCCTTGTTACTAAGAAACCATACCCAAAGTGTCTCAACTTACCCCACAGCTACTGTATGAGTGGAATGAAACTGACACTAACATTTTCTCTTGCTGGCCCTCAGCATTTCAGGTGTCAATGTACTCTGTCACTGTCATCTGTACCTCCATCCTGTTCTTCCTCCTGTTCTCTTCATGGTCGATGAGTTGTCAAGTGGCAGAAGTGAAAGAAAATGTGGAAATGGAAACAATGAGACTGGCCTACAGGTTGAACAAGCCCAATAAAGCACCTCTATGAACACTTAATTACAACTGGTATTTATTTCAACTGGCCATGTGCATTCCAATGCATCCAGTTTGCCTTTGACACTTTGGTAAAGGTCACGTAAACTGAGTGCATAGCGCTGCACCTGAAAAGTAAATATCAGATATTAAAGCCTATCCTACAGCCCCAGAAAGAGTAGAATATAAGGGTGTCTGTTGGAAAACCTGAAGTGATCCTAAGGTATTGATTCACAACTTTTGAATCAAATACCAATCAAACTGGTAGACTCCATAAATTACTGTCAGTGACAAACAAAACTACACAAATTGATATTTATTGACAATGGTTGGGTTAGGTGGTTTTAAAAAACAGGAAGGTGGGGAGAATCTCAGAAGACACTGATTCAGTAAGGTCGGAACTTCCTCTGTGCTCTTAGCAAAGCAATTCGCTGTTTGTCCTCCTCAAACTTTTTCCTCAGTTCAGCGATATCTGAAAGAGAGAATAACCCTTTTCAAAATGCAGAGTGACTGAGTAATATGGACAAAGTTAGCAGTGAAGCCAGAATGACTAAACAAAAAAGTTAATTTTGCACTAAAGAATAAAATGATTTCACACATTGTGCTTCTGTTGTGGTCAAATGACTGGAACCATAACTTACGTTCTTTCTGTGTGTTTCTGTGCTGCCAGGTGTAGAAGTTCATGAGCTCCTTCCGCTTCCTTTTTCTACTCTCCTTCTGCAGAGCTTTCTGATTGGATACCTCACTGTGGGGGCGGGTCTTGGTCCCGCTTTTACCCCTGGTAACTTTTACCCAGCCCTCCTCATCCTCCAGCTGCTCCTCAGCCGCCTCCTTTTGCCACTCTGCCTCCTGGGTAAGAAACAAAAAAAAGTATGTTAATAACAAATACCAAAATGTATCTCAATCTCAACTCCTCAGCGGGAGAATCTGACCTCTTCTTTTCTCTTATCGTAATCCTGCATGAAGGTGTCAACTGCCTCCTGTAGTTTGTCTGGCTGAGAAAATGACAGCTTGTACTGATGAATCCATTCTAAAGACAGAAACAAAGCGAGACAGTGAAAGGCATGTTAAATACTGTATTAAATCTGGGTGAAATGTCTTTCCAATTTGATACATTCTGCTGACATTTAGAAAAGACCAAGCATCTAGAAGAGGACTTTAAAGCTCACTCACTCTGTAGACCTGTCCACACAGGTCGCTGCTCTGTGGAAACAACCAATGGGACATCATGGGGATGGGACTTCACTGCTGTAATACTGATGGCCTTCTGAAACACGATGTAACCCACTCTGAACCCCTGTGGGGAATGGAAACAGAAAAGGCTCAATACTGAAAAGGTGTCCATAGGCACTTCAATAATCAATCTGATCTAAACACTGAGCTTCGTTGTCCGGATTCAGGGCATACCTGTTTTTGTGCTGGGGTGAAATACTTGGCCAGCTTGGGTCCTGAGTGCTCAAAGGACCCTGGCTTCTCCCTCAGCTCCACAGACTGAACAGGACCAAACTGAGAGAAGAGCTCCTTTATGACACCCTAAAAGACAGCAGAAAGAGATTAGTACATTTATACCTTATTTGGCCACAGACAGCTGTAGCACAAACATTTCATTTTTCTGTAGACTTGCTAATAGTACAACAATCACATGCACACTGATTGGTAATTGAAAGTCTTCACAACATAAACGTACCTCAGAGCAATATGGGGGAATGTTAAGGACAAACAGTGTTCTGTCGAGGGGTCTTTGTGTGGTTTTCTCTGCTCGCACCCGGTGCTCTTTCACACATATTTTGTGCTGGGCAACACTGTCAGTACTGAACTGTAGAGAAAGCACTGAGAAGAGTGGTTAAATCAAAATACAGTCAAAACATACATCTGTCTAGGCAGGTCCTAATACATGGTCTACAACTCCAGGGAGACGCAGAGGTTACTAATGGCTTTAGCCTGAGAGTAAAACATAGTAGACAATATTTGCTTAAGCTACATGATGTAGTCTTAGGGAATGCAGTTCAAATAATATACAGACATCAAGTTGACCGTTTTTAATCCTTAATCACCATAAGGCATCAACAACCTCAAGACTCATGTGTTTACAAAGTTTGGTCTTGAAGCAAGCTTAAGTTCAGTGTTCGACATACGTTGTGGAGTTAGCTAGCTAGAAGCAAGCTAGCGTGGATGAAACAGAATGAGATCATGAGCAAACTAACAAACCTCAAATTATATATTTTTAAACACATTCTCCGTTTACGTGTGTTATTTTAGCAATGGTTACCCGTAAAACCTCCTGGAATAACACAAGTCTGGTTGGCATGTTTCGTCTTGGACGGCGCCATCTTCTTTGCGACCTTTCACACAGGAAGTAGAAATGGATTGGTTGTAGTCTAAATATGCTTAATACAAATCCCCGACACCAAAAATGTTAATCCTAATTTTTAGAGGCTCTAGCTGTCTATCACAGGGGTTCTCAAAGTGGGGTCCAGGTGTACTGCAGGGGGGCCAGATCTCAACATATCTGTTTTACATTTCATTTTTTTAATGACTAACATACAACGGTTGGCCAAGGGATCTGTGGAATAAATTTAAAGTATTTACATTTAAGTCATTTAGCAGACGCTCTTATCCAGAGCGACTTACAAATTAGAACACTATGTAATAGTATTTATCTACAATTGATGTCCTTAACCCTGGGCAATATGGGCCTAGGGAGGCTCAGGGATATTGGTATTCACAGCACACCATTTATAAATGTTTAAACTCAATTCTATTCCCCAATCAAAGCTTTAAAACAGCAGTTTGCTCTCTGCCTCATGGCAAAATGTGTAGAATTGCAGGATAATAGCTTTAAAGCTGCAACAACAAAACATGTCTGCCCCATGACAAAATTAAAACGGCTACATTTTCTCTCAGATGCCAAGAGCAGGGTATTTTAAATGCTCCTTCCCAGGGCCTGGGTTCGCCCGGCAATGCACAGCAGACAATGTAAAACTCCTTGTAGGCCCTTTTTAAATTGCACTCGCATTGTCATCTGTTTATGAGGGGGTCCCTGATGAATTTGCTATCACAAAATGGATCTCCGGCCCCAAAAGGTTTTGTGAACCCCAGTCTAGCAGACAGACCTAAAGACACTAATGCACAATTATCAAAATTCTATTGAGAAATAAGGATATGAACCAATGATTTATATATACACTCACATCAATATGAACACATCTTTATAAAGCAACATATTTATTGGCAGTAATTAACTTGTACAGAGATCTGACCTCACTACCATATCTTCATGACTGACATAAAAGGCAGCTGTAAAAAGCAATTTACAGACAGTTGAACATAAATTGAGCAAATTAGCATAACTTCTCTAAGCTGCGAAAAAAGCAATAAAAAGTCAAATAACAGCCACAAATAAGCATAGAACCTGAATGCCACAAAAAGGAGAACGGCAAACCAAATACCACAATGGAATACGAGCGTGTACAAGTCATTCTGAAATCAAACTTTATGTCTAGTACAAGAACCACTGTTGCCTGTAGTTCACAGTACAAGTATTTTCATGGGTTCGTGCATCAGGTCATAGTGAGACCATCGGTTTGGGGGGGAGGAGACTCCAACGAGCACAAAACATCTCATGATTCCAAGAGGGGTGTTCAATGTGAACTATTTGAACAGTTGTAAAAGTGAACCATGTGATACAAAAAATACCCACAACTGTCCAGTTTATCCCCCCACCAAATTTGATTAAAACGATAAATCAACAAATCAGACTGCCTCACATTGGTCCATTATGAGACATGCATCTATGTAGTACGCAGGGGCTACAAATGTTTTTCTTTCCAAAAAATCTGGACATCGACATCAGTGTGTTAATTTTAGATGTTACAACCTGCCAATGATCTGTCAAATGTATACAAATACAGTATCATGCTATTTGATCACGTCAGTAGATGTCTCTGTCAAACAGGAGGGTGGATGTATTATGTGTTGTGTGACACGTATGTGTGTGGATGTACTAGAAAGTTATATCTTAATGCGGAAGGCTGTGCACTGTGAACCGGGAGACTCTGTGGTAGAGGGAGTCTGGACAGTAGATTTGAACAGGGCCTTGAGGATGGTCTGGGGATCCACCTCAGGTGTGGGCTGAGAGGAGGCTGGACGACCCCCGGGGCGGGACAAAGAGAGGGGCAGACCCTCTTTCCTTCCACTGCCTGGAGTGTCACTGAGCCTCCTGTGAGAGAGAAAAAGAGGAGATCCATTTAAGATTTTATGTGATGCTGAAAGACAACGTGCATTGCAATTGGAAAGGAAGAAATCATGCACTACAATTTAATACTGGAAAGTTTGATTTACATGCAACGCAACCAAGGGGGCAGTGAGAAATATGAATATAACAGAGACAGACAGAGAGACTTACAAAAGAATGGGCTGGTCTGAAGTGATGACATTCCCCTGTATGTAAAGATTGCACTTCATGGGCTGGCCTTGGGAAGATAATGAATAAAGATTTAAGAAAGTAAAACCAATGTATTTTCAGATAACTATTCATCACCACCTGCATCATTACCAGAGGCTGGTGCCCAAAAAACTCAATCAACCTTAAAATAAATGTTGCCCTTGCTGAAGGCCCTTACCATCCAGACAGCGGTTGTTGTATTTCCTGTAGGCGCTCACAGCGTCCTCCTTCCTCACAAACACCACTTCAGCAATCCCCACCTTCACCAGCCTCGCTCGCTTCAAGGCACCGCACACACAGAACAGCTCCTGTGGACCGTCACAAGAACACAGGAAAAAGGTCAGTTGAATGTGATAAATGAGTCATGGCTGCATCATAAGCAGGTCTGCAATTTACACACAGCTAGAGAATCTAAAACAGCAGAGAACTGAACAGCATGAGGCACTTACCACTATGTCCTCTTCAGTGACACGGGGGTGCAGATTATTCACTGTTATCTTAGTCCCCTCCAGAGGACTGAAGGTAGGCTGAAGGGGTGCACCAAAACATTTTACAATCAAATACATATACAGCTCATACCAACACAACAAGCCAATGGTAGTTACGTTCATCTATCGTCAACGAGAGAGAAGTAGATTGAATACTGACCCCGAGGCTTACTATGCTGCCAACTAGTGATGTTAAAGGCCCTGTGCAGTCCAAAATGTGACTTTCCTGTGGTTTATATACATTTCCAAACTATGAAGTTGGAATAATACTGTGAAAATTATAATGCCTTTTGAGTGTAGGAGCCATTTGAAAAGACCACTTGAAATTTCAGCCTGTTGAGGTGGGATGGAGTTTTGGGCTGCCTGGTGACCTCACTATGCGGTAAATTAGTCAATAGACATAAAGAGTTCCAAACCTCTCTGCCAATAACAGCTAGTTTTCAGTTTTCTCCTCCTCACTCAGACCACTCCTAGACAGTCCTAGCAAAATTCTTGCTTGAGAAATTGCTCTTTGCTAAGAATACATTTTTGTTTTCGATTAAAATCTTCAAAATAAATCACATTAGGCACTTAATTGTTACCCAGAAATTATTTGATATTGAGATTTTTTTTTTAAATGGATGCAGTTGACCGTTAGTCGGTTAGCCGCCATCAATATATTTAACCGGTCATGCTTATCAGTCTATAGTTTAATTTGCATAACTTAGTGGAATTAAATTGCCGTGTGTTTTCATTAGTTCGTTATGCATCTTATTTATTAAATGCGCACCGCATACAGAGCCTAGTTTGAGCAGAATATCACCTGTCGGGCATTGAGCACTCGCAACTCCTCAAACAGCTGGTTGCTACCTGCTTGGAGTGAGACGTGTTCTTATAAGCCCAGTCATTGCGGAACAATTCTAAATGCAATCGCGTGTTGATGTGTGTCTATTCAAAAGAGGATCCCAGCTTTCTATTACTACTATTTGTATTTCTTAACTTCTAATATGAAGCAAACTGCACTGCTTTCCAACCAGGGTAGCCGATCTGGCATGGTTAAAAAAAAACAAGTGCACGTCCTCTCCGTTCAACCACCACCTTACAATCTGAGCTAGTGGCAGTTACAGGTTGAAAACATTTACTTAATTGTTTGAAACATGGACGCTTTCCTTCATATGAAAAATGTCAGTTCCTTTTACGCATGCAAAGCATTTTCTGTTGGTCACATTATTGTACTGTTCGGGAACTAATTTTACCGCTTGTTAACCGGTTAGAGCAGGGGTGGGAAAATCCAGTCCTCGGGGCCTGATTGGTGTCACACTTTTTCTCCATCCGTAATAAACAACTGATTAATCAAACTGCATTCTAAACTGAAGATCATGATTAGGTGATTATTGGAGTCAGGTGGGTTAGCTGGGGCAAAACTGACACCGATCAGGACCCCGAGGACTGGAATTGCCCACCGCAGGGTTAGAGAGATACTTGGGGATTTTGACAAGGAGGCCATTTATCTACTTCCCCAGAGTCAGATGAACTTGTGGATACCATTTGGATGTCTCTGTCCAGTATGAAGTTAGAGGTAGTTTTGCGAGCCAATGATAACTAGCATTAGCACAATGACTAGAAGTCTATAGGTATCTGCTAGCATCCCTACCAACACATTCCTATAGAGATGACCTTATGTAATCCAGTGTTCAAGTAGCTGGGTGAATGGACATGTGGATACTGACCTGTGGGGGCGGAGGAGGCTGGGAGCTGGGCTCCGCTGTGGGCCCTGCCTGCCTGAGGGTCCTGGAGATGGGCTGTAAGGCGGGAGCAGAGGAGCGGGAGGCCCCTACACTAGGGTTGGGCCTTGTAGGTGCCACAGGCACTGGGGGACGAGGAGCGGTGTATGCATCGTTTTTGACTACTTTAGTGATGGGGGCTGACATGGAGAAAGGGCAGCCCATGGTGCCAGGCTGTTGGAGAAAGAGAGAAAGCATTGAAACTTTTCAGTGAATGGATGGAAAGTTTTGAGAGTGAGATACCAATACAGCCAGTGTGGCAGTATTAAAGGGATATTCGAGTTACATTGAATAATAAAGAATTACAGATAATTTAGGGAAAAGAAATAGAGAAAAGTTAAGAAAATCTAGCATAGTCTTCGCACCCGTGACTGCATCATATGGTTGCCAGTAGTGGTCTTCATCTGTTTGCTAGGAATATCATCATCACCTGAGAAAGACTGAGGGAGAGATGGTACGTTACTCACTCACATATGCATTGCAGTGGCGCATGACCAGCAGAAATCAACCAAATTCAGTTGATACACTCGAAAGAAAATTTGAATCAATTCTGCCATCTAACCTTCTGATTCTTATCTTTTCAAAAAATGTCCCTTACCTGGGAACCCCTGCTTGGCATGTTCATACGGATCCCACTTGACATCCCTACCGGTCTTTGCTGCTAAAAAAAAAGTTAAATAAAATCATTATTCAGAAGGTGAATTAATATATTTGAATCTAAAAGCATGCTACCAACAACTAAATAGCAAATAAGCCCAGTTGAATTTTAAACTAATTTCCAATTAACTTTAGCTATCAACTATGTTTGGAGCGAGGCAATGCTTTGCCACTATAAACAATGCAAGAATTTGCATTTTCTCTTATCCGTGCACATCTTGAGCGACAAGAGGGTCAATTCTCTCTAGTAGCTAAGCCTGGATAATATTAGAGCAGATCCTGGACCTGTGGTTACTATCACTTTGGAGCCAACTGTCAGCCTGATCACTTACCTGGATGGTTTTGGTGATCTTCATGGGTGCTGCCATTCCTTGGCTTGGTGGAGCTCCGATGCTCCTCTTGAGGCTCAGCCTATCACGAGCATCCATCATCCTCTTAGGTGCACCCCCCAGCTGTGGCGTAACCCCAGCTCTAATGTTCATTCCTTGTAGGTTGGGGGTAAACTGCCTGGCATTTGCACTGGCAATGTCGTTGGTAGTGTGTATCTGTATCTGCTGCACATGTGTCTGTAGCTGTGCTGCTGGTATCTGCTGTAAACTTTGTGGGGTAACATTAAATGTATTCTGTCCTCCTTTCCGTGAGTTGATCATCTGTCGGGCATCCTGGACCCCACCTGCTCCTCCTCCGCCACGGATTCGAAAGCGGGCATCTTTCTGGCCGAGTTTCTCTCTGGCATCCTTCACTTGAAAAGCTGGAGGAAGCGAGAGCAGGACAAGAGTGAGCAGAAGGCAAGAACCAATTCCAATGTCTGATCTGACTTGTAAGAATGCTTAACAGAATGTAATGTAGTCAACAGTAAAATGTGTAGTTTGAAACAGAAGATTATTTTGTAATGGGGCTTAGGTAAGAGACATCCAGATCAGGCATATACATAGATGTCTTGAAGTCTCAATAAGCATTTTTTCAATAGGGCAACAGGCAGGTCCTCACACAAAATACCTGCTTCAACTCTGGCAAATGGTATTATTTCACCCATTACCTTGAGCATTGCTCCAAAAGCTGTTCAGAATTAAATAATTGTTTGAGTTCCAACAAAGTAATTCCGTTGAATATTTGATACTACTGAAAATCTATCCAGGTCTGGTTTTTGGTTACCGGTTCCCCCTCCTCCACCAAGTCTCTGTCTGACATCTGTCATCCCAATTTTCTGTCGGGCATCAAAGGTCCTCCCGACCCCTCCTGCACCCCTGCCGAACATAGGCCTGAAAGACAAGAGGAAGAGGTCGACATTGGTAGTCAACTAGTTGTAGCCTAATCCTACATGATCTAATATCCACATTTAGCAAAACACACATGGAGCGCGTATAAGACCAGCTATAGTATTTGATTTTGTCCTACATTCAGTATGGCTCTCTAGGTACACTCAAAGCGATATACAAAATCAAATAGTATAACGTTAGCTGTTCTGATATGCGCTCCTTGTGTTTTCCAAAATGTGGATATTAGATCATGGAGGACTAGGCTACAACTAGTTGATTACATATGGCTCTAGGTAGAGATCTACGAGACTGCCGCGCTCTGTACCATATATATAGGTATACTAACTAGCTAGCTATATGTTTTCGCGTTTGTAACCATTGTTAGTTTATAGCTAGCTACCTAACGTACATTCCAACGAACTGTTTACCTTATTCGGTTCTTTTTTAGTCGATAGCTAACTTACCGTCATCAAATGCTGATAAAACATTTGTTTACCTTGTTAGCTAACTAGTTCAACCGAGCCCTGATAAATAGCTAGCTGCGCGTATTTGGCTCGTTAATATCAGGGAAATCAGTGTCTGCAGTGAAGCGATATAATAGCTACATGATTGTAGCTAAACCAACGGCGAGTACAGGCCTTGAACAGGACCGCTGAGGAATTGAAATAGCCTAGGCTTTCTGGAAAATGAATTCCTTCATTACGTTGAATGATACAACTCAAGGCATAACGTTCATAAATTGCATTCAAACTCATAAATTGCTAAAGTAATACATTTTAACTGTTTCTTTGTTGTTGAAACCGCGTCGACGTATCACTTCGTCCAAAGAAATATCTTCCATCTTCTTTGACTCAAGCGCGTGAATGATCGTAACTGGACGGAGAAAAACGAGAAGAGACTATGGAAGGCAAGTTGGATCAAAAGTGGCGAACTCAATCAAATATTTATTCGAGAGCTCCTTGAAAAACTACATTGTTGATATAATTACGTATACAATTTAAATATATCTATGTTTGAAATACCAATACAGATCTATTTTACTCTTACATTTGATTAGCAAGATCTAAAAACCAGAGTGTATTATTTTAAAAGAAATTCATATTTTATATGGTTTTAAAGGCCTATTAGGTTATGTGAAGTGTCAATGATCACATCAATGCCATTGGTCATCAGTTAACAAAAGATTATACTTTTAACATAAAACAAACAAATATAAATAAATTACACAGCCTTAGAGACCTCTGGTATCGATTGCTCTTCACGAAGTTAAAAAAAATGCGGGAAATAAATGAAACGTTGTATCTTTCCCATCAACCTTTGCGCTCAAAATCGCTTGAAACCAGTGTAAATAAGTAAAATCTCGTAGAAAAGATATATTTTACCTGATTAAATGTAGGAATGACAACGTACAATTATGTATCACATAATGCGCTCAGAAAATAAAATGCAGCTGTAAGTTTATACTTTTTGAAGTGAACGCCAATGGTCAACACCATGAGTGTAATAGTCTGCATAGAGAGCTAAGTACTGCCCTCGACCATCGATTGGTTATGCCTTAAACTGATGAGTAAGGAAAATAACGACGCGGGGTGACGCCCGTGTCCTCGCCTAGATTTGCGAGATCAATTTTTGAACGGGTACAGGTCCGCCTGTTTCGGTGACTCACCTACTTTGTGAGATGCCTTGCGGGACATGGATCTGCCCCGACCTCTCATGTAAAATATAAACCCCTTTCGGGATGTTGACACAAGGTTACACAGAACCAGAATGGAATTATATTTTCAATGATTGTAACGTACTATTACATAAAATAGGACTTACTGCAACTTCTCCAAAACCTCTTTCAACATAAAGAACATCTCTGCCTTCTATTTCTCTAACCACGTTCCATCAGCAGTTTTATGCGGATAATGTCATACTGTATAAAAACTTTTTTTTCGACAGAGTAGGCACATTTGCTATTTAACAAAACACATTGAACTTTAGATTTTTATTTGGTTCATAAAAACTTTATGCTGTGTGCACACTACGTCATCACGTACTGATTTTAATGTTCAACAAGTCAGTTTAGTGGAAACATACCACTGGTGGGAAAATGCTCATATTTTCTTTATGCTGATTTTGGAATATATACATCTGTTGCCAATTGTTTGGAAACCTAGCTAATAACCATGTTTCCATCCACAGTTTTATATGAGTATAGTCATACCCTATGAAAAAAATCCGAAAGCTGTGATGGAAACAGGAAGTTTCGATACAATTGTATAAATGCAGACAGGTAATGTGTTCCTTTCTACATGGTAGGATCTTTTTTTGTTGGTAAAATGAATGATGGGTAACATGGTTGTGGAAACGCCTTTATTCGCAAATATTGATCTAGTAACCATCATATCAAACTAAACTTGGGAGTCACACGAAGACGACGTGGTGGGTGCCCCTCCCACTACGATTTGGGAAACCATGAAGTTTATTAGGCTACAGATTAAATAATTTATGATGAATTTCACAGGGTGGTGAAAGTGCACAGTGATATTGATGCTCCTTTCCAATAAATATAAAAATACGTCATCACGCCCAGATTTTTATCAGCAACAAGTCCGTTTCTTGGAAACACCACTGGTGGGAAAATGCGCATATTTTTATACGGATTTTTAAATATTCACATTAAAATCTGTTTTCGATGGAAACCTACTAGTTATTGACCATAAATTGTTTCCGGCATTTCGACCACAACCCGAGTGCATTTAACTTTGTGCCACGAGGTGGCAGTATTGTATATATATTTACAAAAAAATACATATACAAAAAGGTAGGAACACTGTAAAACCAAAATGTCACTATAAAGTTATAGAAACATACAGAGCAGAGTGAATCCGTGTGTGTGTGTGTGTGTGTGTGTGTGTGTGTGTGTGTGTGTGTGTGTGTGTGTGTGTGTGTGTGTGTGTGAAGGGCATGATATAGTAGATGATTTTTAACTGATCATTATTTGTCATATAATTTCCTTCCTGACCCTGTGTGAGCATGACTAAGTATGATGCCTTGTATTTGTGTCACATATCTGTATTTTCTCAATGCATGCCTCCCTCATCCATCCTACTGTCACTACCAGACCTCCCACAGCCAAGTGGTAAAACACCTTCCCATGCAGAGCTGGACACAGGCAAAATCAGATGAATCAATGTGAAAGGTCTCTCATGTGGTGAAATATAATTTCAACCACAAAATTGTATTTTGTAGCCTCCTTTCCAGTCCGTAATGAAACAAGGTTCCATTAATGCACCATAAAAGTCAGTAAAACTGTTAATTATGTTTGTCAGTCATTTCATGGAGGGGTAATAACCAGAGGCAGTATAGATTCTAACCATCTCTGGTAGTTATAACCACTAAAGAGCAGTAGAGATGCGTGGGTAAAATCACTGGGAAAGCCAAGCCAGAAAAAACGACAACATACACCAGATGACCAAAAGTATGTGGACACCTGCTCGTCAAACATATCATTCTAAATCATGGGCTTTAATGTGGAGTTGGTCCCCCTTTACTGCTAATGGCGCAGCGGTCTAAGGCACTGCATCTCAGTGCTTGAGGCGTCACTACAGACACCCTGGTTTGATTCCAGTTTGTATCACAACCGGCCGTGATTGGGAGTCCCATAGTGCGGCACACAATTGGCCCAGCGTTGTCCGGGTTTGGCCGGTGTAGGCCGTCATTGTAAATAAGAATTTGTTCTTAACTGACTTGCCTAGAAAAATAAAGGTTAAATAAATAAATAACAGCCCACTGTTCAGAGAAGGCTTTCCACTAGAGATGGAACATTACTGCGGGGACTTGCTTCCTTTCAGCCACTAGAGCATTAGGCCTGGCTCTCAGTCGATGTTACAATTCATCCCAAAGGTGTTCGATGGTATTCAGGTCAGGGCTCTGTGCAGGCCAGTCAAGTTGTTCCACACCAATCTCAACAAACCATCTGTATGGACCTCACTTTGTGCAAAGGGGCATAGTCATGCTGAAACAGGAAAAGACCATCACAAAACTGTTACCACAAAGTTGGAAACACAGAATCGTCTAGAATGTCATTGTATGCTGTAGCATTAAGATTTCCCTCCACTGGAACCAAGGGGACTAGACCGGAACATGAAAACAGCCCCAGACCATTATTCCTCCTCCTCCAAACTTTACAGTTGGCACTATGCATTGGGGCAGGTAGCGTTCTCCTGGCTTCCACCAAATCCAGATTCGTCAGTCAGACTGCCAGATGGTGAAGTGTGATTCATCACTTCAGAGAATGCTTTTCCACTGCTCCAGAGTCCAATGGCGGCGAGCTTTACACCACTCCAGCCAACGCTTGGCCCTTAGGCTTGTGTGCAGTTGCTCGGCCATGGAAAACCCATTTCATGAAACTCCTGGAGAACAGTTCTTGTGCTGATGTTGCTTCCAGAGGCAGTTTGGAACTTGGTAGCGAGTGTTGCAACCAAGGACAGACGATTTGTACACGCTACACACTTCAGCACTCGGCGGTTCTGTGAGCTTGTGTGGCCTACCACTTTGCGGCTGAGTTGCTGTTGCTCCTAGACGTTTCCACTTCACAATAACAGCACTTACAGTTGACCGGGGCAGCTCTAGCAGGGCAGAAATTTCACAAACCGACTTGTTGGAAACAGGCATCCCATGACGGTGCCACGTTGAAAGTCACTGAGCTCTTCAGTAAGGCCATCACTGCCAATGTTTGTCTATGGAGATTGCATGGCAGTGTGCTTGATTTTATACACCTGTCAGCAATGGGTGTGGCTGAAATAGCCAATTCCACTCATTTGAAGGGGTGTCCACATACTTTTATATATAGAGTGTATGCGTTGTGATAATTGCGTTGTTTGTTCATATGCCTTGTGCTGGGATGTATGCCTAAGGCAGAGACCGTAAGAAGACTCAGTGGCAGAATAAATTCAACCACACCTTTGTTTCATTACAAAACCGGAGAGTAATCTCTGTCCGGTAAAGTCCACAAAGCATATTGCATGTAACAAACAGTTTCATGACCTACAGCATGGTGAAGAAAGTAATGTTTCCGACATTTTCGGACTACTAAACAACTATTGATTTAGAAACACAGAGAGTTACTGCAAGTCGCAATGAAAACAGGAGCTGCCTCCACTATTTCAGCACCATTTCAACTTCGACATTTCAACACCATCAAATCACCTATGCTTAGTCTAATACAGGGACAACTAAAATATACCAAAAACAATTTAGTCCAATCAACATAAGCTAAATATGATGTGGCTGTCCATGGTTTTGATATGTGTTTGTGTTTGTGCGTTCATGCAAGAAGAAAAAACATGTTGACTCACCCTACTTGTAGAGAAACGCCAATGTCATCCTGCTCTCTTTCCTGTTGACGAAACGGTCTATGACTCTGTCATACAGTACACACTTGTATTTTTTTTGCCCTAGGCTACCTGGCTAAAATGCTTGCTCGCTAGCCTAACTTCCTTTCATGGGCAACGTTAGCTAGTTAACATTAGCTTTCTACATCTAGCTACAACCTACACATTGAACTCCCATCCTCTCAGTCCAGGGGCACAATGTATGTTATGATTGGATCAGAATTGCCATTATAATCATTGGCCAGTATGGAGAATGGAGAATTAAGTAAAACCACAAGTCCATATCCCTATCTTCATCCATGGCTAATTTAGGAAAGGGCCAATTTTAGCTTGCTAGACACCGGAGGACAACAACACAATGAGATGCAACAATTCAAGTTGCTTTGATCAATGACATATTTCTCTGTGATGGGGTGAAGCCAAATCCAAACTGGCTTCCCTTGACACCTTTTTGGAGTTTATCTCAGCACTGATTGGCTATTATTTTATTTAGATTTTTTTTTATCAAGGGGGACAAAATGCTCGCTCGCTGGCTTCCCTTGCATTCAATACTACGGGAGGCAGAAATGTCAAACCATTTATGACCAGACGGCATGAGATAGATGGCCTACACACACAGAGAAAGAGGGGCGCTGTTTTGCTCTCTCGGATACTTTCTCTGGTGAGATACGTTCAGCCTCTTGCGCATTGAAAGACAATTATGAAAACACAGAAAGACGGAAAATACATAAATTTCTTTATTGGTACATTTTTTGGGGGAAGTCTGGCTTCCCTTGGCATCCATGAATACACCCAACTGCTAAATAGCGTCTACTGACTTAGCCTCTTCCTCTCTGCGACTATGTTTGGTAAGAAAAAACGTTGTATCCCAGAATGCACTCGCTACTGTCACCGAAACGTCCACACAGCGTGGCACACACACACACACACACACACACCACAGTTCTTTGGCGCCTCCGTCGGATGAGAGGATAAATTCTGCAGCACAGCGCCGTTACAATTTGCAATGGCTGCAGCTTTGTCCCGTGCTCTCAAATTGCCTGGTAAGAGACGCGTTGCAATTATTTGGGAAATAGATATGACTTGATTAGGTGAAAATAATGTTGTGTAGTCTTTGTACCAGTCGTGTCTTGTCTCAATGTTGTTTTGGTGCCATTCTGTTAGCTCATGTGAGCTAGCTAGAACAGCCAGCCAGCTAGCTACAGTAATGCTGATTGCAATAACACAAAATGTTTTAATTTGTTTAATGACAGTCCAGAATTGAGAGGTGAAATACGACACTTATTTTCAATGTTTGATATTTCGTTTCTTTTCAAGCTTTAATAGAAAAACATTGCATCATTCACAATCCTATGTGCCTCACTAGCTAGCTACTGTACAGTATAGTAAGGTGCCACATCGAAGTCGCTTGATTGCTCAGTGCTCACTGTCATAATAATGTTATAACAGATTTAGGTACTTGCTTAAATCTCGTGTTCAACAAATAACTACATATAAGGCCATGTAATGGGGGTCCTTCATTTAACTTGGCAATTATTGTCATGCCAAACAATGAGCAATAGAGTCGGCAAGAGTACAAACAGATCTGGGACCAGGGTAGGACATCATTCATTTGGTGTTAAAATAAACAATACTTGAGTAACTTCCCTGGCCTTTTGGGATGCCTATCGTTCTATCAGGCACCACCATGCTCTATCAGATCATTCTAGTTTTCACCTGGGCCTTGTTTCCCGGAACAGATCCGTAGACCCCTGTCCTGCAGTCAAATGACCAAATCAAGCTCTAGTGGCCTCAAGGGAGGAATGTTGTTCATATTTGTCAGAATATCATAATTCATAAACATTATCCAGTGTTTCTATGTCATATGGTTTTGTTATATTTCAGTCTTCTGTGACGTATATTAAGTGTAATATTGGGATGCAAACTCAAAATGTAATACATTTCAACTGTATATCTGACATACATGTACAGGTGTCTTCATTTTGTTAAGCCCATAACCATGTGTGTGAGGTGTATACTTTTGTTTCAACGTAGATTTGTTTAAGACTACCAAGAAACAACTCTGTGTGACCCTGATTTAGCCCACTGCAGTAAAAGGTTAACCGTGTGTCTCTTTGTGTGTATGTCCCTCACAGGGAAGAAGGGCTCGGAGCTTGGAGAGTATGACCCCCTCACTCAGGCCGACAGTGAGGACGAGAGCGAGGAGGACGACCTGGTCCTCAACTATCCCCGCAATGGCCTGGGGAGGGGCAACTGCATGGGTACAGGTACCTCAGAGCTGAGAGGGAGCAGAACAGGGAGGCTCGTAGGGGATGAAGATGAGGCAGAGGAGGAAGAGGAGGACGATGATGAGTGGAGAGAACGGCTCCCGGGAAAAAAGAGGCAGGAGAGAGAGGAGAAGGGCATGCAGTACTGGAGCCAGAGGGAGACAAACAGGGATGAGGGAGTAGAGGATGGAGGGGGGCTTGGGGCCTCTGGTGGCCCTGGATTGGGTGTCAGTGCCAGTGCTGACCCGGACGGGAAGAAGGCTAAGGTGAGGGGAGCCATCCGGGCAGCGTTTTTCCTGGTGCCTCTGGTCTGTGCCATGCTGGTGGTGCTGCTGTGTGCCTTTTTGGTGCCTTGTCAGCATGGGGAACTGGACAAACGGCCGCAGTGGGAGAAAGAGCTGGGTGATCATGTGGGAGGTGAGTGAGGAGTCTAATGTATAAACAATACACATGATAACAGACTACAATTTACCTGTATGTTGCTGATACCAATACACCTTTCTCACACCAGAGAAAGAGAAAACTACAGGTCAGGTCCGACTGGTCAGACTCTGAGTAGACTAGTGCTTTAGATTAAGCTAAGCACACAGTCAACATTACAATAAAGTCAACTGAATGAGAAAGCAGTTGAGAACACAAAACTCAGATTTATCTGACTGTCTTAGTCAGGGGGTGGATATTACAGTCTGGATTACTATGATTACACATTACCGTGATTATTATAATAGCATGTTAGCAACGCAACCGCAGGTCCAGTTTAGTAAATAATAGTTACAAACCGTTCCTGTCTGTAACAGGGGTTTTCTTCTTCTTTAGGTGTTACCCCACCTCCTCTTGCACTGTGGGATGTTGACAATGACTCAGTTGAGGATGTGCTAATAGGAGTCACTCAAAAGAGCAACAATACCCATCTCTCCCGTTCTGTGGGGAACAACAAAGGTATCTATGGAAACAGCAAGGGACATTGTCGTAGTAACGAAGAGGATATTTTCAACCCTCATTTTTAGGCGTAATTCTCTCTCAAGCCCACCTCCTCACTGTACACCATAAAAATCTACCAGTGATTATGTAATATTCATCTCCATATCTAATCCTGCTAGTCCCAGTAAACTGCTGAGAACACACAATTTACCACATGTAATAAACCCCACCCACCTTTACCCCCTTCTCTTTCTCCCTCTCTGTCTCTCCCAGAGTACAGTGTGGTGGCCCTATCTGCATTCAGTGGTGAGGTGCTTTGGAGGAGGGTCCTCAGGGAACCTGTGGAGTCCATCCAGTGTGGGCAGCAGTACGAAGCCCACCCATCACCACTGCCAGCAGGGGGCGCTGCCCTCAGAGCCCTCCCCAACAGCGCCGTTCCCCTGTCTGGCCAGAGAGACAGAGCTAGTGGCCCCGTTTGTCTGCTCATCGAGTCTGCACACCTCACTGCTGTCAACGGCACCACAGGTCAGACAACAACCACAGAAATGTATGGCTATTAATGGTTCCGTTTCACAGCTACAAGCATGAACATTTTAGCAGTTGTGTAGATGTATTAATAATGTGTTGTAGTTAACAGTGTTATGTTCAGTAAGGAGTAACCTATTGTATTTCCCTCCTCAGGGAAGAAGCTGTGGTCGGTAGCACCAGGGGAGATCCAGTCCCAGGCAGTTTCCCTGACAGATCTCCAAGGTGACTCTGTTCCTGACTTGCTGATTGCCACTTTACCTGCTGACCAGGTATGACAATCTCTAGCTTGGCACCGATACATCTTTTTTGCTGTAATAAGACAATTGTTACTATATAAATCATATTATTATTACAATATAGACCATACTCCCAAATCTTCAGAGTCACTGTGTTAACAACACTCATTTTCCAGTCAGTCTAGAATGCTCCCATCAAACTGTCTCAAACTTATTTTCAGGTGTCTGACCTCTCACTGCTCCTGCTGTCTGGGCTGACTGGAGCTCCGCTTGGACATCCCGTGACCTTTAACCTCACAACTTTTGATGTCTCTGGAAAGCTGATTGGTCCCCTGTTTCATGAGACACAGCTGGGGGCATATTACATTCTATTTGGACTAGGTAAGTGATTCATTTTATATCAAGCACAGTGACTTTGAAAAAACCTGTTTCTCGTCTGAAATCAATAAATGTCTGATAATGTATCTGCTATACTAACTCAGGCACTGTAGAGGCTGTATCCCTGGGAGATATTTACACTCGGGCTACTGGAAAAACACCCATATCCCCTGGTCTGAGACTGAAGGACCCCGGCTGGGAGAAGCTTAGGAAAACCAACTCCTCCCTCATACACATCTCCAGGTAAGGCTAAGAAAGTGCTCGGTTACACAATTACAGTAGAGTGCCTGTTTGAAGGAATGTTTGACTTTCTCTGTCCAGTGGAACTGAGCAAGTGGAGTTCTTGGTCCCCCTAGTGGCTGGCTTGTGTAACAACCACAACAGCCTGGACTCCATCTCCAACCTCAACTCCAGCCGCAGTGACTGGGTGCTGGTGTGTGGCAAGCTCTCCAGCAAGCTCTCTGTGCTGAGAGAGAAGGACGCACACACCGAGTGGACTCTTACCTCCTCAGCCATACACAGGTAGGAAATATGGTCGCCATGATATATGGAGAAGTTTATCATTAGGGTGTATATGACTAAGCATAAAAGTGACAGCTTTAAGTTTTATTGTCACGTGCACAAGTGCAGTGAAGTGCCTTTCTTGCAAGCTCTTTTCCCAACAATACAGTAATAAATATCAATATATAAAACTGTAAAGTAATACCCTATAACAGTGGTTTTCAAACCTCTCCTCAGGGACCCCCAGAAGTTTCACAATTTAGTTGTAGCCCTGAACTAACTCAACTACTTGACCTAATCAAGGCTTGGTAATTAGCTGACAAGTTGAATCAGGTGTGCTAGCTCTAGAATAGTTCAAATATATGGAACGAGTGGGGATCCCCGACGGAGAGGTTTGAAAACCCCTGTCCTATAAAGTTATAGAGCTAAAATAACCTGAATCATTTATCATTGTCTCAGTCGTCCAGCACCAGGCCAATTCAACGATGATGGAATCCCAGATCTCCTCATACAGAAGTCTGGGGCCCCTAGAATGAGAAAAGTATAATCTCCTTCTACAAACACTTACACCTATAGCTATTATACTTCTCAGACAGTTGTACATATTTACAAAGATGACCATCCATCTCTCTGTGATCTTAGGTTCAGGTGGTTGATGGAGCCAGTGGGCGTAGTCTGTGGGAGACAGAGTTTATTTGTCCACGCCTTGACCTGGAAGGTACTTCAATCATGACATCTGGTCAATCAGCTTTCCTTTTCTGGGCCGGTGACCCTGTCAGACCACCAAAGAACCTCACCACGACAACTGTGAGTCCCTTGTTGAATCCTTATAAGGAGCAGGAATAGATTTTCTATGAGAGAACGTGTTATGTTGGTTCATCCTTCAGTGGTATAGGCACAAGGGTTGGGGTGAATTCCAATTTAATTTGAAATTCCAATTAAATATTTGAATTCACTCATGAAGTGGAGAATTTATGTTGAATTCAATTCAAATTTCAACAATCGTCAAGTTATGGAATTGGAATTAGACTGTTTGAACTATTTGAATTGGAATTTAATATTTGTACATTTTCCAATTAATGGAATTAATGCAGTTAGTATTGAAAAATGTACTGCATGATTTGTTTAAAATCATTTAAAGTTGTATTTCAATATTTCCAGGATAGCTAAGCTGTATGAATATTGATATGATCAGCCTGAAAGCCTGAGGGAATTGAATTTTGAGATGTAATTTGTGGAATTGTTAGGGATAATATTCAATTCTTGGATTTTACCTAGCATTGGAATTATCTCTGAATTCAGACTGACCGAAGTCATTTAGCAGACACTTTGGATAATTGACAAAAATAGAATTTTAATTGAATTAATTTGAATTTACAGGAAGAGAGAATTGAATTAGAATTGAATCAGTGGAATTAACCAGAACCCTGCTGACAGAATGTTAACAATAGTCAATGTTCAGGTTGGCAGTCGGAAGATAGAAAGTCCCTTTTGGTCTCTCCTATAATTTGTGGAATTAACCCCAGCCTGATACGTAAAGGATTACATATTTGTGCCTGTCGTACTATGGAGTTCAGTAGCTGAAATCTATTTCAAGTCTTGCTCTGTTAACAGGTGGCACCAAGGGCGGTTCAAGCCATGCCAGTCATCCGAAAGCTCTTCATGTTACATCCCGCATATCCCACAATCCTTCTGGAGCTCGCCAGCACCACAGACACTATTCTTACTGCTGCAGGTGATGTGCTGTATTTATTATTTTATAATTGTGAATATGATTATGGCTGTTGTTAGTAGCACTGCTGATCAACTGTTTCTCCCCTTTTCTCTGTCTTAGTGAGTTACCAGGAGCCGCAGAAGGATGCCTCCTACATTACTGTGTCCTCCCGGCCTACCTCTGGCCTGGGGCCTGGGTCGCGGGTGGTGAAGAGCATGAGCCTCAGGGCAGCAATCACTGCTGGACAGATTGTGAGGCTGGGAGAGAGCAGCACTGCAGGGGTACCAGTCAGACCTGGAGTATTTGAGATAAACAAGTTCTTCAGGCGTCTCACCTTCAAAAACCATTAGGTAAAAAAGGGAGGGAACATAGCTAAGTATGTCCAGAATATGCTTTATATGACATGATGTTTGTGGTGTCTGTGTAGTTTCACTCGCTGGTTCTACATGATCAGAGGGAAACCACTGGCGGGACCAAACCTGTGGAAATACCATGATACACACCGAGTGAAGGAGATTTATCTCAAGCTGTTTACATTTCCACTTTTGTCCAAAGTACGATTTTAATTTCTATTATTACTCATCTCACTTGCTGAAAAATATTTATTTAGCTGTATTTGTATTATATGTGTATATATTATGAGTTGACTTATTTATTTATGACTAGTCCTTTTTATTGAATATTGAATTTAATATATCAATGACTATTTACCTTGTTTGGGGTGTATGGAAATCAAAATATGTAAGTAAGTACATAGAAGAAACTTCTGGAGATCAAGCACAATGATTTGAAACGTAGGGGTGTAGGTGTAAGTTGTCCATTGCACAATTGGCACCTCACTCGTTTAGTATATTTTTAATCTACAGAATGAGAGGCAATTACCCAGTTAATTCCTCCAGATACATTCATTCCCCTCTCATATCCACCTTTTCAATTAGGCAATTGAGGTCTGTGTTCAAGCAGAATTACCAAGTTAGGTAAAGGGGGTCTGTACATATTTTGGCTGTAGGGTAGCGTGGGGTATGTTGAGCCATTTTTTACATTCAGCATCACTACATCAAGGAAAATACAGTATTCGTTCCAACATTGATGTCTACATATACACTGCTCAAAAAAATAAAGGGAACACTAAAATAACACATCCTAGATCTGAATGAAATAAATAATCTTATTAAATACTTTTTTCTTTACATAGCTGAATGTGCTGACAACAAAATCACACAAAAATAATCAATGAAAATCCAATTTATTTGGAGTCCCACTCAAAATTAAAGTGGAAAACCACACTACAGGCTGATCCAACTTTGATGTAATGTCCTTAAAACAAGTCAAAATGAGGCTCAGTAGTGTGTGTGGCCTCCACGTGCCTGTATGACCTCCCTACAACGCCTGGGCATGCTCCTGATGAGGTGGCGGATGGTCTCCTGAGGGATCTCCTCCCAGACCTGGACTAAAGCATCCGCCAACTCCTGGACAGTCTGTGGTGCAACGTGGCGTTGGTGGATGGAGCGAGACATGATGTCCCAGATGTGCTCAATTGGATTCAGGTCTGGGGAACGGGCGGGCCAGTCCATAGCATCAATGCCTTCCTCTTGCAGGAACTGCTGACACACTCCAGCCACATGAGGTCTAGCATTGTCTTGCATTAGGAGGAACCCAGGGCCAACTGCACCAGCATATGGTCTCACAAGGGGTCTGAGGATCTCATCTCGGTACCTAATGGCAGTCAGGCTACCTCTGGCGAGCACATGGAGGGCTGTGCGGCCCCCCAAAGAAATGCCACCCCACACCATGACTGACCCACCGCCAAACCGGTCATGCTGGAGGATGTTGCAGGCAGCAGAACGTTCTCCACGGCGTCTCCAGACTGTCACGTCTGTCACATGTGCTCAGTGTGAACCTGCTTTCATCTGTGAAGAGCACAGGGCGCCAGTGGCGAATTTGCCAATCTTGGTGTTCTCTGGCAAATGCCAAACGTCCTGCACGGTGTTGGGCTGTAAGCACAACCCCCACCTGTGGACGTCGGGCCCTCATACCACCCTCATGGAGTCTGTTTCTGACCGTTTGAGCAGACACATGCACATTTGTGGCCTGCTGGAGGTCGTTTTGCAGGGCTCTGGCAGTGCTCCTGCTCCTCCTTGCACAAAGGCGGAGGTAGCGGTCCTGCTGCTGGGTTGTTGCCCTCCTACGACCTCCTCCACGTCTCCTGATGTACTGGCCTGTCTCCTGGTAGCGCCTCCATGCTCTGGACACTACGCTGACAGACACAGCAAACCTTCTTGCCACAGCTCGCATTGATGTGCCATCCTGGATGAGTTGCACTACCTGAGCCACTTGTGTGGGTTGTAGACTCCGTCTCATGCTACCACTAGAGTGAAAGCACCGCCAGCATTCAAAAGTGACCAAAACATCAGCCTGGAAGCATAGGAACTGAGAAGTGGTCTGTGGTTACCACCTGCAGAACCACTCCTTTATTGGGGGTGTCTTGCTAATTGCCTATAATTTCCACCTGTTGTCTATTCCATTTGCACAACAGCATGTGAAATTTATTGTCAATCAGTGTTGCTTCCTAAGTGGACAGTTTGATTTCACAGAAGTGTGATTGACTTGGAGTTACATTGTGTTGTTTAAGTGTTCCCTTAATTTTTTTGAGCAGTATATTTCAGGATGTTGTGTATGACTGAAAATAATCAGAATTCATGTAAACATTTAAGTTTTGAAAACAGCTCATTCAAAAAAAGTGGTTTCTTGGCACAACTGACCCCGGGTATGCATAGGGACAGGGTAGGTTGAGCTACCTTGGAGTAAGTGGGTGCTGGTAGGTCAAAGTTTAATTCATGGAATGGGGGTGTGGTATATTGTATATCTGAAATGTATGCCTACATTCAGATATAGATCACTCTATTCAATATTATTAACCCTTCCATTTCTTGACCAGTTGTCAGGGACAGGGATGTTGTTTTGATGTGCCAATTCATAGGCAAGTTCTCTGCATGAGGCTACTAAGCCCATGAATGCAAAAAATTATAATACTAATGGGGTACTAAGCACATGAAAGTGCTCTGCGAGATTCTTGATAGGTTTAGCATGCTCAGACTGTCATCAGATAAGACCTTGTGTGCCTCTGCTACTTGGTCACATGATTAATGTTGTATGGTTTCTTAGAAACAAGGGGTGGCTAAACTAACCTTAAGGCTCAACTTACCCCACTGTCCACAACAGCATTTACTGATATGCTACTTACTGAAATGTTTACATTTCTTTAATCAATAACTATTGTAGTGATGATACATTATTGCTGATTGCCATGTATGGTAACTGTGCATTTTATTGCTATTGATATTTGTAAATATTGCTGACATACTGGAAAACATTTACAGATCACATGAAGAAATAAATGTACTGCTGCAATTCTTGCTGCTACAAATGTAGTGTTTTGTACTACAGCTGTACTACGGGTTCAGCTCCGTTTGCAATACATTTTCATAAAAACACTTAATTAATCATGAGAAATATTTGAGTAAAAGGAGGGCGCAGGCTCAGAGGCGATGCTTGGGTGCATCCAAAATAATCTCTCCGCATTGCTGCGAGCGTCAAAGGCTTGGAAGATGGCGTCGGTCTTGGTTCGTCAGGCCAGACTGTTGGTGTTGAAAAAAGTCGTGTACCAACATTTTCTGGGTTTTATGCTAATGTATTCGGAGAGGCACCATCTCATTACCGAACAGTTGTGTACTCAGCATCAGGTGGTATTTTGCCAAAACCCAAGAAGGTGAGTGCTGTCTTGTGAAAATATGCGCAGGTCATTAATGAAATCAATGAGTGGGGAAGGAATTTAGTAAAGGTGCCTGAAAGTTATTTGTGCATGATAAAATGGCCAGGCAAGATTTGTAATTATATCTTATAAATTAATAGGAGTGTTTAATCGCAGGTAGGATCTCGGTGAGCCTATACCTCTCCATTTCACTTGAAGTGTTATAAATACATGCCTGTTTAAATGTGTAAAGCATGCATCATGTTGTAAATTATTTATGACATTCATTTTTTATTTTATCCTGGTAGCCATTGTGTATAAAATCACACAGCATTGCAGGCTAACATAGATATGTTTTTGTGATGGAATTGTTGACAATGGTCCAGACCTCATTTGGCCTCTTCCGGATTGCTGTGGTTGTGATCCCCTTCCTGTATGTCGTAACTCTGATCAGCAAGAACTTTGCTGCGCTGCTGGAAGAGCATGACATCTTCGTCCCTGAGGATGATGACGATGATGACTGAAGGGTCTGTATGCTCCAACATATGACCTGGGTATGTTGTATGTATAATGATCAATAAAATCAACTTCAGACGATTGATCTCTTAACATTTAAGCAATAAAGATGACATTTGACCTCACGGAAGATGAGGCCTATTACTGTGTTCTCCCTCAACAGAGCGTAATGTGTCGCCTCTCAAGACAACGGGAAGACGTGTGACAGCTGAAAAGACTTGATGATCTTAAACTCAAAGCCATTCTGGTGCTTCTCTCCCCATCCATTGTGATGTGTGCCTGCCTGGATACAGAGCTGTTTTAGAGAAGTGATAGGACTAATTCCTCCCTAGTGATAATGTTTACCTGCACAGATAAGTCTTACTAAATAAAATAGATCGATGTGCAGAAGGAAACCCTTGGATCAGTTGCTTTTGATTTAGCCAGTGATATCTTCTACATTGATGGAAATATTTGTTCTGTTTTCAATCATTCTGGGGATATTGATTTACGTGGGAAGGCCTTAATCAGGTGACAGGCCTGCATAGGTGTCCCTATTTATCTGGTTTCTGATATAGGTTATCAGAACCCTTGGTGCTTTTTATTCCAACCCGTTGCATTTGTTTTTGATGAACTGATCTAATAAAGTTGACCTATATGTAATGTCCCTCAGTGGCATGTCATTCATGACAATTCAGAGGCTTATCAACTAATAACTGGCTTATTGAATGGGAGTGGGTACAGGGTAAACACAGTGTCCATGACAACCATACTGGTATTCCTTGGTCTCAGCATCCATCTTCTGAACTTATGATCACTAAGGGCTAGTTTGCACAAACACTTCTGTATCACATTAAAGCATCTCTATTGTGGCAACGCAGAGGAATAGCTATGCAGTGCACAAGGAGAGCCTTCCAACTTCAAGTGGGAAGTAACAGTCCCATGACTGTTTTCACAAAATGAAAACATTTGTACAATGAGGACTTGACAAGATTGGGTATTATGTGTATATTTACAGTTCAATAAGGGGAAGCCTCTGTTACACTGGACAAAACAGGGTGGAAAGTACAGGGAGCAGTTCAATTGTCATGTCCAACATAAAATCTGGACAGAAAGTCCGCAGGGCGTGGTACCTCCGTCTCATGGAAATACCGCATAATGTGAGTCTTCTGCTTCCAGACATTGATGGTCTCCTGCAGCTCCATCTTACCCTATTGTAACCAAAAGTATGCAAAGAAAACATCACTCACTACACTTGATACGTGACCAGTGAGCTTTGTAAATATTCCCGTCAAAGTTGTTTTCTTCGAATGATTTGGATGCGTCACATGTAAAATTATGTAGAGCATGACAGCCCAGTTATCTAGACAGTTTGTATCTCGGTCTGGCAGTATAACACTAACCCACCGTGCCACTAAGAAACTAGGCTAACTGCATGAGAGAAAATTGACTGCTTGGGGAGCAGAGTAGACTAACCTTAATGACAAGCATGTCAATCACACGGGGGTCATTGACGTGCTTGTTCCTGTCAAACATCTCCCTCACTTTGTCTGTTCCCTGGCGAGCTGTGATGTCCAGCTGAAAGGTAGTCACTGTGGGACAAAACATAAGACAAGATGTCATCCTATAAAATTCCCACAACAAGCTCAAAGAAATATGCATATTAATGCTTTACTTATCACAGTCCCTACTTATCAAATTGCTAATCATGTGGCCTATCTGCAAATGTAGGAAGTGTATTGTACTGTCCATCCATAAAAAATAAAAATAGTGATTAATGAAGATAAACTAGCAAGCTGCTAGTACGCTGAACAAAAGTATAAGATGCAACATGCCACAATTTCAAAGATTTTTCATAAGGAAATCAGTCAATTGAAATAAATGAATTAGGCCCTAATCTATGGATTTCACATGACTGGGAATACAGACATGTATCTGTTGGTCACAGACACCTTTAGAATATAAAATAAAGTAGGACGTATATCAGAAAAACAGTGATTATCTGGAGTGACCACCATTTGCCTCATGCAGCACGACATCTTCACAGAGTTGATCAGGCTGTTGGAATGTTGTCCCACTCCTCTTCAATGGCTTTGCGAAGTTTCTGGATATTGGTGAGAACTGGAACACGCTGTCGTACACCAGCGCATCCCAAACATGCTCAATGGGTGATGTGTCTGGTGAGTATGTAGGCCATGGAAGAACTGGGACACTTTCAGCTTCCAGGAATTATGTACAGATCCTTGCGACATGGGGCAGTGCATTATCATGCAGAATCATGAGGTGATGGCAGTGGATGAATGGCACGACAGTGGGCCACGGGATCTCATCAAGGTCCATTCAAATTGCCATCGATAAAATGCATGTGCTCAGTGTCCGTAGCTTATGCCTGCCCACACCATAACCCCACCAAGAGGCACTCTGTTCACATTGGTGACATCAGCAAACTGCTCTCCCACACAACGCCATACACACTGTCTGCCATCTGCCCGGTACACTTGAAACTGGGATTCATCAGTGAAGAGCATACTTCAGCATGCCAGTGGCCATCAAAATGTGTGCATTTGCCCACTGAAGTCGGTTACAACGCCAAACTCAAGACCCTGGTGAGGACAACAAGCACACAGATGAGCTTCCCTGAGACAGTTTCTGATTGGGTTTGCACAACTGAAGTTTGTGCAGAAATTCTCAGTTTCCTCAGCTGTCCGGGTGGCTGGTCTCAGATCCTGCATTTGAAGAAGCCGGATGTGGAAGTCCTGGGCTGGTGTGGTTACACGTGGTCTGTGGTTGTGAGGCCGGTTGGACGTACAGCCAAATTCTCTAAAACAATATTTAAGGTGGCTTATGGTAGAGAAATAAACATTAAACTCTCCAACAACAGCTCTGTAGTAAGCATGCCAATTGCACACTCTGTGGCATTGTGTTATGTGACAGAACTGCACATTTTAGAGTGGCCTTTTACTGTCCCCAACACAAGGTGAACCTGTGTAATGATCATGCTGTTTAATCACCTTCTTGACCTGGCAGGTGGATGGATTATCTTGGCAAAGGAGAAATGTTCACTAACAGGGATGTAAACAAATTTGTGGAACATTTCTGGGATCTTTTATTTCAGTTCATGAAACATGGGACCAACACTTTACATGTTGCAATTTATATTTTTGTTCAGTGTGGACACATAACGTTAGCTAAGTGTGGCCATAGATTGAAAGTATATGTTAGCTTACTTAAATCGACAAGATATGTAGCCAATGAGCTAAATAAATATATAGCTAGAGTGCCTTACAGCTAGTTAACGTTAGCTGTTTTAGCACGACCTTGACGCTGGGATCCAGCTCGTGTGGATCTAATACAAAAGAAGAGCTTGTTTTACCTGTGTTTGGAACCTCTCTGTACCAGGCACGATACAGTTCCCGAACTCGGCGCTTGGCTTCATCCAGATCCCTGCTGAAAATCGGTTTAACAACTTTAGCAGCACCAGCGGCTGTCCGGGTCGCCGCGCTGGACGCCATGTTTGTTTCTTTCATCTTCTTCCCTGGTTAGCATCGTTTATAATTCTGACTTGAAACATGTATTAGTGCTGCCACCTGGCGTAGAGGGGGACATTCATCTGCTTCATGTGGGCTCACCATCTCAACCCCATCGAACACCTTTGGGATGAATTGGAACACTGAGTGCGAGCCAGGACTAATCACCCAACATCAGTGCCCGACCTCATTTATGCCATTAGACTAGCCTACATACCATTACGAGTTAGGCCTAGTACAGAGTTCTAACTGAGACTAGTGTAAATCAGCTGAATATGGATGATTCACACGGCTGTATTAACATGCATTTTATTGCTTGTAAAAGGATGGTACTTTACAAAGATATCGCATGCCCTACATTAAATATTAAAAACATTGTCAAAAGACAATAAAGTCTACTTTATCTCCTCACAAAATACATGATAAAAAAAACATTGGCTCATTGACGCAACACTAGACATTTTTGTGGCACAATCAATCATGCATACATAATGTTGGGAAAGGATCGCAACATGCATCTTCTTAGCCTCATCAAAAAAAAATCAAGAATCCTTGCGAGACGACAACATCTACAAGCAATTCTCCAGTCACAGAAGGCACTATATAAAACAAAAAGCACACATTCAGATGACGCACTAGAGGAATGAATGCGATTTCCAATTTGGCTTCCCAGGATTTTACAGTACCAAACCATTTTCTCTGTATCAATCCCAACTGTAAATAGTTATAAAGTTTGTTCACAATAGAGACCCACATTGTAAGATGATATTACACTGAATAAAGCGACAAATAGGGTTGCGAAGTAAAATGCGTACAATGACAACAATCACCGAGAGCAACAATTGTTGACATACAACATTAAGGTCGTTCCACCTCAAAAAGCACAAGAAAAAGGATTGAAACCCACCGTCTCAAATTGTTTCTGTAGTTAGTAAGAGCTACGATTAGCATCCCTGAAACATTTAGTTTAAATAGAATTTGATCTCATGATCTAATTGATTGCGCCCAAATTGGACCAAACTTCTTCCTACCAATGAGTTAGACCCCAAAAAATGCCAATACCACCCCAACAACCTGTATATAGTTTCAGTTTTGTTCAACAAGTTCCTTGAATATTTCAACAAGTGGCAGCTTTCTGAGGCTATCCCTACCGTGCAATTCTCATATGAATAGTTTTTCTACATTTCCAAAACTTTGGAGAAAAGGGCTAGGGCCTAAAATGTGACAACCCTAATAAAATACATTGCATGGTCGTCATGTTTTTCAATAAAATTATGATTAGGAAACAGCATTGCGATTAGTGACATTTAGCATTAATTCCAACCCAATACCATTACAAAACACAATACATTGTATGTTTGGGACTTATACCACTGAAGACCATAAGATTGAAACCATTAGAAGTGATATAGCTTAAATGGTTTTCTTGTTCACCGGGAATGGTCTAACAGGAACTAATCCAGACCTTTTTTTTTGAAGGGACTAAACCCCAAGGGGTCCATTTCCTGGACACACATTAAGCATAAAATGACAAACTGAATTGCTTTCATAGAGGACTGACTTGAAATTGAGGATGCCCACACAATGTATTTCCATAATGAGCCAAATCTATTGGTTTTGTTTACAAAGTTGCAAAGGAAATGTTGTGACCTATTTAATAAACACGAGACCAGCAAAATTGATAAGAGTGCGGCAGTATAGCAGGACCACGGCATCTAGTGGTCAAAACCTAGTACTTTCAAACTACTTTATGGTAAATAACGCAAGTGACTTCAATTATTCATTTCTCTGAACGTGGGGAGAGAAAAAAAACATCACCAGATACATAGGGAATACATTACATAGTATGGATTAGTACTCCAAGCCACAGCTTCATACTACTTGTTAAAACATAGATAACTGATACTGTCTACTGGTTGTTGGGGTTGGATTGGCATGGGGTGTGGTGGGTTTTGACAATGTTATGAGATTCCTCATGTCTTACTCATTGGTAGGAAGAAGTTTGGTCCAAATCGGATGTTGGAAACTATATTTATTGAATATTATCTGAATCCTATAAATAAAAAAAATGTCCAATTTGGGAGCAATCACTTACCTTTCTCAGAGATCAAATTAAGTTTCAACAAAATGTTTCAGGAATGTCAATCTTACCCATTGCCAACTACAGAAACTATTTCAGAACAATCTGATATGGTGGATGTCATGGCTTGCTGAAATGGCATGGAATGAATCATTAGCATGTAGAAATCCATGCTCCGAAATGAAAATAGTTTGGTTTTTGGCGAGAATTATATCCTGCTTCCTTATTCAGCTTTTGACAGTAGCCAACATGTAGACCAACTGTTTATATGTTGGCTACTGTCAACATGTAAATAGTAGGTCTACATGTAGGTAGGTATGCAGAGAAAGGTAATCCAGTGCTGTTTCAGGTCACAAATACATCACAGCAACAGTCTTTCCACAAATAATCCAGTTTCTCAGACCAATATTTTCATTCACTCACTCTCGCACATCAACAATAGAAAAAGTTTAAAAAGTGCAGATTAAAATTTGCGCGACCCAGTGTAATATGACCGATCAGCTGATACTAGTCTATGCCGCTCATCGGCTGAATGATTGAAAGCTAAGGCACTATCGTGGTCCCCCGAGCCGGCATCTTCTGGTGCGAAGACTTCTGCTCCTCTCCTATTTCAGTCACCATTGTGCCCACACAACTAGAAAACCAAAAAAAGATATTAGGCAATCACAGTTTCATCATAGAAGATCGATGTAATCAACTATTTAAAAGCTGTGTGAGCATGACTATGTAGCTCTTAATATTGAGCTACGTCTATACCTCTGAGCCAGAGCCCTTGTGGCGGTGTCTCAATGTTCCAGGCTGTTGCCTAGTTTCTGGCCCTCCTGCAGGGCAACCATGGCCAATCTCAGGTGCTCCCTAAGGCTCTGGATCTCCCGCTCGCTCCTGCTCTTCATACCACTCAGCTCCCCGTGCACCTCTTTATACCGCTCACAGGCCGACTGCTTCTCCTATAGGGGTAAGGGCACAAAGACAGGTTTATCAGATGGACAAAGTATACCTCTTCCACTCTGGGCAGACATACAATGTTGGGATGGACAGAATAGCCTGAGGACTTGTTGCTTTGCTCTTGTGATTGACTTGGAACAATCAACCACACAAGACAGCTTTGCTAACTTGTAGATTAACATTCCAGTTTGTGTGAAGAGTTAAAGTAGTCTCCACCTACACATTGTTTAGAAACAAAACCAACACGTGTGCAGCTATGGGGCAAAACAGAAGGGGTTGGCAACACTGTTTTTGATTGAACTGACCTGAAGACCAGGTGTGTTGAAGTTAGGCAATCACAGAGCTGATTAATTAGCTCAGCTGGTCAAGTGTGGTGCCTAGTTGGAACAAAATCCTGCAGTACCTTTGGCACTCCAGGAACAGGGTTGCCTACCCCTGGCTTAGACTGTTGACAACATGTAAACTCTTGTCTCAAAATGTCTCTCAAATGCGTTGTTACAGTTGTTTGCTAGCTAATGAATTCGAGCCATTTTAGCATAGACATCAGTCAAAACATGGTATCAATAAGATATAACGAGCCACCTGTGATTCCCCACATGGCAGCTTGTTGTTGCTAATTCCACGGTAACGGAATTATTCCGGGTTTTTCTCACTTTAAAATGTATGTAAAATAAAAACCATTAATTTCAAAGTTTAACCAACCATACAACTCTATGCACAATTTCCACTGAAAACTGTACATAAACTAATTTAGTGGAAGAACTGTGCAGATGCGAAGTTGGTAAAGGAATTACGGTAAAAACTCCCTCAGGTTTATATGCGACCAAGTTTTCCAAAAACTCTTAAATATCTTCTCCGAATTAAGATTCAAAGATGTCTGCAGAAAGAATGCGGTGTCAGCTATGACACGGCACCTTGAGTTTATTTTGGTTATTGAACTACAGTAAGTGAAGAGGATTTACACCTGGTAACTGAATTACGATTACGAAATTACATCATAGGTCCCTGATCTATACTACACAAATGCATAATTATGGATATGGATGTCGTTTCACAAGTGCTTCCGAGTGGCGCAGCGGTCTAAGGCATCTCAGTGCTAGAGGCATCACTACAGACACCTTGGTTCGATTCCAGGCTGTATCACAACTGGCTGTGATTGGGAGTCCCATAGGGTGGCTCACAATTGACCCAGCGTCGTCTGGGTTTGGCCGGTGCTAGCCCTCATTGTAAATAAGAATTTGACTTGCCTAGTTAAATAACATTTTTAAATAAATGTACTACTGTATTGTATTTCACTGCACTGTGTTCTACTCACTGTACTATCCAAACTTGTGAAACATACGTCTATGATGGGCCGGACCAAATCTGAACCTATCTGCGGACGTTAACATCAAGGCTAGGGTAGACTGACCAAATTTCGACATCCCGTGTCGGTCGATGCCCAGTGGGTGAGGATGCTAGTTACAGTTAATGGAAAGAAAGAGAGGGGGCTCATGGGTAGGTGTAAGTAAGAGCTGGGAGAGGTGACATAAACGAGACAGAGAGCAAGAGAGAGAGGGCTTGTCCAGGCAGACATTTTTAACACGCTTGGTTTGACCACCAGACAACAGAAAGACAAAGTAAAACAGTTATGAGCTGAACATAACAGAATGCCAGTGGAAGGGAAGACAGTAGCAGGTGACCCAACTGGTTTGTGACCAGAGCTGTGGCGGTTATGACATTTTGTCAGCAGGTTATTGTCATGCACGCTTGGTATCCCCAGGCCTCCAAGCTGCATACAAGCCGCTGATGCGCACCTTTGCAAAATCTACATCTAATAAATAAATTGAATATACACTATCACAAAATATCCATTATTTATTTTAGTCAGGTGTAAAGAAACATGAAGAAAATGTATTTCAGAAGAACAGAATGAGTTGGGCTACTGTACGTTATCTGGCTATTATGCTAGATTTAGAGTCACTTGGCAATGTTAGTTGTGAATGATACAAACCAAAACAAATATGGGTGCATAATGTGACTATAGGCTTGAGGATTTGAGAAAGTAGCAATAAAAGCTTGTGCTCTGTTCCTCGCCTCAGTCTGCACAGCTGTTCTCTCAAGGTGATCATATTTTCACCCATCAGACTATTCTAAATTGAATCTCGTCTTTGCTAATATGTATTATTAGTTTAATTTAGAATGGCACATTATCAAATGGGAAGGAACAGGGGGAAAAGACATGACATCGGTATGCACTTGAATAGTGAATGGAGGCTGCGCGCTTTCCCGCCAGTGATGACGGGTAGGCTACTTCGGTTTTATAGCAGAGCATGTGCTTAATATGAGCAGCTGAGAAATAAATAGCAGAACACTTCCTTCACTCCATGCTTCACACTGTTTGAGGAGGATGCTCTCGCTGAGCAACAGGTGATATTCTGCCCAAACTCTGTATGCCATGGGCTCCCTAACCCTGTTCCTGCAGCTACCCAGTACTCTGTATGCATGCCATGGGCTCCCTAACCCTGTTCCTGCAGCTACCCAGTACTCTGTATGCATGCCATGGGCTCCCTAACCCTGTTCCTGCAGCTACCCAGTACTCTGTATGCATGCCATGGGCTCCCTAACCCTGTTCCTGCAGCTACCCAGTACTCTGTATGCATGCCATGGGCTCCCTAACCCTGTTCCTGCAGCTACCCAGTAATCTGTATGCATGCCATGGGCTCCCTAACCCTGTTCCTGCAGCTACCCAGTACTCTGTATGCATGCCATGGGCTCCCTAACCCTGTTCCTGCAGCTACCCAGTAATCTGTATGCCATGGGCTCCCTAACCCTGTTCCTGCAGCTACCCAGTACTCTGTATGCATGCCATGGGCTCCCTAACCCTGTTCCTGCAGCTACCCAGTAATCTGTATGCCATGGGCTCCCTAACCCTGTTCCTGCAGCTACCCAGTAATCTGTATGCCATGGGCTCCCTAACCCTGTTCCTGCAGCTACCCAGTGCTTACATTTTGGAAACCAAGTGAAATCTGTTCGGGAACATCGACAGTAACATGTTTTCGCAACAAAACATATTTGATTAAACTGTTGACAGTGCCTCTGTGCGCTCGGGAAAGGAATAAAGGAGAGAGCGTAGGAGATGGAAACATGGTGGTGAGATATTCTGTATAGCTAAGAAAGGTTGTTTCAACCAATTAATTATTCAAATATTAAAACAAATACCCATTACTAGGCTATTCAAAATCACCCTGCACAATCAATGAACCAACTGCATGCCTAGGGCTATTCATTTTCTCCCAGACTCGTGGTTAGAAATGTTGGAGAACAGCATAAGGTAACCAGTCCATCCAGTAGGCATAACCACACAGTCCACACTCAAAGGTGATTACTCAAATGAGTTTAATTTGAGTACAGGCTAGAGCATCGTATTTGGGACATCGGTTTTGTTGGTTTTATGTTTTTTTTCTTCTGCCATGCGTAATATGCGGTAGGCTATGTATTGTATAATGACACAATCATAATTCAGCCTACGCATAAACTCTAATATGCATATGGGTGTTTTGATTTTCTCACCACCTTAGAGAGCTGTCCATTTTGTTGTGTTAGGATTTGAATCAACATCCACAATGACCATGTTTTGCACGGTTTCAACCTGCAGCTGAACTTGATCATCACAGTGAGGTGAGTTTTAAAAGTATTATAGGCCTACTGTTTTGATCATGTTTGATGTGATTTTTGACTGCATTTGCATTGATGTTAGTGGTTAGAGGGACAATAGAGCCCTGGAGCACCAGGCCATTAGGACTTGATGGTTGTTAGCAAGTTGGGTACTACCAAAGCACGTCTAGATTGCATATCAGGAGAAGATCGTGAATCAACGGTCACGTGGAATTTTGCTGAGGTCATGACTCATGACTGCAGGTGTGGTGGTAATATGGTCACCGCAACAGCGCAATTTGTGACTTCACATTTCCCATTGTAGCATATTCAGTTGCAGTAATTCCGTTAAAGACTTTTTTGTAATAACGAGAATAAACCACTTAATAATTCAAACAAAATTGATATCAGTAAAATCACTAACTAATTGACAAGTCTACCATTACTTGCTACTTACAGTGCATTCGGAAAGTATTCAAATCCCTTGACCTTTCCGACATTGTTACATTACAACCTTATTTTAAAATGTATTTTCCTCAATCTACCCACAATACCCCATAATGACAAACCAAAACAGGTTTGTAGATTTTTTTTTGCAAATGTATATAAAAAACAAAAACTGAAACATCCCATTTCCATAAGTATTCAGACCCTTTACTCAGTACTTAGTTAGTTGAAGCATTACAGCCTTGAGTTTTCTTGGGTATGACGCTACAAGCTTGGCACACCTGTATTTGGAGAGTCTCCCATTCTTCTCTGCAGATCCTCTCAAGCTCAGTCAGGTTGGATGGGGAGCGTTGCTGCACAGCTATTTTCAGGTCTCTCCAGAGATGTTTTTTCAGGTTCAAGTCTGGGCCACTCAAAGACATTCAGAGACTAGTCCCGAAGCCACTCCTGCGTTGTCTTGGCTGTGTGCTATGGGTCGTTGTCCTGTTGGAAGGTGAACCTTTGCCCCATTCTGGGGTCCTGAGTGCTCTGGAGCAGGTTTTCATCAAGGATCTCTATACTTTGCTCCGTTCATCTTTCCCTCGATCCTGACTAGTCTCCCACTCTCTGCTGATGAAAAACATCCCCACAGCATGATGCTGCAACCACCATGCATCACCGTAGGGATGGTGCCCGATTTCCTCCAGAATTGATGCTTGGCGTTCAGCCAAAGAGCTCAATCTTGGTTTCATCAGAGAATCTTGTTTCTCATGGTCAGAGTCCGTTAGGTACCTTTTGGCAAACTCCAAGTGGGCTGTCATGTGCCTTTTACTGAGGAGTGACTTCTGTCTGGCCACTCTACCATAAATACCTAATTGGTGGAGTGCTGCAGAGATGGTTCTCCTTCTGGAAGGTTCTCCCATCTCCACAGAGGAACTCTGTAGCTCTATCAGAGTGACCATTGGGTTCTTGGTCACCTCCCTAACCAAGGCCCTTCTCCCCCGATTGCTCAGTTAGGCAGGGCAGCCAGCTCTAGGAAGAGTCTTGGTGGTTCCAAACTTCTTCCATATAAGAATGATGGAGGCCACTGTGTTCTTTGGGACCTTCAATGCTGCAGACATTTTTTGTTACCCTAACCCAGATCTGTGCCTCGACACAATCTTGTCTCGGAGCTCTACGGACAATTCCTTCGACCTCATGGCTTGGTTTTTGCTCTGACATGCACTGTCAACTGTGGGACCTTAGGTGTGTGCCTTTCCAAATCATGTCCAATCAATTGAATTTCCCACAGGTGGACTTCAATCAAGTTGTAGAAACATCAAGGATGATCACCTGAGCTCAATTTCGAGTCGCATGACAAAGGGTCTGAATAATTAAGCAAATCCGTTTATGAATTTTTTTTTTATAAATACATTAAAAAAAAAAAAGTTATTCAACTAGGCAAGTCAGTTAAAACCTGTTGGGGCTCGGGGGCAGTATTGAGACATTTTGAAAAAAATATGTGCCCATTCTTAACTGCCTCCTACACCAACTCAGAAGCTAGGATATGCATATTATTAACACATTCGGATAGAAAACACTCTGAATTTTCTAAAACAGTTTGAATGGTGTCTGTAAGTATAACAAAACTCATATTGCAGGCAAAAACCTGTGAAAAATAGATCAAAAAATTTTTGAATTTTGTGACTGTACTATTTAGTGTCATTGTTTTATAGATACCATAGTGAGAAAGGATTCATTTCGCAACACCTACGGCTTCCACTAGATGTCAACGATCTTTATAAAGTTGTTTGAAGCGTCTATGATAAACAGAGAGCAAATTAGAATGCAAGGAAGTTGACATGTCATCACTTCATTTTTTTGCGCCTGCGCATAAATCTGAGAAGCGTGAGTTTGTCATCATTGTTTATCTAGACATAGGATAGGTTGTGTGAAAATATTACTGATGTTTAACGTTAAAAATGGACCAAAAGATTAATGCTAAACAACATTTGACATGTTTGAACGAACGTAAATAGATTATTTACTAGTTTTTTTTTGCTTTTCGGCGTGATTTTACACCCCCCCACCACGTTTTGTGGGAGCATAATGAACGCTAAGTACTTGGTGTTATTTGGACATAAATTATGAACTTTGTCAAAAGAAACCACATTTGTTCCGGACCTGGGAAATCCTGGCAGTGCCTTCGGATGGAGATAATCAAAGGTAAGGGGATATTTACAATGTTATTATCGATATTAGATGATGCTAACTGTATAGCATAGCTTATTGTTCTTAGCATAGCACCCCGTTTATTGCAAAATGTGATTTCCCAGTAAAGTTATTTTGAGATCTGGCCATTCGGTAGCAATTACGAGATGATAATATATTATTCTTTGAATGACAATATTATAATTTACCAATGTTTTCGAATAGTAATTTTGTTATGTTCACCGGAAGCATTTCAGAGAAGAAAAAAATCTGAATTTCACGCTACTGTAAAATGCTGTTTTTGGATATAAATATGAACTTGATGGAACAAAAAATGCATGTATTGTATAACATAATGTCCTAGGAGTGTCATCTGATGGAGATTGACAAAGGTTAGTGCATAATTCTAGCTGGTTTCTGCTTTTGGTGACGCCTGACCTTGAATTGAAAATGGATGTTTGTACTTTTGTGGCTATGTACTGTCCTAACATAATCTAACTTTATGCTTTTGCCGTAAAGCCTCTTTGAAAATCGAACAATGTGGTTAGATTAAGGAGATGTTTATCTTTTAAATTGTGTAAAATAGTTGATTGTTTGAGAAATTGAAATTATTAGATTTTTGATGTTTTGAATTTCCAGCCTTGTTAGCAATACCGACTCGGGTTTCATTGCTAACCTGTAGCCCCAACAGGTTTTAAGAACAAATTCTTATTTACAATGACGGCATACAATTATGGGGTATTGTGCGTAGATTTAAGATTTAAAAAAAAAAAAGTTATCCATTTTAGAATAAGGCTGTGACGTAACAAAATGTGGGAAAAGTCAAGCGGTCGGAATACTTTTCAAATGCTCTGTATGAACTTTCATTATCTTCCCTGCTCATGAGGGAGAGAAATTAGAAAATATCTTAGTTTTTGGTAATGAAACTACAAAGCAATATTTCCTCGACTTACATAAGGTATACAATTTCTCAGAAATGAAATATAAAGTGTTGATATTAGTTGGCAGGGGTCTTTACTTCAACATTCTGTGTTTTGATGATGTATTTAAAATACTTTTTCTGGTAGATGTTTTCTAAGACCCCTTTTCCATCTGTTTATCCACAAATCAAAGCCTTCACTTATGCCACATTTTTAAGTTGGAAAACGATTGAAAATGTATCAATAGCTAGGATTCCATCAAATTGGCGACAGATTTTCATGTGAATATTCAAAAATATGCATAAAAACAAGACAGTATGCACATTTTCCATCAGAGAAGTGTTTCCATCAAATTGACTTGTTGCGGATAAAAGGCTGTGTGTGCGTGATGACGTAATGCACATAAAAATATATTTTGCGGTACCGAATAAAAAAATACAAGTTAAATGAGTTTCCATCAAATTTTCAACTCTACTGATGGTTCTCACTAAAAGTTTTTGCGTTATATAGCGAATGTACCCCCTCTGGTATTGGCAAATGCGCTCTAGCCAATAGCTCGCAGATTACCCTAAATGATGGACAAAAGAGTGAGAATTTCTATTTGTCAAACAACAGCCAAGCATCGGTGATCAAGTCACCAGAACCAGACCCTCAATATTGGAAACAAGCATAAAGCTCAACACCTTGCATTTTCACCACCCTTTGAAGTTCATCATTTAGTTAATCTGTAATCTACCTGCTTTCCCGATGAGTCATAGTAGGAAGACCACACAACATCACATGACTCCAGGTTTACTTCCATAAGATGGTTATTATAGCAATATGTGGCATAAAAGCCTTTCCACTGACATTTCTTGCGTCATTTTACAGACACAAAAAGATGCTACCTTGTCTAGTGTATTTTGTTGTGTCGACATTTGGAAAGCTTACCAAAAAATTATGTTTCCATCAGGCCTGTCGTGAATGTTTTTTTTCTTTTTTTTACTCACATAAAAAGGTTGGATGGAAACCTGGTTTATGCCTTAATTTCCCAAAAATAAGATTCTTATCTTTCTTTTGACACCCAATTTGATATGCTCCTATGAACTTCACGTTGGTGCTTATGGGTCCTTTTACATGGACATGGCCCTAGTCATCTGACCGTTCAGAATTATAATGCATGCCTTCCGGCCACATCGATACACACACACACACACACACACACACACACACACACACACACACACACACACACACACACACACACACACACACACACACACACACACACACACACACACACACACACACACACACTCATTTGTGACGTTGTCAGCCAAACCGTCTAAAGATGAAAACATTAGACCTTTATGCCTGCACACAAATACACAGTGAACCAGTACCGTGTTCAGGAACTGAAGTTCGTTCCTCAGACAGCTGATCTCCTTGTGCAAGTACTGCACTTCATTCTCCTTCACCCTGAGAAGAACCTGTGACAAAACAAAACATAATATTATTACAAGCTAACAAGCGTGATCAACCCAACATCTAAGACACTGAGCAGACAAAGAGCAACTGTCCCTAAAAACGTATTATTTAGAAGAAACATGTATTCTAATGTCAAAATTGACTTAAAATATGTCCAATAGCTCCAAATTCCAATGACTTAACCTCCAGATATAAATAGTAGAAATTCATCTAGCCCCGGAGGTAGGCTATCCAAAGTCAAACCAATTTTGCCACGGTCGCACAATAGCCGACTGAAGCTAAATGGCAAAATAAATAAATAAATAAATAAATAACTCTTCCCAGCTGCGAACACACACACCCACCCACATCAAACCATCTCTCGGTTGAATTCAGTCATGGCTACTAGCATTTCTTAAACGAACCAAATTTAAAAACGAGACCAAATCAGGAAGTACAGTCAACATTTAACAAATTCACTTGTGTTGAAAACAACTTTGTGTCTCCATGGGGCACAGCATCCAACAGGGGGCAGTGTGTTTCAGTGTGCAGTCAATGAAAATTCACACCACACACGTTCTTCAAGTCAATGCCCTACATAATAACCAACTGCACGCTGCCTTTCATAAACCCTTCCCTTTCTATTCAAACATGAGACAAGTGCCCCCTATGTCATTGTTGTAGGTAGAGAGGCTTGTTATGGTTGAGGTGCTCTCTACAACTTATCTCCTCCCCTCCTCCTGACCCACCTCCAGCTCACAGGACGGCCTGTCCTGGTTGTCGTGGGAAACGCCCTCCGACCCCTGGCCCGTGACGATGGAGCGCATGCGGCTGATCTCCTCTGTCAAACGGGCCTGTAGGTCCTGAAATGTGAAAACATTGACAATATTGAGCATACTGACAAACCGCTGAATGTGTCATATAGATAGGCATTGCTTGTCTATAACAAAAGTGTTAGGGTAGAGTAGGCTAAATGCACAGGAGCAGCTGATAAAGACCTCCAGACTCCTGGGCTCACCTGGTTCTCTTTCCTCAGCTGCTCCAGCTCGCTCTCCTTGCGAGTGATGTCTTTCTCCCTCTCACAGTTGCTCTGCTCAGCCCTGTTCAGCTCCAGACACTTCTGGGAGTACCTCTCAGACAGGCTGGACAGCTCCCTCTGCAGGGCCTGGGTCTCTAACCTGAGGGGACGAGAGAGGATAGAAACATTTAATTTATAAAAACTGTATATTACGCCTGAGATTAAAAGCAAAACTGGGGCTTTCTGGGTGGCGCAGTGGTCTAAGGCACTGCATCGCAGTGCTAGCTGTGCCACCAGAGATTTTGGGTTCGAGCCCAGGCTCTGTTGCAGCTGGCCGCGACCGGGAGGTCCATGGGGCGACGCACAATTGGCCCAGCGTCGTCCGGGTTAGGCCGGCTGGGATATCCTTGTCTTATCGCGCACTAGTGACTCCTGTGGCGGGCCGGGCGCAGTGCACGCTGACCAGGTCGCCAGGTGTACGGTGTTTCCTCTGACACATTGGTGCAGCTGGCTTCCGGGTTGGATGCGCATTATGTCAAGAAGCAGTGCGGCTAGGTTGGGTTGTGTTTCGGACCTTCGCCTCTCCCGAGTCCGTACGGGAGTTGCAGCGTTGAGACAAGCCTAACTACTACCAATTGGATACCACGAAATTGGGGAGGAAAAAAAGGGGTAAAATAATATATATTTTTAAAAAAGCAAGACTGGAGACACTACTGGTATTCTGTAGAAAACTTGACACTGCACTGGCTGTGCACAGTAAAAACAGTAGCAGCCATGTTGTGTTTACATGGCAGACCATTACATGATTAACATGCAGTCTCAAAAAAAAATCGAACTGTGAAAATGGTTCTGTTTCACAAGACATTTTGGTACAACAGTGGTTTAGATGGAAACCTCTGCCCACACTGCCCACACCCATTAACCACAATTGCACAAATGCAAAATGAAAATCATAATTGACACACACACACACACACGTAAAAGTAATGTTCATTAACATTGTATGCGCAACAGATCCCTTGACTTTTTCCACATTGTTACAGCCTGAATTTGAAATAAATTAAATTGTGTCACTGACTTTCACAGAATACCCCATAATGTCAAAGTAGAATTATGTTTTTAGAATTTAACAAATTAATAAAAAATTCAAAGCTGAAATGTCTTAAGTCAGTAAGTATTCAACCCCTTTGTTATGGCTAGCCTAAATACATTCAGGGGTTAAAAATGGGCTTAACATGTCACATAATAAGTTGCATGGACTCAGTGTTTAACATGGTTTTTGAATGACTACCTCACATACTATTATCTGTAAAGGTCCCTAAATCGAGCAATGAATTTCAAACAGATTCAACAACAAAGACCAGGGAGGTTTTCCAATGCCTCGTAAAAGGGCAGCTATCGGTAGATGGGGTAAAAAAAAAAGCAGAGGATTAATATCCCTTTAAGCATGGTGAAGTTATGAATTACAATTTGGATGGTGTATCAATACACCCAGTCACTACAAAGATACAGACATCCTTCCTAACTCAGTTGCCGGAGAGGAAGGAAACATCTCAGGGAATTCACCACGAGGCCAATGGTGACTTTAAAACATGGCTGTGATGGGAGAAAACTGAGGATGAATCAACATTGTAGTTACGCCACAATACTTAAAAAATATATTTTTATTTCACCAGGTAGGCCAGTTGAGAACAAGTTCTCATATACAACTGCGACCTGGCCAAGATAAAGCAAAGCAGTGCAACAAAAAAACAACACAGTTACACGTGGGATAAGCAAAAGTACAGTCAATAACACAATAGAAAAATCTATATACAGTGTGTGCAAATGGCGCAAGGAGGTAAGGAAATAAAAATCAGCCATAGTAGCGAAGTAATTATAATATAGCAAATTAACATGGGAGTGATAGATGTGCAAGTAGAAATACTGGTGTGCAAAAGAGCAAAAAAAGTAAATGTGTGGGCTATTTACAGATGGGCTATGTACAGCTGCAGCAATCGGTAAGCTGCTCAGATAGCTGATGCTTAAAATTAGTGAGGGAGATATAAGATTCCAACTTCAGCAAATTTTGCAATTTGTTCCAGTCTTGGTAGCAGAAAACTGTAAGGGAAAGGCAGCCAAAGGAGGTGTTGGCTTTGGGGATGACCAGTGAGATATACCTGCTGGAGTGCGTGCTATGGGTGGGTGTTATGGTGACCAGTGAGCTGAGATAAGGCGGCGCTTTACCTAGCAAGGACTTATAGATGACCTGGAGCCAGTGGGTCTGGCGACAAATATGTAGCGAGGGCCAGCCGACGAGAGCATAAAGGTCGTAGTGGTGGCTGGTATATGGGGCTTTGGTGACAAAAAGGATGGCACTGTGAAAGACTGCATCCAGTTTGATGAGTAGAGTGTTAGAGGCTATTTTGTAAATGACATCACCGGTTTAACGAGAGTATGTTTGGCAGCGTGAGTGAAGGAGGCTTTGTTTGCAAAATAGGAAGCTGATTATAGATATAATTTTGGAATGGAGATGCTTAATATGCTGGAAGGAGAGTTTACAGTCCAGCCAGACACCAAGGTATTTGTAGTTGTCCACATATTCTGATGCTAGTCGGGCGGGCGGGTGCGGGTAGCGATTGGTTGAAAAGCATACATTTAGTTTTACTAGCATTTAAGAGTTGGAAGCCACGGAAGGAGTGTTGTATGGCACTGAATCTCGTTTGGAGGTTTGTTAACAGTGTCCAAAGAAGGGCCAGATGTATACAGAATAGAGGTCGACCGATTATGATTTTTCAACGCCGATACCGATAATTGGAGGACCAAAAAAAGCCGATGCCGATTAATCGGCCGATTTTTTTAATGTATTTGTAATAATGACAATCACAACAATACTGAATGAACACTTATTTTAACTTAATATAATACATCAATAAAATCAATTTTGCCTCAAATAAATAATGAAACATGTTCAATTTGGTTTAAATAATGCAAAAACAAAGTGTTGGAGAAGAAAGTAAAAGTGCAATATGTGCCATGTAAGAAAGCTAACGTTTAAGTGCCTTGCTCAGAACATGGGAACATATGAAAGCTGGTGGTTCCTTTTAACATGAGTCTTCAATATTTCCAGGTAAGAAGTTTTAGGTTGTAGTTATTAGGAATTATAACTAGCTAGCCATTTCACATCAGTTACACCAGCCTAATCTTGGGAGTTGATAGGCTTGAAGTCATAAACAGCACAATGCTTGAAGCATTGCGAAGAGCTGCTGGCAAACGCACAAAAGTGCTGTTTGAATAAATGCTTACGAGCCTGCTGGTGCCTACCATCGCTCAGTCAGACTGCTCTATCAAATCATAGACTTAATTATAACATAATAACACACAGAAATGCGAGCCTTTGGTCATTAAAATGGTCGAATCCGGAAACGATCATTTCGAAAACAAAACGTTCAGTGAAATACGAAACCGTTCTGTATTTTATCTAACGGATGGCATCCCTAAGTCTAAATATTGCTGTTACATTGCACAACCTTCAATGTTATGTCATAATTATGTACAATCCTGGCAAATTAATTACGGCCTTTGTTAGGAATAAATGGACTTCACACAGTTCGCAATGAGCCAGGCGGCCCAAACTGCTGCATATACCCTGACTGCTTGCACGGAACGCAAGAGAAGTGACAATTTCCCTAGTTATAAGAAATTCATGTTAGCAGGCAATATTAACAAAATATGCAGGTTTAAAATATATACTTGTGTATTGATTTTAAAGAAAGGCATTGATGTTTATGGTTAGGTACATTGGTACAACGACAGTGCTTTTTTCGCAAATGCACTTGTTAAACCATCACCCATTTGTCGAAGTAGGCTATGATTCGATGAGAAATTATCAGGCACCGCATTGATTATATGCAACGCAGGACACGTTAGATAAACTAGTAATATCATTAACCATGTGTAGTTAACTAGTGATTATGTTAAGATTGATTGTTTTTTATAAGATAAGTTTAATGCTAGCTAGCAACTTACCTTGGCTTCTTGCTGCCCTCGTGTAACAGGTAGTCAGCCTGCCACGCAGGCTCCTCGTGGAGTGCAATTTAAGGTAGGTGGTTAGAGCGTTGGACTAGTAACCGGAAGGTTGCAAAAACGAATCCCCGAGCTGACAAGGTAAAAATCTGTTGTTCTGCCCCTGAACAAGGCAGTTAACCCACCGTTCCTAGGCCGTCATTTAAAATAAGAATGTGTTCTTAACTGACATGCCTAGTTAAATTCTTTTACGATGATTGACAGAGTCGAAAGCCTTGGCCAGGTCGATGAAGACGGCTGCACAGTACTGTCTTTTATCGATGGCGGTTATGATATCGTTTAGTACCTTGAGCGTGGCTGAGGTGCACCCGTGACCTGCTCAGAAACCGGATTGCACAGCGGAGAGGGTACGTTGGAATTTGAAATGGTCAGTGATATGTTTTTTAACTTCGCTTTCGGAGACTTTAGAAAGGCATGGCAGGATGGATATATGTCTGTAACAGTTTGGGTCTAGCGTGTCACCCCCTTTGAAGAGGGGGATAACCGCGGCAGCTTTCCAATCTTTAGGGATGTCGGACGATACGAAAGAGAGGTTGAACAGACTATTAATAGGGGTTGCAACAATGGCGGCAGATCATTTTAAAAAGAGAGGGTCCAGATTGTCTAGCTCTGCTGATTTGTTTGGGTTCAGCTTTTGCAGCTCTTTCAGAACATCTGCTATCTGGATTTGGGTGAAGGAGAAGCTGGGGAGGCTTAGGCAAGTAGCTGCAGTGGGTGCGGTGCGGTTGGCCGGGGTTGGGGTAGCCGGGAGGAAAGCACGGCCAGCCGTAGAGAAATGCTTATTGAAATTCTCGATTATAGTGGGTTTATCGGTAGTGACAGTGTTTCCTAGCCTCAGTGCAGAGGGCAGCTGCTCTTATTCTCCATGGACTTTACAGTGTCCCAAAACTTTTGAGTTAGAGCTACAGGATGAACATTTGTTTGAAAAAGCTAGCCTTGGCTTTCCTAACTGACTGTGTGTATTGGTTCCTGACTTCCCTGAAAAGTTGCATATCGCAGGGACTATTCGATGCTATTGCAGTACACCACAGTATGTTTTTGTGCTGGTCGAGGGCAGTCAGGTCTGGAGTGAACCATGGGCTATAACTGTTCTTAGTTCTACATTTTTTCAAAGGAGCATGCTTATTTAAGGTGGTGAGGAAATTACTTAAAGAACGACCAGGCATCCTCTACTGACGGGATGAGGTCAATATCCTTCCAGGATACCCGGGCCAGGTCGATTAGAAAGGCCTGCTCGCAAAAGTGTTTTAGGGAGCGTTTGACAGTGATGAGGGGTGGTCGTTTGACCGCAGACCCATTGCGAATGCAGGCAATGAGGCAGTGTCGCTGAGATCCTGATTGAAAACAGCAGAGGTGTATTTGGAGAGCAAGTTGGTCAGGAAAATATCTATGAGGGTGCCCATGTTTACAGATTTAGGGTTGTACCTGGTGGGTTCCTTGATAATTTACTAACCTAAATGACAGAATGAAAAGGAAGCCTGTACATCTCAAGGGTTATCAATGGAAACAGGATGCACCTGAGCTTAATTTCAAGTCTCATAGCAAAGGGTCTGAATGCTATTGTTTAAAAAAACGTAACAAAATGTGGAAAAAGTCAAGGGGTCTGAATACTTTCCGAAGGCACTGTCCATGTACAAATTACCTCGACTAACCTGTACTCCCGCACATTGACTCGGTACCCATTGACTCTGTACCGGTACCCCCTGTATATAGCCTTGTTATGGTTATTGTGTTACCTTTTTATTTAATCTTTTACTTCAGTTTATTTAGTCTTTTCTGCATTGAACTGCATTGTTGGTTAAGGGCTTGTAAGTAAGCATTTCACGGTAAGGTCTACACAGGTTGTATTCAGCGCATGTGACAAAATGTTATTTGACTATAGCATGATCAGAGCATCTTTTAAATTAACTAAATAGAAATGTATATAAAAATTAACAATTGCAAAGCATGTTGAGCATTATTCTATTTGTCTCCACCCCGAAACAAGGCCATTAATACCCAGTGTGCTTTGCAGTTTATTTTGGTATGTTCATTTTCACTTATACATTTTGGTAATTTAGCAGACACTCTTTTTCAGAGTGACTTGCTCAACTAGCATATCACAGTCATGGCAAGTAAAATGTTTTTGTAACCCTTACTGAGAATGTTGTTGCTGTTCGGGTCGCCTAATTGCAAATACATTTTTGTATTTTAAAGCACATGTATTTTAATGACATACATTACAAAAATAAAGGTATTGTGTAGTTTATTTTGATATATTGACCTTTATGGTATTTCGTAAATCCCTGACCATAGGCTTAATGGTAAAATGCACAGGAGGGGATATTTCAGGCAGAGCTAAATTCAATAACCTGTAAAATGTTTGTGTTCCTAGTTCCAACAGTGCAGTAATATCTAACAATACACACAAATCTAAAAAGTAAGAAATATAATAAATATTAGGATGAGCAATGTTGGAGTCCGCAGTATATACAGTGCATTTGGAAAGTATTCAGACACCTTTACTCTTTTCACATTTTGTTACATTGCAGCAAATTCCCCTCAATCTACACACATTAGCCCATAACGGCAAAGAAAAACAGGGTTTTAGACATTTTTGGGATGGTGCCAGGTTTCCTCCAGACATGACACTTGGCATTCATGCCAAAGAGTTCATTCTTGGTTTGATCAGAGAATCTTGTTTCTCATGGTCAGTCCTTTAGGTGCCTTTTGTCAATGTTCTTCTCAGAGGCAACCCGGAACATGTCCCAGATCGCGTGATCATAAGTCTTTTTAAGCAAGGATTCCGATCGGTCAAATCAACATTGAACAGACCTTTTTTACATTTTTACATTTTAGTAATTTAGCAGACGCTCTTATCCAGAGCGACTTACAGTAGTGAATGCATACATTTTTTTTTTTTTTTTTTTTCATACTGGTCCCCCGTGGGAATCGAACCCACAACCCTGGCGTTGCAAACACAATGCTGGTGTTGTAAACACCATGCTCTACCAACTGAGCCACAGGGAACTTCCTGTTTGAGTTTCTGCCTATAGGGAGTAGCAAAATGGAATCATGATCTGATTTACCGAAGGGAGGTCGGGGAGGGGGGCTTGTAGCCCTACCGGAATGGAGAGTAACAATGGTCGAGAGTTTTTAAAGTGCGAGTACTGCAGGCGATGTGTTGACAGAACTTCGGTGGCGTTTTCCTCAGATTTGCTTTATTAAAGTCCCCAGCTATAATAAATGCGGACTTGGGATCTGCGTTCTCCAGTTTGCACAAGGTCCAATGTAGTTCCTTGAGAGATTATGCAAATAAATGTTTTTTGGAAAGCAACATCGTGACCAACATTTTCTTGCATCCATCTGACCATGCAGACTGCAAAGTGAACGGCATGAAAGTGCTTGTGACTCCATGGTTAAGCAATTGCTCTCTCCTTGAGTGACAGGGAGCAGGGCTTGATATGGGAAGTGGCATGAAGCAGGAGGAGTGAGAGACGACTGAAGTAGCAAACTGAGTATACTAGAAAAACTGACATTACACATGTCGGAGTTGCTTAGCACATTTAACAAACCAAATATTCAAATACCATTATAGAAGAAGTAAAAACCCAAACCGGTCCGTGCATCAACACCGGTATATAGTCAAATAACGGTATGCCGCCCACGCCTAAATTGATGATACAAAGAAAGGATGTACTATGTATGTAAAGGTGTGTAAGGAACGGGTTGTGTTTTGAGCACTCACTGCTGCTGTGTGCGTAGAGTCTGTGTGTTGGCACCCCCTCCACCAAGCCTCTTTGCCTTCTCCACCTCTCTCTCCAGCTCCTCCCTGTGGGCCTTCTTCAGTGTCTCCATAACTAAACCACAGAGAGAAAGGGGAGGATGTGATGTTAATGAATCTAAAATCAAACAAACTGTATTACCCCATGAAATGCTGTGGTGTTGACTGTTCCATTCTGATGTCACACGCCTCATAAACAACAAAAGTCCTTGAATTGGGGAGCTAATGATATCTATGTACAAATTTGACCCTTGACCCCAAGATCCTGTGACCCCTGACCTTGTGCTGTGTCCTGGGTCTCCTCCCTCAGCACCCGATCCCTGTCCCTCTCCAGCTCTCGGGTCTCGCGGGCATGCTGCTTCTGCAGCTCCTCCAGGGCCCGTTTGTGGGCCCGCTCCATGGCCTGAAGGCTGCGGCCGCACGTAGCATCCCGACCACAGCTACCTCCCCCCACCCTCCCCCCACCCCATCCTCCTCCCTGCAAACGCTCCAGCTGCTGCCTCAGAGACGCCACCTGAGTGTCACAAAGGTAGAGAGGCGGTAAAGCTCACTGAAAGAAAGAGAGAGGCGGCGGGGTATGTAATTACTGGGTTGAACCGAACTAACATGCGAATAGTGATGAATGCCATATTCCATGCATTCATATCAATCCCACACATCATGCAGGTCATGTGTCTCAAAGGCAATGTTAGGGACTGTATGGATCATAGACAAAGGGACAGTGCAAGGAGTAAATTCATCTGAATCAGATTCCCGCAACCTCATGATATGATTGTATGGTCTGCACAAGTCCTAAAACTACCCCTGTGAAGACACAGTAGTCAACAGCACACTATACAATGTTATCACATGACACATCACTCAAAGATGGAATGAGACTTTCAGCAGTGTTTCCACTATCGACATCTGATAAACTCAAAGTTCTAGAACCAGGGAAATGTAGTCTTAATTTTTCCGGGCAAACCGGTATTGCTAACTAAGCCCCTATTACACCCTCCTCCTTGGTATTTTGAAGACTGACAGGGTCAGTATTACTGCAGAGGGCCTGATTACCATCCCACATGCATAATAGAGCAAGCCTAGTGTTAAAGAGTTCCACCTCATCTGTAGATGAATCATCTAGATGAAGAGTAAATTTGCATTTATTTATTGTGTTTGCAAATTGAAAAACATCTCCACGCACTACCTCCCTCTGCAGCGCCTCATTGGCTGGATGGCTGGACCGTGAGCCCATTGGCAGTAGTGACCTCATCTCCTTTAATGGCAGCCGCTCAAACTCTGCCCACTTTTTCTCAATTTCCTCCTCTGCTCTTATCCTGGGATCTGAGCCTACACCCGGCCCTTTCCTCGACAGCACCTGCTCCCATGTGCTACTGGTCACATCTCTGCTCCTCTCCTCCTGCCATTGGGCGTGCTCCCTGCCCTGCCCCTCCCCTGCCTCTCTCTGAGTGGCTGGCAGAGGGCTGGAGGGGACGGGCACTGGTGACAGCTCGACACAGTCAAATCGGCGTACAGCGGATGTGGTGATTTCTGAACCAGTATCAGCGTGGCGAGAAGGTGGTCGACGAGTGGAGGCCAGGGAGCGAGAGTTCTCCTTGTCACTACTGCTGTCAGGTAGTCTGGAGGAGAGGAAGGACAGGGAGAGACCAAGTCAGACAGAGAGAGAGCGCAGATTGATAAAGTGACAGTATCATAGGGCTGTGGCGGTCATTACATTTTGTCAGCCAGTTATTGTCATGCAAAAGACTGCCTGTCTCACGGTAATTGACCGTTAATTAACAAATACATTTAGCATCTCCAGGCCTCCACACATACAAGCCACTGATGCAGACCTTTGAAACGTCTACATAAAAATAAAGTAATAAATCAATTTAACATACACCATCACAATAATCCATTATTTATTTTAGTCAGGTCTAAAAGAAACATGATATGAAGAAAATGTATTTCAGAAGAACAGAATATGAGTTGGCCTACTGTATGTTATCTGGCTATGCTCCATGCCATAGACTTGTTTATTTAGCTGACAAGATATGCTCATCTTATATGATTTTATAGTAAGAAGAATTATATTTAACTTAGCTGAATCCCCATTCGGAGCGAGTGCGCATATGAGCTTAAAAGCGATCATTTTAAACAGGTCCTACATGCTAGACTTATAGTTATTTGGCAACTTTAGTTGTGAATGATACAAACCTTAGAATGCCTTAGAAATCAAAACATATATGGGTGCATGATGAGACTGTAGGCTTGAAGATTTGAGAAAGTAGCAAAAAAAGCTTGCAGTGTGCTCCTTGCCTCAGGCTGCACAACCGATCTCTCATCAAGTGAGTATTCTGTAGGCTAGACCAATTAGGTACCAAATACAGCTTAAATTATTTTTAAATGTTTTTCTGCCATGGGTAATATGCAGTAGGTTATGTATTGTATAACAGCTCAATCAATTTTAATTCAGGGTTTTTGTTCCAGCTTGGGCTCATATAGGCCTTGCATAAGCTCAAATATGAGTATGGGTGTAGTGAATGAATCTTAGAAAACACTGTCCATTTCCTTGTGTTAGGCTTTGAACCAACATCCACAACGACCATGTTTTACTCTCAGTTTCAACCTGCTGTTGAACTTCTTTCTTCAAATTGATCATCACAGTGAGGTGAGTTTAAAAAGCATTACCAAGACTCAACTGTCACGTGGAATTTTACTGTGGTCATGACTGCCGGTAATATGGTCACCGCAACAGCCCTATCACTCAATATCACTACATAAAATAAATCCCTGGTGATTCACTATGTAAGCAACATAACATTACAAATGATTAATGAGACTTGAAGTAATCCACAACTGCCCATGGACTTAGTAGCCCACCTGTATACCAGTATCAGAAAACAATAGGCCTCCTTATGTGACTTGTGTATTTGCCAGCTGGGACATAGAGGGAGGAGGAACTCACTGTGTAAGGTCTGGAGAGCTGCTGGGCCGAACACTCTTCCTCAGAACCTCAATCCAGTTCCTCCTGATCCCTGCAGTCATAGCTGACAGTGTGACAACTGCCTCCCTCGTCTGACCGACAGAGAGGAGAGAAGAGTAAGAAATGGAAAGGGTGTGGTGATGGAAAGAGATCATTCAAATACCTGTCACTCATCCTCACATAATATAGAAAATAATTGGAACAGTGAAAAACACACTCACCTGTATTTGAAATCCATAGTTCTTCTCTACATCAAACTCAGACACTTTTACACAAGACTTCAGGTCAACCTCCCCGTCCAGATCATCCTTCTGTAAGACACAGTTAGGAACAAACAAGACTAAAGACACATCATTAACTCACAATGTATCCCTAAGACAATTATTGCAATAGTCAAAATAACTTTGAAGCCATTGAAAACGTACCTCCTCCGCCCCAGAGTCTCTGTAGTACCTCAGACCAGCATCGGTCAACACAAACCAGTGCTTCTTCCACTGCAGACAGACACAGGCCACCAGTTAAACCAGCACTATTCGACCAATCTGATGCATTAATGCACACAAGCAGCTAAGTGACAGTTCACAGCAAGACATCATTCAAATCAAGTTAACATGGACCAATGAAACCTATGGAGTACACAGTGTTTAAGACATTATGACAAGTATAAAAAGAGTGCTTAAAGTGATGTATGGGTCATCTAAGTGTTTGTACTGTGAATTCAAAATGAGTTCAAACACAACATACAAACCTAGCACATAGATGATACAATGAGCCACAAGCTCATATGAGGACGTTTCATACTCAGTCTTATCCTGCTAGAACATACTGGTTGTGCCTGCCTGGGCACACCAAGCTATTACTGGGATAACATGGATAGTCTGCAGCTATCGCCTTACGCACAAGCTTTCTCATTAGGCGAGAGGGAAAGAGGGAGAGAGAAAGGAGGCGAGGAATCAAACAAGAAAGAAACCAGAAGGGAAGAAGAGCTAGAAAGAAAGAAGAAAACAGATAAACAAGTGATACATGACTTCTGACTAAATAAGACAAGAAAAAAAGTCATAAGAAATGAAGAAAAACATGACTTCACCTCTCCATTCTCATCCAGTTTTGACATCCATCCCTTCTTGAAGTTAAGGAGGTCGGGCTACAAGGAAATAAGACAAAGTGTCAGGTTAACGGAACCGTTTTGAAGAAACACAAAAGTAAAACAAAGGATGCCAGCGTAGGATGTTCACAATACAAAAACCAACATTTTTCCATGTAGAATTTCAAAAAAGGGCAAGCGTTGCATGCAGTTAGTGCACCATGGCAAACACCTGCGTGTACATTCAAATGTGTGAGGACATGGACGTTTAGAGGGTTTCTAGAAATGTTAAGGACAACAGGAAACAAAAAAAAAAGCACACCTTTGAGTGATGAGAGAGAAGACAGAAAAATCTTTTATTGCTAAGGTAACAGTAACATAATCAACATAGACAAGGGGAACTAGAGCTGAACACTATGTAGAGAGATTAACATGGTCATTAAAGCTACAGGCAGATTGAGACCAGAGGTTTCACCATCTACATCACCAATACTAACAGCTTCTAGGGTTCAAACATGGATTATACATTTAAAAATCAGACTAATATGTTAGTGACATATAACCACTGCAGTCTCAACTATTTCTAGGAATCCTTTCAGTTTGAGGGTGATGGGAACAGGGGAAAACCTGTGAGGTACTTTACAGAGGAGGTGATCCTGGATCAAGATCAGGAAACTTTTTCCATCTACATTCCTCAGTTTGGGTCTTTATCTCCTTCAACCCTCCCCCTCTACCTGGCATCACTGCCTGTTCTCACTGGAACTCATAAGTTGTCACATTGTAAACACCACTGTGCTTTGTTCCAGCCAAACCATTACAAGGCCTGAGGAGCAATAACAGGCAGATGTATGGTTACAGCATGAGGTAGACTTAGAACGACCTTCCCATGAGTTGACTTATGATGATAAAATGTGTCATCTAAGTAACTATGAGCATACTGGTGTGTGTCTCTCAAAGCATTTAGCCTACATAAATGCTTTAATATAATTTTGAAATTAGATGCAATAAACTAATAGTTGGCAACAACAGGAAACATCGGAGGCAAGCTGTTAACGTTATTTCAGCAAATAGATGTTTTTCAAAGTGCCAGGATGAGGATGACCCACCCGCACTCAGAAGTATACCTTTAAACACTTGCTTATTAATTTGAAGGAATAAACTATAGGTTGAAACATAACAAAAAACATAACGTTATGTATAGAAAACAAACTATAAAACAAAGAATTAAAGGCCACGAAACAAGAATATAGACACACCCACTCGAATAAAAATGTAACCATTTTAACCCCAATGTTCCATGTTGCCTAGTGGTTGCGGCGAAACAATTAAACATTCTTGCAACAATGAACACGGTTCAGTTATAGGCTCAAAACAAATGGAAATGTAATTCAAGTAGTGGCATCAAGGCAAAAGGGCAAACGTACCGTCATGTTAGTAGGACCCAGGAGGCAGTTGATAGAAAAACAAGTAAGCACTTAAAATAAAAATATTGTTGCAATAGCCTACTCGTCCAAAAAGTTTATTTTGTACCAATGTGATCGGGGTTGAATAAGTATTGCTTCAGTTTTCTACCTGCTGATCCGTTCGCTTAAAAACTTGTCTGCCTAGCAGGAAGGCTAGAAACTAAAACAAACCCCGCCATTTCTACCCATCTTGGTCCGTGAACTGTATCTTATCGCTCAAATATATTTTCCATGGACTACTTCAACAGAAACTGAAGATTATAGACATCATTAACACACACAACTCTTTGAAAGCCACAATTTCACAACTTTTTTTGCCGTTTGTTAAGATGTTTTTCGTCCTGCACTCTCGCCCTGTTTGCCACTTCCTGGGCGGATCCGTAAGAATCGTTTGAGCAACCAAGCTAACCAATCAAGTGATCAGTGGGCTGCTCAGAGCATTTCAATATTGAAATATAGACTGTAAACTGACAAAAAAGCAACCAGTGACACCTACTTCCAGACCACATAGCTTCTACTAAAATACACATCAAAGCATTTATGACATTCCTTAGTTGAGTAGCTAGATTATTTATGCTAACTAGGTAAAATCTTGGGAGGCTATTTTACGCCGATTCTCATGCAAAACGTTTATTAAACGGTATCACACGGGAATGACCTACCCTGCATTTGTCCAATAGAAACTCTCGTTTTAGTTGCAAAACGTTCCTAACTGTTTGGACTAATGATTACACCCCAGGCCAAGAATTTGAAACACATGCCCCAGCAGCTCACTCTATGAAACGCCAGTAGGATTCAGGTGAAAGAAACAGACCTACAACCCACGGACATACTTCAAAGTCTGAATTAAATTTAGGAATGTTAAAAGAAAGCATTGAAGTCACACTGCATTTGAATTGAACAGAGAAGCCCTATACCAGTTTATAAAAGCAGTTTATCGCAACTTCTTGAATTCATAACCTGAATTAATACACAGATATGTGTTTGTAACATTGTAAACAAAATAGACTGCATGCAGGAGGAAAGCATTGTAAAACTAAACATTCACATTAGATATACTGTACACTAACAAGCGTGTGAGCAAATAAATACTAGATGTTGGCCATTATTCAAAGCAGCAACAGGGCAATAAATATTAAAGACACAAAAGCCCTTCTATAATAGGATCGGAGAAGGGAGTTTGGATGTGGGCAGGTGAATGTGCACTCTGGCCTTTTCTCAATTGGATTTGCTCAACTTCTGCATCCTCTCTCACCTCTTGAAAAAGCTAAAAGGTAATCGAGGAGAGGCAGTGTAGAGAGGGGACGTGTAGAATGTATAGATAAAACGATATGTAATAGATTGTTTTTAAACATGTGCATGCTTTTCTCCTCAGACAAAACGAAAGCTGGCTCAAACGGGGTGCGGCAGATTTCAAAACTCCTCTGCGAAGGACTCTGGTAGGATACACATGACTATCCTCGATGGAAGGTGGCTATCGATGAGGGAAGGACACTCTTCCGTTCGCCTACTAACAAATTGACATCTCCTCAACCACAATGGTTTCCGGATCATGGAGGAGAGAGGATGAAGGACAGACTTTTACCCAAATGAGAAAAGGCATATACATGCCATGGCCCTTAGTAGAGGAAGTTTAGTTTATGTAAACTGAAGGAAAAGTAGTCTGATGACCTGTGTACATGGGACATCTTCTGCATTAAATTAGACAACCTCCATAAAACATGTACAATTCGATATAGGCTACAGAAATCCCACACAAGTAGACCTGTACCTGCATTTGTTCCAAGGAAGAGCTATGTTGCGCCCTCCATGGACTGGCCTCCTCCTCTATAGTGGGGCTGCTGGGCCTCTGTAAAGGAAGAGATTGTAATTATTAGTGTAAATGTTTGTGGTGTAAAACTGAGTGGGTCGAGCATAACACATCAACCCTGTAACCCATAGAGAGACAGGCTACACATTTTTAACAATGTCATTTTTTGTGAAGTTTGCATTCAATTGTCACTCCGTGTTGCACACAGCAAGCTTCCATTCCCCCTGTCACAAGGGGATTTATGGCTGATTTAAGATGAAGATGAAATCGTCAACCCTGTTACTTTATTTGGCACTTAACCTCTTGGGAGAACTAGTTTTTTATGAAGTTGAACATGTGCTCTTTATGACAATGTTAAAATTAGGTGAAATAAAACGTTTATTTTGACCAAGTTATAGTACACTTCTCAAAATGCACTAAATTGGCGGAACGACTCACCTGCATGTGCAAAGAGGTGGACGAGTGTACTCGAGACAGTCTATCACTGCTGCCATTTTGCCATTCTATGTGGTTTCTCTCTAGGTCCCCTGAGTCATCTAGCCACTGTCTGGAGGGATGCTTGGAGAGGGAGTGGCTGAAACATCAGACACGTGACTTTAGATACAACATATTAATACGTAAAAAACTGTCAGTGACACAATACTGATGTCACAGCTGAAATACAGAGGGAGAAACCACTTACAACTACCTCTTACAGCATTACCTTGCGGACAACAATGGAAAACCCTAACCTTGCTGGTTTGAAGAGCTCCTGTCTCCCTGAGTGTCGGTTTGGAGTCTGTCCCACATGACCATGCTGTTCCCTTTGGAGGACAGGCTTGACCTTTGGTAGATCGGCCATCATTGCGTACCCCTCCCTACTCCTCTCCGCTGACTCCCCCGACAACTGGCCAGACTCCAAGGACTCAATGGAACTCTGGGACGAGGTGTGCCTTTGCATCTGAGGGGAGGGACTTAGGTTGCGGTTGGTCAATCCTTTTATGTTTGGGGAGGAGCTACGAGTCTCCAGACCCTGCCTACTACTGCTACTCCTAGTGGTTTCCCAGGTGACAGCAGAGGCCCTCTGAGAGGGGTCAGATGTTTTGTTGTCTCTGCCCTCCTTCGATGGGGAGGTGCTATGTAGGAAGTGGGTGGAGCCTCGCCAGGCGCCAGGGGAGGGGTTAGAGTCAGGCCGAGCATCACCGTAAGTGTTTTTTCTCTGGTAAGAGAGGCTGGAGTCACCACCACTGGTGGTTTTCCTGAGGAGTGACTGACCTGGTGGGTCATTGCCTCTTTTGGATGGCGAGGAGTTGCGACTGTCACGGCTCCGACCGTTGAGGGCCCCACTCTTCTCATATTTGTGCAGTAGTGATTGGCCGGGGGTGTCATGGCCCCTCCTTGAAGGGGAGGAGCTACGACTACTCCGACTTTGACATATGACAGAGCTGTTCGTCTCTGATTTACAAAGCAGTGATTGGCCAGGGGCATCATATCCCTTTCTCAAAGGGGAGGAGCTTCTACTGTCTCGACTTTGACTATTCATGTAGTTTTTGGATTCACTTTTGCGCAGTGATGACTGGCTTGGGGTATCATAGCCTCTCCTAGAGGGAGAGGAGGTAGGACGATCACGACTTTGACTTCTGACAGAGCTGTTCGTCTCAGATTTACGAAGCAGTGATTGGCCAGGGGGATCATATCCCTTTCTCAAAGGGGAGGAGCTTCGACTGTCTCGACCTTGACTATTCAAGTAGCTGTTGGATTCACTTTTGCGCAGAGGTGACTGGCTCGGGGTATCATAGCCTTTCCTAGAGGGAGAGGAGCTTCCACTGTCACGACCTCGACCATTTCCATAGCCACGTGTCTCACTTTTGCATAGCAGGAATTGACAAGGAGTGTCAAAGTCACGTCTAGAAGGTGAAGAGCTACCACTTTCATAGGCATGAACATTTAAGTCATTCCTAGAAGCTGATTTCCACAGAGATTGTCTTTCGGCATCATAACCCTCCCTAATGGGAGAGCCACACCGGCCGCCGTGTCGACTATGACCATTGAGAGAACTGTTTGTTTCAGATTTGCGAAGGAGGGAGTGGCTGGTGGCATCGTAACTCCTCCTCGAGGGAGAAGAATTGCGACTTTCACGACCATGACCATTTATCAAGCTGTTCCCGTCAGATTTGCGAAGCAGGGTTTGGTTGGAGGTGTCATAAGCTCTCCTCGAGGGAGATGAGCTTCTGCTGTCATGGCCATTTAAGGAGTTACTTGTTTCAGATTTGCGGACCAGGGATTGTCTGGGGCTTTCGTAACCCCTCCTTGAAGGGGCGGAGCTTCGAGTGTCACGTCCACGACTATTTAAGGAGCTGTCTGTCTCATTCTTGCGCAATGCACTTTTAACATCTGAAACAGAGTTGACCTGTGATATGGAACCAACTGAACTGGCCATCGATATTACATTTTTATTCAAGCCTCTAATATCAACACCTCGTCCAAAAGAGCTCTGGGGGGGACCTCTAGAAGTCTGGTCCCACCCCTGAGACCAGCCCTCAGAGCCTAAGCCCCGTCTGTTGAGGGAGGTGGTACATTCACTTCGTTTGAATGGGGAGGTGTTTCGTAAGGGTGAAGAGGAGTGGGACAGAGAGGAGCTTTGTCTCGATGAATTTAACTTCCCAGACTCCTGATAGGAAGGGGAGTTTCTTCTACTGTATGAGCTGTTGAAACCCCTCCGGTTAGTGGAGGCCAGGGATTCTGCTATCTTAAAAGGGGTGGGGCTTGGGGAGCGAGGGCCCACCTGAGCCTCAACCTCGATGGTGAGATCAAATGCGTCAGGAGGTTCAGGGATTTCCAGAGGCAGGTCTGGGTTTAGTATCTCTGGGTTTAACCTCTCCGAGGCCAGCCCCAGGTTAGGGTTCCTGAAGGGGATGGTAGCTTTGGGCTCAGGGCTCCGGTTGCTGTAGAGGGGGTGTCCCCTCTCTGAATGGCGGTAAACGGGAGGGGGGCTCTGATCCCTGAGAGAACGGGCTCCTCCTGCCCTCCCCAGAGAGAAGTAGCCACTTTCACGATTCCTTTCTTCTTTTAACCCTAAAAAAGAAAAACACTCCATCACATGGAATACTAAACGCTGTTATTATTGATACATTCCAAGGAGTTCTAAGGAGGTCCACAACACAGTTCTACAAGATACTTCCACATTACTATCAATAAGTCCCACCTCAACTCATGATATTGAACACAGGTACCTGACAACATCATCATGTAAATAACACCTATGAATGTAATAGGATACAGTTGAAGTTGGAGGTTTACATACACCTTAGCCAACTACATTTAAACTCGGTTTTTCACAATTCCTGACATTTAATCCTAGTAACAATTCCCTGTTTTAGGTCAGTTAGGATCACCACTTTATTTTAAGAATGTGAAATGTCAGAATGATAGTTGAGTGAATGATTCATTTCAGCTTTTATTTCTTTCATCACATTCCCAGTGGGTCATAAGTTTACATACACTCAATTAGTATTTGGTAGCATTGCCTTTAAATTGTTTAGCTTGGGTCAAACACTTCGGGTAGCCTTCCACAAGCTTCTCACAATAAGTTGGGTGAATTTTGGCCCATTCCTCCTGACAGAGGTGGTGTGACTGAGTCAGGTTTGTAGGCCTCCTTGCTCGCACACACTTTTTCAGTTCTGCCCACAAATGTTCTATGGAATTGAGGTCAGGGCTTTGTGATGGCCACTCCAATATCTTGACATTATTGTCCTTAAGCCATTTTGCCACAACTTTGGAAGTATGCTTGGGGTCATTGTCCATTTGGAAGACCCATTTGCGACCAAGCTTTAACTTCCTGACTGATGTCTTGAGATGTTGCTTCAATATATCCACATAATTTTCCATCCTCATGATGCCATCTATTTTGTGAAGTGCACCAGTCCCTCCTGCAGCAAAGCACCCCCACAACATGATACTGCCACCCCCGTGCTTCACGGTTGGGATGGTGTTCTTCGGCTTGCAAGCATCCCCCTTTTTCCTCCTAACATAACGATGGTCATTATGGCCAAACAGTTCTATTTTTGTTTCATCAGACCAGAGGACATTTCTCCAAAAAGTACGATCTTTGTCCCCATGTGCAGTTGCAAACTGTAGTCTGGCTTTTTTATGGCGGTTTTGGAGCAGTGGCTTCTTCCTTGCTGAGCAGCCTTTCAGGTTATGTCAATATAGGACTCGTTTTACTGTGGATATAGATACTTTTGTACCTGTTTCCTCCAGCATCTCCACAAGGTCCTTTGCTGTTGTTCTGGGATTGATTTGCACTTTACGCACCAAAGTACGTTCATCTCTAGGAGACAGAACGCGCCTCCTTCCTGAGCGGTATGACAGTTGCGTGGTCCCATGGTGTTTATACTTGCGTACTATTGTTTGTACAGATGAACGTGGTACCTTCAGGAATTTGGAAATTGTTCCCAAGAATGAACCAGACTTGTGGAGGTCTACAATATTTTTTCTGAGGTCTTGGCTGATTTCTTTTGATTTTCCCATGATGACAAGCAAAGAGGCACTGAGTTTGAAGGTAGGCCTTGAAATACATCCACAGGTACACCTGCAATTGACTCAAATGATGTCAATTAGCCTATCAGAAGCTTCTAAAGCCATGACATCATTTTCTGGAATTTTCCAATCTGTTTAAAGGCACAGTCAACTTAATGCATGTAAACTTCTGACCCACTGGAATTGTGATACAGTGAATTATAAGTTAAATAATCTGTCTGTAAACAATTGTTGGAACAATGACTTGTGTCATGCACAAAGTAGATGTCCTAACCGACTTGCCAAAACTATAGTTTGTTAACAAGAAATTTGTGGAGTGGTTGAAAAACGAGTTTTAATGATTCCAACCTAAGTGCATGTAAACTTCCGACTTCAACTGTACATGTGGTTAAGTTCAGTCCTCACCTGAGTGTCTGCCAATCCTGCCCCTGCTGTTGTCCTCCTCCATCCAGGCTTTGGGGTTGGTTCGGTGGGGTGGTGGGTCCAGGCGGGTCATGGTGAGGTGGGTTGAGCGGTGCCGGAGAGGCAGGTAGTCGTCCTCTGCACTGATGGAGCCACTGAGATCAGCGTAGACACCCTGGTCCCGACAGCTGGAAGAGGAGATAATGTGAAGAGGAGATAGTGATATAATGGTGGAGAGAGGGAGAGAATGAGGGAGTGAGAAAGTGTATATATATTGTCCCTCTAGAATCGCAATATGAGGCTCATTGACTACTTGGTTTACAAAGCATGCTCAATAAGCTTCTTGTTTGAAGTTCTTTGTACCTAGTTCGTAAATTACCTTTCCCCCTGCAAAATACCTAAATATAAAGCCCAATGAAAAGACAAGACTCCAAAGATATCTCAACACAAGTGCATAGAGTGAACAAACATTATTTTGTACTAAACATTTCTCCTTAGTGGAGCTTCTATCTCAGACACACACTTGATCCAATAGATTCTGAAGAGAACCTGTCAGTGCTGTCGTCGTCGTCTCCGTCACAGACGTAGAGGTCACAGTCAGGGCTCAGGATGCATAAGGAGCTTTCCTCGTAACCCAGCTGATCTCCGCTGACATCACAGTAGCTGCTCACCACTGACAGGCCATCAGAGTCGTCCTGATAGGTCAACGAGAACACACATATCACTCACAACATACGGCAAACAAAAACAGAACATCAGCCAATAGGGCTACAGATGACTTAATGTATTGAAGTGTAATGTTAACGAACACTTTCTGCAATTGTCAGTAATTCTGGTTAAACGAAATTCAATGTCCATTTTCACAAAAAACAAATACCAGACAAGGACAAATACGGTTTGTACTATGAGAGAAAAGCAAAGACTAACAAGATAAGAGAGTGAGCAGCCATAGAAACTAAAGGTGTTGTTGGAACTAGCACAATTTAACTCACTAGGTCCTACAATGCCTCATTCATTTACAGATACATATTAACAATAAACACAGGTTAAAACAGTCATCATTATCAAACCTGAAGGCAACACCTCCAAGTCTCTCTTTATAGATCCAAGTCCATATGGGGAAGTTCATGAATAGTGTCTCCCCTCTGTCTCACCCTTCTGTTCCTCAAGACCTCCCTCTCATACTCACACGTTCTGTCTGTCGCTCGATTAGAGTTACACCGTTGTAACTCTACCTAGACTGTAGTTCTCCTCATTATTATTTCATAGCAGTTTTTTTCTTGACCCTTCTGGGTTGTCTTAAAATACATATTCTGATCTTCAGTTTGACTTGAATTAATGGCAATATCAACAACAACTTTATCATATTATAGTACAAGGTAGGTATACAAAAGGTATTGCAATGTAACACAGCAATGAAAAGCAATGAGATAAGATCTGACTTCCACAAAATGTATATTTGCCTAATTTGTGGCAATCAAAGGCAAAACAAGGAGAGTGCTATGCTACCAATAAACAGTCGTGTCCTCATAAATGAATGTGCCTTTGCAATGACATACTATGTGTAGATGTGGGCCGGCCGGTGCTTTCTGTGACCTGCCTTCATGTATAATGTTACCAGTGATTTCCAAAAGGGCAGTAAATGATCTCCCTTCATTCATTTGTAATGGGAGCATTCTCTTCACCGCCCTCTTCATATGTTTTTTCCTCATACGTTCCTCCTTATTCACAACACTGAACACAGGGTCATACCTCACCAACGTCTGTTACTGAGCACTTTGTAGTGAATTCAGCACTGAGTGTTACTGGTTAAATGGAGTAGCTTCCCCTTCCGAAACGATAAAGTCTGCTAACCAAAGTTTAAGTAGACTCAAAGTCAACATTACCACTCAGCCAGCTCCCTTACTTCCTCTCGTGTATTGATCCTTGAATGTCTGACCTCAATGTCTATCTGACCCTTTCCCTGACCCCATATCTTACCTTCCACCTGTCTGTATAGGCCCAGATAATCACTCACCACTCTTCTAATCCCCTCTCCCTCTGTCGTGGCATCCCTCTCCACTGCCTGTGGTGCTGGTAGTAGTGTTGGTGGAGGTCCAGTGTCTTGCCCTGGCTCTTTCTCCACTGTGAGGCTCTGCTGTGGTGTTTCGGCTGTACCCGTGCCTGTACTCGTGCCCGAGTGTAGGTGCTTCTGGCGCAGGCAGTCGTGGCAGCGGGAGGAGTCGAAGATGTTGGGCTGAAACTTGGGACAGATAAGGTCATCACAGGAGAGGGGCATGGCGCGGCTGGAGGTGGCAGGCGCTCACTCATCGCCCCCTCGGAGAACACTGAGGAACAACACAGGCTGTAAAGGCAGATAAAACCAAAACAGTATTTAATGAGCCTAAAACACCACAAAGTAGAAAAGGTGGTTGTAGTAAAACAGTAGTACTCAAGGAACATTTTTGGATTTCAAAATAATATACAGTAGTCCATGAGGAGAAAAAAACAGCTAAAATCCTTTCAACATTTATATGAAATGTACACAGTGTAAGACATTGGTGGGATATTATTACAGCGTAGCTGTAGTAGGACGATGTAGCAGAGATGGATGCAATGCTGTAGCATATTTGATCCACAAGGGTCATTATTTCATGGTTAGTGCGGTAAAACGGAACAGTTAAGCTAAGTGAAAACTAATTACACAAGAGGATATAGTGAAACACAATACAGAAAGGAAGATGATAGAAGTCTTTCCAGCATATCATTAATATCATTACTAAACGTCACTGAGAGCACTTGGTAACATCCCAATTTAAAAACGTTTCAGCAATGAAAATCTAAATACAAATAATTCATTGCTAGATTTCTTAATGTGTATTATTTTCCATTGAATTATTCTCTTCTGAATTTGAGAGGAAGAGGTTTTCAACGATACCTGACAGAAGAGTCCTCAGCCGTCAGTTAAACTGAGAATATGCCATTTAGAGAAAGATACTATACTGTCCATCAGACCCCCGGCACATGCCTCTTCCCCTGCTCACAATCCCCGAGGCTCTTACTCTTACATGGATCTGATTGGCTGTTCCGACAATGGATGAAACTGATGCACTTCTGACTGCCATGTTGGCTCTGCTTAACATTACAGAGAACCTATCAGTCTGCCAGACCTAGAACCAATATGGAGTCAGTTGCATGACAGTTACTCTATTGAAGGTTGTATTAGATATCATGAGCTTTAGAAAGCAAAATGAACTGCTTGTGACAGATGGCACACGTTAGCTCAGGTTAGTGTAAATAAATAAACACTGCTAAGGTATGAGAATAGCATACATTAAGATCCTTGATTATACAACATTTCTTGAAACCAATCAAACAAACGAGGGCATAGGGGTACTATGTCTAGAAATACACAGGTAAAGATCTATTCTCCGATGCTCGGAAAAGGATGTTGACTGAGGAGTCAGGTTTCCTATCAAACAATAGGCTATAGAACTAGAGGGATTCACAGACTATAGGTTTATACAAGGATATAAACGCTCCAAAAATATTAAAGCAAGTGATTCGTATATATTCTTTTCTTTTAATCAAACTTTGAGCATATACACATTGTATGAAATAAAACATTACCAAAACAGTTAGCATATAAACAAACATTTAGGAAGAAGAGAGCATAACAAAGGAAACAGACAGGTCATGTCCAATTGGTTAAAACAAAACAGTGTTTGAAACGGCCGCTCTGGATCGAGCAGACATTGGCTTTCAATGAGAATGAATATGTGCAGTTTGTGTATTGGTGATTTTGTTTGCTCCGTAGACTTTCCAAACTGGTACCATAGAAACTCTAAATGTCCATTATGGCTGCTTAAGATCCTGATCAAACAAAGAGGCCAGACAGACACTGCAAATCTATTTTTTCATAACTCTCAGTCCTTGTGATGTACCCTCTTCCCAGTCAGTCTGCGTCTTTGCTTCTTGCTGGTCCTCCCAACTCTGTTCTTCTCAATTCTGCCCTTCTTGTCTGTGGCACCTGGCTTCTTGTCTGTCGGCCGGCCTCGTCCTTTGCCTTCCTGCTTCCCTTTCCTGCTTCCCTTCCGCTGCGTCTGGTGAGCGTGGAGCGAGGCGTTCAGTGAGCAGATTCTGCAGAGAGGGAGAAGGGAGGATAATAACGTGTGAGAATAACTTGCCACCACAGTGCTCATATTGTTATATAGGCATCATATTAGACTAAATTAGCTGTCAGAAATGAATACAGAATGAGAATAGAACAGGAATTGAGGGCTCATTACTATTCATTAGCAGGGTATATAGCACAGTTGTTGAGGAATAATGCAATTTGCATAAATTATTACCCACTTTTTTAAATCCTCCAGTGATTATGACCATTATCAATAACAGATAAATATTATTGATAGACACGTCAAATTACACATTTACATTTTTTAGGACATTAAGCCACAAACTGTGCATTCAAATATTTTCAATATTATTGACAAGGAAACAAGTGTTGACAAGTGTTTTTCATTAAATGTGAGTGAGGATAAACACAACATACTTTTTATTGAGGATGGGATTCCCAGATTTCTTTGGCATTGCGCTCATTTTCTCCTGCTCCTCCACCTCCTCCTCCTCCTCACCATCCTCAGTAACCTTCAAAAGAAAATGTACAGTTTGAATACCTTTCAGAGAAACAATATCAAAACACAAGTACATGGGACGTGGAAATCAGCAACAAATGCTTTACCTGATTGGTTGCTGGCGCAAAGAGGCTGGCGCCTGTGAGGTCAAGGTCACTGATGGTTGTTACGGTAACAGTATGGTTGGGGTGATCATACTGTACAGACTCGGTTGTGCCCGTTATCACATCCTCCAATTCATCTTCTTCATCATCATCCTCATCTGTGGAGAGTTAACCATAACAATAAGAGTAAGTGTAACAGTGTAGGTTCCGTCCCTCTCTTCGCCCCAACCTGGGCTCGAACCAGGGACCCTTGCACACATCAACAACTGACACCCACGAAGCATCGTTACCCATCGCGCCACAAAAGCCGCGGCCCTTTGCAACGCAAGGGGAAACCCTACTTCAAGTCTCAGAGCGAGTGACGTCACTGATTGAAATGCTATTAGAGCGCACCACCGCTAACTAACTAGCCATTTCACATCGGTTACATAAGTAAGCAGATGAAATGGATTCACACTACATGTTTACTTCTGGTTAAACCTGAAATCACAGATAAGGGCAAGTGAAGGCAGCCAACAATATTCTGTCAAGCCTGGCTGACATGTTTAATTATTTCGCTCAAACTCACCGAGAGCCTCTTTTCTTTCCTGCAGCAACTTCAAATACTCCTTGTGTCTCTGGAATTAAAGAGTAAATATGATTCGTGCCCCCTTCTGTCCACATTGTTAGTTTTCCCTTCATCAAAAACTCTACTAAAGTGACAAGTTTTACACACCATGTCTATTTAATTAACCTTCAATTAAATATTGTGCTTTCTTTTAGCAGGTGTTTACCTCTTCTTTGACTCTCTTCTGCTCCTCCTTTATCTTGGTCTGGATTTCCACCACTGCTGCTTTCCTCCTCTCCACCTTTCTCTTGTGGAATCCTGTCAGATACTCCCTGCAGGAGATACGATAAGTCAAACAGATGAGTACATTCATGACAAGTCACTTGTGGTCACTTTCTTGCATTCACCAATACTTAACTACTGATAGGATTAATGGGAACTTGGCAAACCAATTAGAGGTCCACTAAATACATTTCTCAAAGACAGAGAGGCAGGATGATGTGGCTTATGATTCTCTATCAACGATGAAGGCATATCATACAAGCTGACCATGTAAATGAGACCTACCTAGCAATCTAGCTAGTTTAGCCAGAGATGCTCTATAGTTAGCTAACGTTAGCTTGCTATGCGTTGAGGGACTCCTGTGCTGTTTATAATGTGCCAAACTCACTGTCGCTCGTTATCGTTGAACATGACCACACATTTCTCTCTTTTCTTAGATCCAGGTTTAAATTTATCATGCTTCCCCTTTTCCTTTTTATTCCAGTTCTTCATGTTTTTCATTTTGAGAACACGTGAGCTTGTTTTTCAGCTAGCTTTTTGCTTCAGAATTTCCTGTTTTGTATGTGCATCATACAATGTGGTCCGACTGGGACAACCTCCCAAGCACTTTGGTTCTTTGAAATTGTGGCCATTCTCTCCAATGCCCAGTTCTAGAAGAAGAGTAATTGAAAAAAAGTGCATTGAAATTAAATGTTACTTATTCAGAATTCCGATGCAAGTAAAATAACATTGCCGTGCCTACATTAAACATTGATAAGTGTACAACTTTAAAATTGCAACCATATTTATGGACAATCTGTTGAAAATACAAAAAGCAATTGGCTGCTATCAAAAATGTAGCACTGTTGAAACCAAAGCCTACGAGGGTGGAATAATCTGTTTGGTGGACACTGTCTACCCCAGAGCAGTGTAACCAACCCAAATTTGATAATGTATGTAGCTGTACAAGTGTAAAACAGAGACCACTTTCCACTCTGAACATGAAACCAGGTAGTCAAATACTGGGAGCCACAGTCTGCTGAGACATTCCTACAGATTAATACAGAGAGCAAGTCTGGAGACACAATAGTTATTTATACTGTGTAAGACACCAAGTCAAAGAAAAGATTTCAGCGAGGGGAGACGGAGACAGAAAAGGAGGGAGATACATCATGAGCTCAATAATAAGGCCAGGGACTGAGGAAGACGGAGCCGAGGGGCAGAGAGAAAGAACCAGCAACTAGCTAAGAAAGCAGGAATAGAGACCAGTAAAGTGTGGGTGGTCTTCTTCCCCCACCTCCAGCTGGATAAACAGTACCAGTGTAGTTTCGTTGACCAGCCCAGTCGCTAGTTCCAGTGAAACACCTAATAAGGATCAAGATGAGTGTGTGAGGGTAATGTAGAACACTAACACTGCTTTAACAGTGTTCTAAAAACATCTTGTTTTGGCAACATTTTTACTGTAGCATCCCTACTGCTTGGCATTTATAGCGATTTAAAATAAGACACGAACACACACACGCTGTCCATGGCCATCTTTTATTAAAAAACTAAAATCATACATAGAAATCCAGAAAACAATACATAGAAGGGAAAACATTAGATAAGATATTTTGTAACATTAGAAATCGTAGTAAGTCCATTCACTGCAGATGGTTGGTTGTGCAGCACGTACTAGCCCACACTAACCAGTCTGATGAATTCAATCTGAAATAACGGTGCAGATACAAGGGACATGGTTGGGTAAATTGACATCTTGTGGTGTATACAGCTGGTTTGAACTGGAAGAGATACAGTAGGTCTTTGTCATATTATGGTAAAGTGTATGAACAAATTTCTGTGCATTGGAGTTCATGTCAAAAACACTACAATGTGCCAAATAATGATGCCCTATAAAACTGCCCTATTAATTACTTGATGGACAACAGTACTTCCTGCATAAAATATTATTTAAAAAACAAAAAGTCACTCCAACAGTTTCTATCCCTAGGTTGCCTTGACAATATAAAACAATAAGGAAACAACTGAGCATGTATAATATCACAGCCATTAAATAAGAAAATCAGAACACAAAGATGAGAATGACAAAAGTGACAAAGTCTAGCCAACAGACAATGCAGTTAAAAGCAATTGGACAGATTCCACAATGATAGCTCTGACACTGAAAACATAACAAAATAACTGTTAACTACATCAAGGCCATTATGCTCGAGAGCTTCCCAATCAGATTGGTCAGAATCAACCTTACTAGTTGACAGTGACCAAACTGTTTGGTCACTAACATAGTCAAATCACTCCGGCCCCTGGCTGGTGGCCAATACACAAACCATTTAACCTTCCTACAGAGTTGATGATACCTTCTTTCTACCCATTCGTTTCCCCTCTCGCATATGTAAGAACATCCTGCTTCATTCTATTCAAGACTGCTGTCTCTACATGGCTACAGAATGTACAATCTATATACAATCACAAATGTGATAGTGTGTATGCGACTGACTGTATGTGTGTGTAACCTGTATAAAGAGTTGGGCTTTGATTTTCCATTTAGGGTGATGCTCCAATCCATGAACCTTTTTTCTTGTTGAAAAATGAATGGCACTTTTACAGTGCTGGCCCATTAATATTGCACTGCACTGCTGAGTCTAAATAAAGCTGCTCTGTGTACTGTACTACTATTGTCAACTGTCACCATGCCAACTGGTGTGGTACTACAGTATATTGCGCTTGAGTACACTGGCATTGTACAGTCAATGAGGTAGATATAAATAGATACTACTCTGCACTGTACTGTGAGAAGCAAGTTATTTTGAATTGTACAGTAGAGACTAGAGCGTGACTATCAAAGCTAGAATGCACTGAAGCCACAGTCGGTCTCCTTGTGTTGAACTATTGTATTGGGCTGTCAAAAATGCATACATTTAAAATGTATCATTGTGAAGCTTGGACGTACATGACATTTTAGCATTTAGCATCTAGAACTTGTGGAATGCCAGTGCATATGCAGCCCGTCCTCTACCTGTGACATTACAGCTCTGTAATAAAGCTTCAGACACGACGAGCACAACCTCTTCTGGATGAAGGTCCATTCATCGCGGGGCACAATTCAAAATAGCTGTTGGCTGATTAGCCAAGCAAAGAGAGAGACTGAATTGTATGTAGATGAGACGCAATGGCAGCCATTTTGGTCCTTTTTCCCTTTGGGGCCTATAAGCAGATTCTCTCTAGGCTAAGCAGTGTTAGCAACGTTACAGTGTTAGCATTATACCAGTGAGCATGTGAGAAACCATGTGCAGTGGTCCAGTATATGGGCTGCATTATATACAATCTCCTTCTGTGAGGATATGGGGGTGTGTTAGGCGTGTGTGACAGTAAATATGACACTGCCAGAATGTTAATAGTAGTCAATGTTCAGGCTGGCAGTGTGAAGATTGAAGGTCCCTTTTGGTGTCTCTCCTGTACAGTGATATGTCCATGAGATACGACTGTTTGACAATTAGATGCTGTGTGGAAATGGCTGACTAGTAATTTATCAGTGCTATGTCTGCAGGGCTAGGTGACTGTTCTGGGATCTGTATGAGTGGGCTAATTTCTAATATGTGGTGGAGAATAACTCATCACTGACCACTGATCAGTACTCCGAGTGAGTAGATCACAAGTCAGCGTTAATGTGTGTGGGTCTAACTGATCTGAGATCTGTCTGAGGGGGAATCATCAGGAGGCCGCGATGGTGGTGCCCCCGCTGAGGCGGAGCAGGATCTGCTGGCAGTCCTGTAGGGAGCGGCGGTCGCCCACACGCTCAAGGGTGCGCTTGGCCTCGGCCAGCAGGCGGGCGCGGTGCCCTGGTGGTGTCAGCAGGGGTAAGGGTAGGTGGCGGCACGCCAGCAGGATGGCATGAGCCCTTTCTCGCTCACCTAGAACACAGTCACCCTCTGCTGCAGGGCGGAGGAGGAAAAAGTAAAGAGAGAAGGTCAGTACATTTGGGTGGAAAAAACTAAATTTGTGTTAATTTGACATCAAAAACACATTTGATATCAACTTCAAATGGTATCATTCATGATAATAATTGAAGTGTGGGTGTCCTTACCCGTGGTGTATCCAGGGTTGTTGGTCCTGCGTCGGAGGCTGTGCTCCAGTAGCTGGTGTGTGCGGGTGGGACTGGCTCCAGCCATCAGCCTCACTGTGGTCTCATGCAGGAACACCTGGGAGGGGAACAGAGGGAACATACATCATTACACCACAGATAGCCATGAATAATCCATGAATAATCCAGCAGGTCTGAAGCCCTAGTTACCTTGTGTTGTGCCTGTCTGTAGCATTGTCCCAGCCTTCGCAACGAACTCAGGTCCCGCTGGAATCCAGCCAATTGGGAGCTGGGGGCGGGGCCTGGCTCCCCATTGCTGCTGCTTCCTCTTTGCCATAGGCTGGTCCTGAGGGTCAGCAAGAGGTCACAGACCAGGAGCTCCACCCCCTTGGTATAGGAAAGACAACAGTAAGGCAGACATAAAAAAAACTGTTGAACTACGTAATAAATGACTACACAATGAGTTATGGAAACTAATAGAGGCATATGGGACAGTACATGCACCATAAGCAGTGTCTTGGATATGGTGTGGTGTGTTGCAGGTGCCTGCAGATTTGGGAGGCCTCTGTACTGCACTGCAGACACATTGCAATGGGCTGCAGGATCATGCAATGCAACTACAATGCACCACAGCCACCCCCTACCACCCACACACACACACTTCTACTATACCGAGCTAGAGTCAGCTTGTAGCTGTGCTTTTGTGAGTCAAACGAGCACCCATGCAACTGTCACCGTGTGCAGTGTATGTTTGTTCATGGTGTGTGTGTGTGTGTAATATGACCAAAGAACACTGTGAATCAACCAAACTCCATTACAACCTTTACTGCATGTATATGTATATACAAAACGTTAGAGTTGGTTCAACTAGAAATCACAGAGAGTGCATATATTCACTTGCATCCTAAACACCCACATTTTGGGAGAGTACCTTGTTGAGCCAGTTGCCAGACAGGGGAACAGAGATGCTGGTGCGCAGGTAGCTGCTGGCCCTGTCGCAGTGAGACAGACAGGCCACCGCCCCCTCTCCCTTCAGAGGAGACAGGCTCATCTGCACTGCCTTACACAGCAGCAGCACAGCCTTGGGCAACGGGTGACTGCAGGACGACAGGGTAAACAACATAATGTAATTTACATACACATCACTGGGACCATGCTCCCACACTGCCAAGACATCTACTGAAAACGGTGCATGAAGAAGACCCGCATCATCATCAAAGACCCCACATACTCCAGCCACGAGCTGTTCACTCCCTTACTGTCAGGCAGACGGTATCAGAACATGAGGTCTGATACCAACAGGCTCAGAGACCACCTGCTCTTATACTTCACTCCTTAGCACACAACTGATGTTACCAGACTCTTATTAAGATGACTAAATACTACCCCCCAATCCCCCCTTCCCCAAAACATATATAAATATTGGACTCTAAATTGTACCTTCCTGTATTATACTTATGCTAAAATGTTTATTCTATTCTACTGAGCCATTTACTTTATATTCCTATTCTTATCTTTTATTATTTCTTATTGTTGTTGCATTGTCCGGATTGAACCTGCAAGTAAGCATTTCTTTGGACGGTGTACACCAGGTGTATCCCGTACATACGACTAATAAAACACACACACACACACACAACATAAACAAAGTATACTGACTCGAGGGTATGGAGAGCTCTGGGCATGCGCTCTGCCTCTGCCAGCAGTGACCTCACAGCGACATCATCTCCTTGCAGCCAATGGGCAGCAGCCTTTAGGACCAATGCCCACCAGCGACTCACTGGGTCAGCCACTAAGCAGAGAAGAGATTACATAACAACAGACTTCAACTGTGGCATCAAGAGGTCTAGCAAAAATTGTTCACATGTTAAATTGAATAAGTAAATTATGTTAATCATAAAGAGTTTATCTTTAGCGTTCAAGATACATATGAGAAGAAACAAATCTATACACATTCACAGCATCAGATCATCTCGTAGGAAACAAAGATGAGAGAAATCTGTAAAGAAATCTGTCCCACACAGAGCATGGTGTGGTTCACACTAACGTGTGCATTCCAGTACCTGGCATGGTGGTGTGATTAGGTGGGGCTGGGAAGGGAGGAGAGGAGGACTCCTCTGTGCAGCTGTTCAATAGCTGGAGAAACTCCAAGGCACTGGAGAACTCCCTGAGAGAAAGAGAGAGAGAGAAGAAAACAAAGTAAAGTAAACAACTTGCATAGGTAAACTGGAGAGTGACTGGGCACTGTGAGGACCCTGGCCTTACCCCGAGTCGTTCTTGGGCTTGCCTGCCTCCGTGTCAGTGTGGGGCTGGATGAGGGAGTGCACAGCCCTCTCCAGCAGCTTCTCACAGAAACAACGATGCAGCTGGGCGATGGGGTCAGCTTAAGGTAAAGAGAGAAAGAAGGAGGGAAAGATAATTAAAAGGCCTAATTGTTGCATGAGGGCATTTCTGTATACACTATTATCTCTTCTGTTGACTTTATTGTCCATGCCTGGGTCTCTCTGGGAAGTGTACACGCCTTCTCTGCTCTCAGACTTCACAGACCAATCACAGCTGAGGAAGAACTGCCTGCCCAATGGGGTGAAGAGCCAGTGCAGACAGTCAGGGATGGGCTTGGAGTCTGATTGGCTGGCCACACCCTCAGCACAGCTCAACAGGTAACCCTGGGACACAGACATGTAGGGAAAGATGACAGTGTGTGGATAGTATCAGAGATATCATTAGCATAGCAGTAATGGAGGGATGTGGAGGGTTAGTAACAGAGGATGGAGGGATGCCCTGAGAAACTCACAGGCAGGCAGGAGAGATGGTGGCCCAGTACAGTGCGCAGAGCTGTTGCCGCGGTGACATAGATCTGGGCCTGCTGGGCGGGGGCCATCTTGCTTTGGGCGCTCTCACTGAGGTTGACGGCACTCATAGACAGAGACAGAGCCCACAGGCCACTGCGCTGGGGAAGCTTCCCTACACAGAGAGAGAGAGAGAAGTTCCAGACAGAGGATAGGGTACTACTGTGTTATGTTATCGTGTTTACAATGACTAATGATACTGACTTAGGCTCAATGTTCTAGACTATTCACTGTAGTCACCTGTGAGCTGCAGCTGGCTCAGCCTATGGTAGACCAGAGCTGCGTCCCGGGAGCTGGTCTTGGACTCCTCCCCCTTGTGCTTCCCACCAACCTGGCGAACCAGCCAGCCCAGAGGGGTGGGGTGATGCAGACAGTAGCGAATCAGGTTCCAGGAGAGGGAGAAGAGGAGGTCCCAACTGGTGGTGGGCATGGCTCTGGTCAAGACTGACAGGCAGGTTTTCAAACTGGCCATGGCTGCTGTATAGTCACCCTGTAGGAGTGGAGAGGTGGGAAAATCTATAAGAATACTTATGGAACTTGGCATTCATGTACCTATAGACAGAGAGATGGTTTAACCCAATCAGGGCACCAGTTTAAGAGATACTCAAACACAAGTACAGAGAAAAACAATGAGATAGGGGAAAATCCTTTAGACATAAAGGGATGTGAACTCACTCTGTTGAGATGTAGGTCTGCTTGTTTACGCTGCCTCCAGAAGGAGACTGATTTGGGCGAGTGGAGGGGGGTGACAGGCTCCCAGAGGTAGAGGACCCTAACACAGCCCCACACTGCCCCAACACCACTCAACATCCACACCGTCAACCATGGTAACAGGCACCAAAGCCAGGTCGCTGTGGGAAAGAGAGGGAGGAGTCAGTATAAGATACATATACTCTAATACATCCTCAAAACAACTCCCAACCGGGAACTACTACTGTTAAGAAAAATAATGACTGACTATAATAGCCTATCGTGAATGTATACATGCAAAAGGACTTGTATGGTCAGTGGAAGGGTAAACTAAGGGTCTGACCAAAGTTCTGGGTCTGGCTGGGTAATGAGAACAGCGTCCTGGAGGCTCCGTGTGCAGAGGTCAAGCCAGAGCTGCCCTGGGCCTCAGATCCCAGGAGAGAGGGCAGGGGGTTGAGGGAGAGGCAGAAGAAGGTGAGGGCGCAGAGGAGGAGACGAGAGCGATCCATCACTCCCACGGAAGAGGGTGAGCCAGGCTCACTCTTCACCTGAGAGAAGGAGAGAGAGAATAGTTCAACTACTATGTAAGTGTTCAACCTTCGCAACATTCAATTCAAACAATTTCCACACAACAACAAAAACCTCACAGTTTCTTGACTATCATCATCATCACAGTACCTGCTCATGGTCCAGTAAGGGACTGCCAGGCTCGGAATCGATGCAGTATGGAGAGAACTCACGAGGAGATCCTGAACCAGACTCTGAGGCTGGAGGTGACATCATCAGCATCTCTGGTTTCATCTCCACATCGTCAGACAGCACCACTGACTCTGACAGAGAGGAAGTGGGAGAGAGCCCAATGTGTTAAGGCCCGTTCACGAACGGAAGTTGTGATGGATTAACTAGTAATAAATGGAGGACTTACTGTTCTTGCTGTTCATCTTGAGGGCCAGGTTCTCCTGCCGTAGTTTGTGGTTGACCTGCTGCAGGTATTTGATGTAGTCGATGGCTTTCCTCAGCACTCCTGACTTGTGCATCTGCGTACAAACACATTAGCAATGTGTCAGTGTTCATTTGGTGAGAGTGCCCTATAGGTACAACTCCATTCCTCTGACTTCCATGCACTCTAAGAAATACCACGAGTCTGTTGTTTAGCATATAGCCTAATTAAGTTTGACATCTGTGAAACATTCAAATTGTTCTAGCATGCTCCTCTCTAAGTTTCTATCGGACTTGGACCACAAAATAAAACTAAACCCACTGTTCCTGTAAGGTCAAAGATAGTCAATATTGACTATTGTATCACTTGGTTTTCCTGACCTTGGCGTCGCCGCCCATGACCAGGTCTCTCAGCTCCAGGATCTTGTCATTGATGGAGGAGCGGTACCTCTTCTCGATGATGTTGTGGGTGGTTCTCCTCTCCCCCTCCTTCATCACCCCCCCTGGACCCATCACCATCCCCATCCCGTGGTCCATCACCTGCCTGTTCCCACCTACACAGTGGGAGGTGCCTGACGACAGCTGTTTGATGGGCAGCTTGTCTCCGCCCCCCATCATGACAGGCACAGTGGTCAGGATGTTACTGCCCATCAGAGTCTGAGGGAAGAGTTAAGGTTTAAGTCAGTGGTGACATAGGAAACAGCTCAGATACTAAGGGGGACAGAGCAGAGAAGCATGTTCCATGGAATTCTCTTCTCATCTCTATTTAAAGTACTTTTCAGTCCAAGTTCAGGTTTAAATCGGGGTCTTTGTGACTGTCCCCATTAGACCCTGAACAGAGAGAATAGAAAGGGAGAGAGCGAAGCAGACAGATAGTATAGAGACCTACCGGTACCTGTAGAGTCTGTGTCTGGATAGGATGGGTCAAGGTGGTGATCCCAGGGTTCTGCATGGTGGACAGAACCTGTGTCCCGTCAGGCTTCAGGGTCGTCAGAACCAGATTCTCTGTCTTCAGAATCTGAGGCTGGTGGACCAGAAGCTGAGAGAGACCAGGGACACTGGATCAGTTACAACCAATGATGCCATACACAACACAAGGTCTATGGTTACAACATGCTAGGATCTGCACGTATTTAGAGAGACTTTATAAAGATTGGATGCAGCTAGTTTTGATTAGGGACTCAAACATTGTAAAGTATGAAGCTTGATACTCACGGGTACCTGTTGAACCTGCTGTTGCATGGTGTGGACTGTAGGCGCGGTGGAGAGAGTCTGGATGGTCTGGCCCGTCTGCAGTAGTCTCTGGTGCTGGATGGTCATGGGTTGAACCTGTGGTGACGTCATTATGCTCTGCATCTGCGGTTGGAGGACTGTGGGGAAAAAGAGAGGTATGTAGTAAGGATACATTGTCAAAGAGCACCATTCATATAGAAAAACAAGTAGGGCTCTGAATATCTTCACATGATAAACATCTTTAAGTGCATTTATAATGAATAACCCCGTTTCCCAGTGACCTAATCTTTTCAGTAAAAAACAAGAACGTTGCTCCTAACCTTGGAAGCTTGTAGTGGGACTCTGGTGGCAGATGACAGGGTTCTGGATGAAGCGGGACTGGCCGCCGCTGGATGTGATCATCACCGTCTGGGCCTGGGTCTGGATGGGCAGAGCCTGGTTGTGGGTCTGGACCAGGGTGTGCACAGGGAAGCTATGCGTCTGCATGGGGATGCTCTGGCTGTGGACCTGGATGGTGGGTTGCTGCTGGGGCTGGGGCTGGATGGCCTGCATCTGGGGCCGGGGCTGGAGCAGGGGAGGGGCGCGGATCTGATGCTGCCCTGAAGAGAACGTCTGGACTGGGGTCTGTGGTGGGGTGAGGGGCAGGGACTGGGGGGCCAGTGTTTGGGTGGGGGTGAGGGTCACATTGCTGTTCTGGTAAACTGTGGTAGTGGTCTGGGGTGTCTGTGGGGCTTGAGGGGGTGGGCGTGGGGTGGGCCCAGCACCGTTCTGTAGGGAGCCCGCAGAGGCCATCTGGTCCTCAAAGAGGTCGGGGAAGTCCCCCACCTGGTTGCTGACGAACTGGAGCATCTCTGAGGAGAGAGAATAATTCAAGGGGTTCATGAGTCTCTGGTTGTGGGTGAGCTAAAATGCACTTTATTCCAAGCCATAAAATCATGTGCAATGGCAATTGATTGACTAGACAACAAATTTGACTTTACAGAGTTAGCATAAAATTGGCTTATTAGACATAATCCATTGGTTAATATGGCCCTCTAATGAGGTAGGGCTTCATCGTTGCAGTCAAATCAAATCTTATTTGTCACGTGCTAAATACAACTTAACCAACAATGCCGTTCAAGAAATACAGAGTTAATAAAATGTTTACTAAATAAACTAAAGTAAATCAAAAAGTAACAAGAAATGTACATAACAATAACGAGGTGATATACAGGGGGTACCGAGTCAATGTGCAGGGGTACAGGTTAGTAGAGGTAATTTGTACAGTGACTATGCATAGATAATAAACAGTGAGTAGCAGCAGTGTAAATAGGGGGAGGGGTCAATGTAAATAGTCCAGGTGGCCATTTGATTAGTTGTTCAGCAGTCTTATGGCTTGGGGGTAGAAGCTGTTAAGGAGCCTTTTGGTCCTAGACTTGACACTCTGGTACCGCTTGCTGTGCGGTAGCAGAGAGAACAGTCTATGACTTGGGTGACTGGAGTCTCTGACAATTTTTTGGTACTTCCTCTGACACCGCCTAGTATATAGGTCCTGGATGTCAGGAAGCCTGGCCCCAGTGATGTGCTGGGCCGTACAACCTGTCACAAGGGGAGATCCACAACTAGGGACTTTTCTAACACCTTCAAAGGCCTGCCTTAAGGAAGTGGACCTGGAGTTCCTATCACTTTTTTAATAAATCTTTATTAAGAGCTGTCATTTATTATGAGGAAATGGAGTAATCTGACATTTTTTCAGTTTTGTCCTCTTATGTGAGTGAGGCATTGGAAAACCTCCCTGGTCTTTGTGGTTGAATCGGTGTTTAAAATTCACTGCTCGACTGAGGGACCTTACAGATAATTGTATGTGTGGTGTACAGAGATGGGGTAGTCACTCAAAAATCATGTTAAACACTATTATTGCATACAGTCCATTAAACTGTGATTTATTAAGCAAATGTTTTACTCCTGAACTTATTTAGGCTTACCAATACAAAGGGTTGAATACTTATTGACTTAAGACATTTCATCTTTAAAAAATAAAATTTAAAAAACATAATTCCACTTTGACATTGAGGTATTGTGTGCAGGCCAGTGACACAACATCTCAATTTAATCCATTTTAAATTCAGGCTGTAATAAAACAAATTGTGGTAAAAGTCAAGGGGTGTGAATACTTTCTGAAGGCGCTGTAGATGATTAACCTGCATTAGAAACTGGCATTGAGTGAAGAGATCACAGGAAAGAGGAGAATCCACAGTGACCTCCAGTAGAGATTTACAACAGTGACAATGCTATTTACTGCCAGGGCAAGGTCACTGAAGGAATTAAGAGGTTTATAGAGTAGTGGCCTTGGTTTGATACACTGCTTCTGTTCCGGCATCGAGTCAAGGAAGAGAGCGCCAGTTAATGCTTATTGGAAAGCCTTCCAACGACTAGCCCTGAAAAATGACATGGTAATCTAGTACAGATGCCCTGAGAGACCATGAGAACGAGGTAAAAGAGCACCCTGGTAAGAACATTACTTCAGCTACTAGTGGAGTATGTCTTGATTGTAGATGGCTTTGTACTGATAAGAGCTGTGGAGTTGCACATGCTAAAAAAAAAAACGAGTAGTTTCAAACCGGTCTTGCAAGAAATGAGAGTAGCCTACATGTTGAAACTGTTTCTAACGCCCTCTACTGCAGGGTGTGTTTAACACTTGTCCATTTATCGTAAGACCACGTCTCAACCATGCCGGCATGCCATCTCTCAAATCCAGAGCTAGGCTAAATGTTCTCATGTGGTTTACCATTGTCTGGGGTGCATAACAGGCCTGTGATCAGTGGGAAGAGGGTGCCATTTCTCATTATTCAAATGACAGCTTTACATTTGACAATATAATTTTGTCCAGTTTAAAACTGCTGCTGTTAACAATACTGCCAAAATCCTTTCTCTAATGACAATGTCAAAGACATGTCACCTTATAGAGAAAGCATGTCCAGAGCATGGGCTTCAAAGGACTTTGGCATGGTCTTATAGATTACACTGTGACAGGAGGAAAAACTGTCCTGTAGGGACCTATGTATAGATAACGTTGCTCGAAGATTCAGGGTTAAAGAATATTCACACTTTTATCAATGAGGGGCTGCAACCTTGAACTCACACTTGCGATAAAGAAAGGCTGGACACCTAGGCCAATAAATGCACCGTCCTCCCACTTATGATTATGGTGACACCATTTATCAGAACGCAGCAGCCACTAGTCTAAAACCCTTGGATGCAGTGTACCATAGCCTGCTTCGCTTTATCACAGGTGACAGGTTTAATATCACTGCATCCTTTATCAGAAGGTCAGCTGGACCTCAATTCCCGTACTTTCTCCTTTTCGTTTACAAAGCTATTCTGTTAAAAGGATACTTCGGGATTTTGGCAATGATGACCGTTATCTACTTCCCCAGAGTCAGATGAACTCATGGATACCATTTACATGTCTCTGTGTCCAGTATGAAGGAAGTTAGAGGTAGTAATGACTTGAAGTCTATGGGTATCTACTAGCATGCTAGCATTGAATTATCATGTGAGTAGTTTGTTTTCAGGGCACGATTGGGAATGAGGCTTGTGGCTTCAAATTGGGCTCCCCTGAATAAATAAAAAAAGTGTCATAAATAATAACATTACTGTAAAGTAACATTACTGTAATAACATTACTATGGGTCAATTGATGAAATGGCTTATAGTGTCCATCTCACATTCGAAAAGGCTCGGAAAAAAATAATAAGTGGCGAGTCTAATATTAATCATTCATTGGAATCGTCTGCTTCATCGACCACACCAAAGACAGACTCACATGTACATGCGCACGGACTCCACAGGGGTTTGGCTTTCAGAGGCACAAAACAAAACAGAGCCCCAAGCCCCTAGACAATTGTGACACAAATGACTAAAACTGTCAAAACGGGGACAGTTTCCTAGGGCTGCTCAGCGCAGAGAAAATAGGTTATGCAACTAGAGCAGCTATTGCATTGGGAATAGTGGGGAGAAAAGTCTAGATAGTAGGGCCAGGACGATACCAGTATCACTCGTTGGTATTGTGGCAAGGAAACAAAACACATAGCGGATTTAACTTCTTTAGGAAAACAGCCCTAATGTTGGAAACAAACAACATTATCAGTCATATTGAATTATTTTCCAAGCCGTGGCACACTATATTTCACATACAGCAGGAGAGGCGCGGCCTGAGGGGATCCTTAGTTCCAAGACTTAAATAGCCTAGATGTCATATAAAGGTATCATTAAAACACAAGTGAGTTTCTAATTGCATTAGTTTCTAACCTATATAGAGGCAAACAAAAGATTATACAGAGTCGCCCACCATCAAACTATTTAAGAGCTTTGGACTACATCTGGGTACCCTTTTAAAAGTTTAAATTGCTACCAAATCACAATCATTCCCAATATGTTTTCCTTTACATAGGTATAACATCTGACCAATGCAACTTACCAAATCTTTATTGTGGGGAGGAGTACATTTTTCATGAATAATTTAAGACTAAATTGAGTTTGACTCATACACAACGTTCTCTTTTTCCCCATTATTTAGTTATACCCAAGTCAAGGGGTCATAACTCTTTGCATACTTCTCTTTTTAACACTAAAGAGGGATTACATAGCATAGCCCCCGGGTTCTCTTAGTTCCTGCACTGCAATGGGTCCCATTTATCCCATATTGTATGACAGCGTCACATCATTTCGGTGACTTAGCATTCAGTAATTGGAATCTGGTGACCTACGCCGGTCAATTCTGTGTCCAAAGCTCCATCCTTTCACTGTGTGCCAAGGGTAAAACTGCTGTTTTGATAACATCACTGTTCCCATCTTATCTCCATACTGAGTCAATGTGCTGAGTCTGTGAATGAGCAGGGTGAAGCAGACATGCTTTCCCATCAAAAAACAGAAGGGGTATTAATGATGGGCCAGTAGACATTGCGAGTCACATTTTCTCCATAATTGATGAACAAACCCTCAATGGTATGACAGCCAGGTTAGGGGTAGACAAGCATGACAAAAAAAACATCTCATAACAAAATGTAATGAAGAACATAGATAAATAGGAAACTAGTAAAACTAGGCTAATAAGCCATTGGGAAAGTATAAGGAACTTTTTGCCTACAGATAATTGAATGACACAGCTCACAGTTGAGTCACACTCAGTTACATTTGAGGAGTTGTTTATTCACACGCACACACTAAACTGTTGCATGACCACTGTGCTGTAGGCCAACCACCCATTTAAAATATGCTTGAATCTTCACCGATGTAAAATGCGATTGCAATATTAAAATCAGTGACACAGAATCATTTAAGCAAACTATTGTTTAGAAATGTAAAATTGTGGCGTGCTAAGTGTATCTAAGAATCCTATGCAACGCCCCCAAATAAAGGGTGAACAAGTTCCAATCCTATGGCATCCACAATAGTTTCATGGATGACGACATGACCTACTGCCAATATTTGACACAGACAGAAAGTATATAATTATTTACACTCTTGTAATGTGAGGTGCATCATAATTAGCTAGTCTAAATACAGTACCTATATGTAATTGTAACCAATTGACTATCAACAAGCGGGCTTGTTTGACACATGATACAAATCGCCAGACTTCCGGCCTTACCGCAACGACGACACACAATACTGTCAGAAATCAGAAATAGGACACAAACTTTCGTGGACAAACACACACAATAATTCCATATTCTCTCATCAATTATGACATAAATAGTAACTCACCATCGATGTCTCCCAGTGTAAATTCGTCCCCTAGTTCTGACAAAGTCGGATCCATATTTTCCATGGTCGAGATGTACTCCCCACTAACGTTACTGTCCATAATGAAATTCAGAACTTCGCCTCCCCGGCTTTAACCGGAGGTTGCTGAAGGAAAGAACCAAGATGTCCAGAGATCTTTGAAGCGTTAACAACGCATAAGGTCACTTTATCTTAGCTCTAAGTTTATTAAACTATCAGAGGACAGGTAACACCTCACCAACGCCCCAGAGAGGCCGATTTCTATTTAGATAAAGTCATTTAGAATTTAGACGTCGCCATCTTGTTTCCACTACTTACGTCATTTACAAACAGTGTTTGTGAACCAGGACGACTCGTGATTGGCTTAATCCTGGCTGTTGTTGTCATGAGACCAGGCACCATTGTCCAATAGAAATGTCACCTTTACCGTGGCCTGATAGTACGTCAACGATCAGAAGCTTTCATGAAATTTACATTGACTCCGCCCAATAATTCCCTTTAAAAAAGAGCCCATCCAAAGAGATTCACCCTAATAAATATTTAATGATATCTGACTTTATATATGAGCCCGCCCCATCTGAACAACATTATTCATGTTCTGGCTATCCCCAGATGTTACGCAATACCTACCATCAGGATATTAATTACACAATAATAATTTAAAAGTTCACTAATTAATATTCTCATGTTTGTGTGAAAAAAAATCTAGTTGTTAGACGGTATGAAAATGACCTCAAGTATAAATACATTAGTTACATTTTGTAAACACAAGTAACATTTTATACAGATTTTCAACAAAGTCAAGAAATACTGCCTTGTTTCATAAAAAAGTTACTTGTTGCATGAATGTTAGTATGTCAGGGACGGAGTGTGATATCAAGATAAATGAAATAGTAACCGGTGCCCCCTCACATTTACTACGCCTCGCTATTGTTATTTTACTGCTGCTCTTTAATTATTTGTTACTGTTATTTCTTTTTTTTTTAGGTATTTTTCTTAAAACTGCTTTGTTGGTTAAGGGCTTGTAAGTAAGCATTTCACTCTAAGTACTACACCTGTTGTATTTGGCACATGTGACAAATAACATTTGATTAGATTCAGTATGGCTACTAAACACAGTCACTTCTGTGTGTGTGCCTAAAGTCTAATTCTCTGGTGTGTCAACTGAGCTGAGGGTGACATACTATTTCTTAAAACCCACATCCTTGTATTAATTCATATTTATTCTGTGCACTCAATATTAATGTTGATCTGTATAAAAGAAAAAATGACAAGGACAGACATTTTTATCAGATTTCATTTTATTATGCATTTCAATTCTTTCCCCTTCAAAAAGCCACAACACTGCAACTGAATACATAATGTGAAATGTGTGTTATACAGTACATCATTTCAGTTGTGAATAAGAGCTAAAAAATATGTTTTGTAATACTGGACCCGACTAAAAAGTCAGATTATATCAGTGGATTTATGAAAATCTGCATGCAGAAATAGATAACTGTCTTTCATTAAAACAGTAAACTACTAATTTGATTGAATACAGTGGAAAACCATATTCTATAATGAATTAAAAATAACTATAGGATCACAAGTAACCATACAAATGGTGTAAGTGCATACTAAAAATCTCAAATAACCACGGTAAGTGCTTGAACAAAGCTAAAACGGTAGTTCAGTAATATTGTGGGAAAATACTTCACTGCAGAAGAGCTATAGTTTATTAACAGTGAATAGAGGAAATCACACCATCCACTGCCAGTAAAAAGAACAAAGACTTGCAACGTGCTTTTATTGATAATTGTGATAAGTTGCTTAATGATTGAACCTGAATCCACATTTTGAAAAGTCCTGAGAGTATCTTTTTCTTCTGTGGTCTGGTGGTGTTGCAGGCCTAACTGTCCTTTATTTGTTCCAGTAGATCTCATAGGACTTTTTCTCTGTGTAGTTGGCATCTGCTGAGCGGTTGCTGTTCCTGACCCTCTCCTTCACTACCTTCACCACCAGCCCTCCTGCCAAGGCAATTCCCGCTGCAGCCTTGCCTATCTCTGCCACCGCTGTCAAAATGCATGCTGTCGCTCCCATGGAGCCCCAGGCACCAGAAACAACCCGCCCTGCAGATCCACACACCCCACTGGCCTGAACCAGCGTCCCACTCGCAGCCACCCCATCTGCCACAGCGGCGGCTGCGCACTGAACAGCTCCAGTGGCCACTGCTTGCTGCCCAGCTGCTACTGAGCCAATAGTAGTAGCATTAGCCACACCTACTGCCCCTGCTGCGGTGCCCACCCCTGTCAGGGCAGTTGTGCTGACAGCTGCACCTTCCAGAGCAGCCCCCAGGGCCGCTCCTGCCCCCATGGCACCCCCCACCCCTGCTGCAACTCCTACTGCTGAAGTCCCAATCAGGCTCACCTGCCCTAGAGCATCCAAGGCAGCTGCCCCAGGACTGGCAGCTTCTGCCCCAGCTAGGGCGCCCACAGATCCCCCCAGCACTCCTCCGGTCGCTGCCCCGAGAGCCATGGCTGTTTTCCCTGTGGCTGCTGCCACTATGGCGCCCACAGCTTTTCCCATCCCTGTGCCGCCTGCCACCGACATCCCAGACAGCTGCCCAGCAGCAAAGCCCACAGTGTTCCCCATGGCTGCAGCTCCCGCCGCTGCAGCTAGAGGGGCAGCCGCCCCGAACACTGCCCCCACGACCATGCCAGTGGCTCCAGCAGCCACCAGGATCTTCACTTTCTCTAGGACCTTCTCAGAAAGGGCAGCCTCCCTCCTGAACTGCCCCAGGGCAGAGAGGAAAGACTGCCTCCTACTCAAGGCCCTGTCGCTGCCCCGCCGCCTGGTCTTGAACAGCTCCCTCCACCTGTCCCCTCTGTCCCTCAGGAGGCTAACAGCACTTCCTTTCCTCTCCTCTGTCCATCTCTCCACCTTCCATCCCTCCTCATTTACTCCTCCTCTCTCCAGGTCTCTCTTCTTTAATCCTGAACCTCCCACAGCTGCCCCCCTCCTCTCATCCCACCCACTCCCACTCTGTTCTAGATCACACTTCCGTCTTTTGGCCATCTTGTTCTCCCTGCCTTCTCCCTCCCCTCTCTCTCTCACCATCCTCTCCTGCTCCTCCCTGATAGCAGCCTCAGCCTCTCTGAACATAGAGTTGATGTAGAAGCCTCCATTGTTCTCTTCCACAATCCTCTCCACCTTCTCCAGCAGCCCTACAACCTGGTGCAGGTCACTTGGGTCTCTGTTGTTGAGGACGTGGTACCTGCCCCTACACCTCTCTATCAGGGCCTTCAGCTCCACCGGGGCGCTGGCTCCGAGGTACCCCTCCATCCCCCTCCCTTCTAGGTCATCACCACGAGTGAACAGGACCAGTGTGTGGTCATGGACCGCCCCCTCCCCAAATATACGGACCATGTCCCTCACGGCTCGGTCCTCATCCTCAGTGTAGCGTCCCAGTGGGATCACCAGGAGGAATGCATGGGGGCCTGGGGCAGACAGTGCCACACACTTGGCTATTTCAGAATGAGTCTGCTCAGCATCGAAGCGTGTGTCTCCAAAACCTGGCATGTCTACCACCACCACTCTCGTCCTCTTCCTCCTGACTCCTTGTCCTTCCTCCTCCTCCTCCTCCTCAGTCAGGTCTGCGCTGCCTTGTTCACAGATTTGGGTGACTGAGCTGGCGCGGAGCTCTGACAGGAAGTGCCTGCGGCCCAGGATGGTGTTCCCAGAGGCACTCTTCCCTGATCCTGTCTTTCCGATCAGGACAAGACGGAGCTCTGTGGCTAAGGACACATCCTCCTCCTTGCTCTCCGAAAAGTCATCAGGGTCTTCTCCCTCCCCTCTTGTCCTTCCTGGATGGACATGGAAATACAGTTTAATTTCTAATGACACAAAACAGCTATACAGTATTATTAGCTGCAGATTTAGCAAACAAATAGAAAATACATATATCATATATATAAAAACAATATGTTGACATCAATGATAGATATCTATCTATATCCCTGGATTGCTAATGATATGTATTGGCCAATGAGAGGCTTTGAAGCCACAGGTCAGCCATATTGGCACTCCCCAGAAGAAGCAATCCTTCATAGGAATGAATGAACTTCTACAGTATTTCAATTAAATGTTTCTAGGACAAAATTACATGTATTTGAGTATTTTTTGTTGTTCTAGTGGAGAAAATAAGATTATATATTTTTTCAAGTAAACTTCAAAGGCATGTAGCAGCTATTTCTCAATGACAGAAAAGCATATAATAGTAACTTAAAACCTTGCCAAATTACAAACTCTTAAATAAATTTTTATAATACTGTAATATTGTTCTAAAAGTTGGGTTAAAGAGGTTCTTTCAAAATCAGCTCTAACTTCAGAAACAATCCCACAACTCCCCGCGGTCAGCGTCACAGTGAGGAAATCAAAATGCATGCTCAGCCTTCATGTACTCGTGGGTCAAAATAATAATAAAAAACAGCCCGTAAATTCCAGACTATAAGCCGCAACTTTTTTCCCAGGCTTTCAACCTCGTGGCTTAAACAATGACGCGGCTAATATATGGATTTTTCCCGCTTTCAATTTTTTTTCTCCAAAAAAACACATTCTGTGACATGCTCAGTTTTTTGGCGGCATGAAGCTTTCATTAGACCAATGAAATTGCCGAACGGGTTAAGGTCAAACAACTTTTTTGTTTACTGTTTAGATTAAATCGAGCGCGCTCAAACTTCCCATCATTCTGATTACGGTAGTCATTTTGTCACCTTCATCATGGCAAAGACACGGAGAAATGCATATGATGCAGCTTTCAAGTTGAAGGCGATTGATCTGGCTGTTGGAAAAGGAAATAGAGCTGCTGCACGGGAGCTTGGTCTTAATGAGTCGATGATAAGATGTTGGAAACAGCAGCGTGAGGAATTGACTCAGTGCAAAAAGACAACTAAAGCTTACTGCTAATTTTTTTTTTTTTGTTACAAGCCGTGTTTCGTTAAAGCCTGTGTAAAGTATATTTGTTTCAATGTACCGGTAGGCACCTGCGACTTATAGACATGTGCGGCTTATTTATGTTCAAAATAATATATATTTTTTAATTCAGTGGGTGCGGCTTATATTCAGGTGCGCTTAATAGTCCGGAAATTACGGTAACTTGTGTGTTAGTGGTATGGAGCTAGCTAGCAATTGTATTTTTATTCATCAAGATGGTCAAGCTTTGTGTGGTAGCAGGGTGTAGCAACACTTACTACACAAATGTGAGTATGCCTCTATGGCGACGCAAATTAAACACTTCGTAAAAAGTGGGATACATTAATGAGAATGAGAGGAGCAAATTTGGCATCTACTCGTCAATCTGCGGTGCAAATTCCATGGCTATCAACAATGAAAGGAGGGCTTCAGTCAAATGATTAATGCTAAAGTAACCAAATGAACATGTCTGCCAGCTGTTGGTAGCTAACTGCTATCATACTATAGATAGGCTTGTACTTGTTTGTTTCTGTATAGACCCTGTGGCTGGGACTGAAACTGTGCGTGTGTGGATGGCGGGCTAAAGTGAAACGCAACACTTCAGCCATGTATTCTATCATGGATCTGGTGGCATTTCGGAAAAAGGAGCCAGGATTTCTTTGGAGGGGTGTATTGTGAACTTTACTCATTGGGAAAGTTTGTTTTTAGATCTTAGGATTTGGTATTTATTAGGATCCCCATTAGCCGCTGCAAAAGCAGCAGCTACTCTTCCTGGGGTCCAACGGAAACATGACATAATATAGAACATTATTAGTCAAGGACTGAACTACATTCATTTAAAACGTCACACATAGCCTACATTCAGTGCATTCGCAAAGTATTCAGACCCCTTCACTTTTCCACATTTTGTAACGCTACAGGCTTATTCTAAAATTGATTAAATTATTATTTCACTCAATCTACACCCAATACCCCATAATGACAAAGCAAAAACAGATTTTTAGACATCAGAAATACCTTATTTACATAAGTATTCAGACCCTTTGCTATGAGACTCGAAATTGAGCTCAGGTGCATCCTGTTTCCATTGATCATCCTTGATATGTTTCTACAACTTGATTGGAGTCCACCTGCGGTAAATTAAATTGATTTGACATGATTTGAAAAGGAACACCTGTCTATATAAGGTCCCACAGTTGACAGTGCATGTCAAAGAAAAAACCAAGCCATGAGGTCGAAGGAATTGTCCGTAGAGCTGCGAGACAGGACTGTGTCGAGGCACAAATCTGGAGAAGGGTACTAAAAAATGTCTGCAGCATTGAAGGACCACAAGAACACAGTGGCCTTCATCATTCTAAAATAGAAGAAGTTTGCAACCACCAAGACTCTTTCTAGAGCTGGCCGCCCGGCCAAACTGAGCTATCGGGGGAGAAGGGCCTCGGTCAGGGAGGTGACCATAGAACCCGATGGTCACTCTGACAGAGCTCCAGAGTTCCTCTGTGGAGAAAGTTCCAGAAGGACAACCATCTCCGCAGCACTCCACCAATCAGGCCTTTATGGTAGAGTGGCCAGATGGATGCCACTCCTCAGTAAAAGGCACATGACAGCTAGCTTGGAGTTAGCCCAAAATAAATCTCAGACCATGAGAAACAAGATTCTCTGGTCTTATGAAACCAAGATTTAACTATTTGGCCTGAACGCCAACGACCCTATGCACACAGCCAAGACAACGCAGGAGTGTCTTCTGGAAAAGTCTCAATGTCCTTGAGTGGCCCAGCCAGAGCCTTGACTTGAACCCGATCAAACATCTCTGGAGAGACCTGAAAATAGCTGTGCAGCAACGCTCCCCATCCAACCTGACAGAGCTTGAGAGTATCTACAGAGAATGGGAGAAACTTCCCAAATACAGGTGTGCCAAGCTAGTAGCGACATACCCAAGAAGACTCGAGGCTATAATCGCTGATAAAGGTGCTACAACAAAATACTGAGTAAAGGGTCTGAATACTTAAATGAGATGTTTTTATTTATTATAAATTAGCGAAAATGTCTAAAAAACTGTTTTTGCTTTGTCATTATGGGGTATTGTGTGTAGATTGTTTTTTTCCCTCATCAATTTAATATTTTTTGAAATAAGGCTGTAACGTAACAAAATGTGGAAAAGTCAAGGGGTCTGAATACTTTCCGAAGGCACTGTATATCAAATGACTGTCTCTTCACAGTCCCCTGTGTGCAGTATGGTGTTATTTTATCTGGTTGTATTGCTAGCCATGTAGTCATGGCTCTATTTAATACTGTGCGTTTCCCAGCCTCTGTTCTGAACCTGGGGACTGTGAAGAGACTTCTGGTTGCATGTCTTGTGTTGTACCGATGAGTGTCTGAACTTTGTGCCAACTGCATGAAGACAGTTCGGTACCTTCAACACATCAATACCTCGAACAAAGACGAATAGTGATGCAGTCAATCTCTCAACTTTGAGCCAGGAGAGACTGACATACATGTTACTGACGCTTGCCTTCTGTGTACATCTAAGTGCGATATGTGCTGCTTTGTTCTGGACCAACTACAATTTACCCATGTCCCTCTTTGCTGTACATGACCACACAGCTTGGCAGTTGTCCAGGTGCGACAAAACTAGGGCCTGTAGGACTTGTCTGGTGGACTGAAATGTCAAGAAGGCAGAGCAACGCCCTATCATGGACATACCTCTTCCCATTTTAGCAACCATTGAGTCTATATCAGTGGAGGCTGCTGAGGGGAGGACGGCTCATAATAATGGGTGAAATGGAATGGCATCAAACCATGTGTTTGATAATGTGTTTGATTCAGTCCAAAACAAAAAAAATTTGGGGGACAAAACATGCAACTAATGAATACCACAAACCCCCGAGGTGCCTTTTTGTTATTATAAACTGGTTACCAACGTAATTAGAAGAGTAAAAATAAATGTTTTGTCATACCGGTGGTATACGATCTAATATATCACAGCTTTTAGCCAATCAGTATTCAGGGCTTGAACCCCCCAGTTTATAATAGTCAGGGTTGTTTGAGCCCTGAATGTTGATTGGCTGAAAGCCGTGGTATATCAGACTATACACCAAGGTATGACACAAAATTACTTGTTCACTGTTCTAATTATGTTGTAACCAGTAAGGAACCTCTGGGGTTTGTGGTACATGGCCAAAGGGCTGTATTCAGGCACTTTCGTTACATCGTCCTTAACAGCCCACAGCGTGGTATATATGACAGGGTCCATTATCTGCTACCTGGACTTTAAGGAATATGTTTTAATATATTTAATGATTTATTTTTATATTTAGCTTACATAATATAATTTCAAAGTATGCATTAAGATGTCTAATAGAATAAACGTGGAAAAAACAAGTGTAGACAATACATGTATTTTTCTGTAGCTTCCTAAATATTTTTTTACACTGCTGAAGTGCCAAGATGGCTTCAAAACAGCGCTCGTCAGTAATCTATTTTATATATAAATTATTGGTTGACAGACAAGCAGCTGATTCTGACATTACTTAGGCTAGGTTCATATGTGCAGTTGTCAGCTGAACAGTCTGCAAACTACACTCGTTCTGAGAGACTAGGCCTACTATTTATACAGTTTTAAACAATTAGTCGAATCTATCCACTGTGCATTAACGTTACATAACTTGGTGTAGGCCTGACCTCACACCATTCTTTCACAGGCTGGTGAAGAACAGTCAGGAATGTTCAACTAATATACGCCGCAGATTGTTCAGCTTTGTTTCCCTTGTGAAAAACAGCACTGTTTATTAACGTTGACTAGAGACAGCACAATCATTAACTAAACATTGCCAAAAGATCAACCTTCAAATAGCACGTTGGTTAACTATTTCCTATTCTTTAAATAAAATTATAAATAGGACTATAGCTAGCTAACGTCAGCTAGCTCGCTCCGTTGTTGACAGCATGCTGCTAGCTAATGTTAGCTAGCTAGATTTGCATGAGTTTTAATTTAGCTAAATGCTATGTTCCAAACTGTCAATAAATATGTAGGAAAAAAAACCTTGGCCTACCCGATTCCACGAAATTAGACATGATCTCTGTCTGATTAAGATTCACGTCTACATTCGGGCTTGTTGTGTTGCGTTGGTGAAGTGTTTATGGCGGAGATTACGCTCTGTTCGGCAACAGTCCAATGACTTTAACCAAAAACAGTGGGGGAAAATATGACTTCATGACTGTCGATTGCACACCTTTGGCGCCGTCTAGTGGCAGATGTTCCGCATTCTGATTTCATTACATTGACTTTTATCATAATCTTCAACGATTGAGTGATTTATTTGTAATTATTTCAAATGAACAAGTATGATTCATAGTAATTTAATTTTATTAAACATTAAACAAAATGTATAAATCTCACGATAGTAAATTCTCAGCAATGAGACGCTTCATCTGAACCAGAGGAGGCTGGTGGGATCAGCTATAGGAGGAAATGCTCATTAAAATGGCTGGAATGGAATAAAACACAAACCTATGTTAACTCCGTTCCATTAACGCCATTCCACCCATTAAAATTAGCCCATTGACCTTTAGCTCCTCCCACCAGCCTGCACTTCTCTGAACATACATAAATAGTCGCATTTACAAAACAAACAAATCAATCAGTCATCACCTCTGTATATTGAATATAACTTATTTGCATTAAAATGAGCCAATTTCCCTCAAAATGTCAGAGGGAACAAAACACTAGGGGAATATCCCAATTGCATACTCCTCGCATCCTCTGGCTTTCTCAAAACCCATAGGAGGTGGTCAGAGAGGAGGGATTTCTGGTTGAATGGATTTTGAGACAGGACAGGAGGAGTATGGAATTGAGATCTTCCCTAGATATGCCAAAATATAGATGTTTTTTTAAAGGCATTGTTCTAGGTGACTGCTGTTCTGACATTTCATTACGGCCATCAGATGGACAGAAACAAATGTGACATATAGAAGTTTAAGCTGATGAGTGGTTGCCAAAAGACACAGCTCTAAGACATTATCCCTCCCTAATGGTAGGCAAAATAATATGTAAAATAGTTTTATTCAAACTCATAAGTGACCAAACCCCATTTAACAGTCATACGGACAGTCACACACAGAGAGAGCTAAGAAAGCATTCAGCTCTAGGAAAGCAAGTGGCAGACATGACAAATGGTTCTGCGATCAACACTTGTACCGCAAATCAAGAGGACACACCTAGAGTAGGACCATTCAACAACAAACTCATAAAATCTCTTATAGAAATCTGCTAACTCCAGAGAAGGTGACAGGAAAACTTAAACACAAAACAGAATTCAACATATTCAAGCTTTATATTTTAAAGCTTGTTGAATGGGAATGTAAACTCATACGTACAAATGCCATCATCAAAACAATTGTATGGTAGTAAATTGTATTCAATCTATTCACAAAAAATACAACATATTGGGTATTTGCTGTTTCTTCCAAAGTACAGTTATGTAATCTAGTTATGAAAATTATCTTTCCTTATTAAATCTTCAACATGTGCTAGCTGTATTTTCTTTGTTTCATAATAACTGCAGATTGGGCACAGTTCTGTATACAGTAAGTCTGAATCCACAGATGGAGCTCAACCTCCTTTCCTTCTCTCCAGTTTGTTCCTGCGCCACATAAACACTTCTAGTTCCCTCTCAAATTTTCTGCTGCCACTTTATCCCTTTGACAGAACTCATCAGTTCCAAGACCCAACCTCTTCATCACTGAATGTAGGACTCAGGACATCCCCCTACATTTTCCTTCTCCTCGTCATTTCTCTCCAAGAGTTGAGGTAAAGTACTATAGCTCAGTACGGGAGCGGGAGATGCGGGGCCCCTTCCTAATCTCTTTCCTCTTGTCCTCTTTCCTCCTCCTCTTCTCCTCCTCCCTCAGGATCTTCTGAAAAGCCTCTGCGGTGTGAAGCACCTGCACCAGAGAAAAGCAGAGCGCGTGAACGTGTGTTTTGAGAGGCATTTTTTTATAATACGTGTATGGAGTGTGGAGAATCAAACAGCAGAGGTTGGGAAAGCATAAAGGTGCAGTCAGTATGAGTTTTACTGATGTTATGCTCGTCTCAAACATAGTCAAGCTTGTTTGTTAAACAAGCCTTAAAAGAACACGCTTTCCAAGTCTGTCTGTTAGGCTTCCCTGCGATTGTATACAATGTGGTTACAGAGGCTGAGAGCCACTGTGTGTTACTCACGTTGTCTCTCTCAGTGCGGTATGGGTTGGTGAAGTCTGGGGATTTCTCTATTATTCCCAACTCCTGCGACATCTGAGAGACAAGGAGCGAGAGTTATCAGCCATTTTGAATCCATAGAAAAGTTATAATAGTATGCTTACAACATGCTTATAAAATGTAGTAATAAGGAGGTTATAATACATTACACCTGTTGACGTTAAATAAAGCATAAACATTTCCTCTATACCCCAGAATATACCCCCAGTTCTATCCCCGTCTCACCAGTGAGAGAACATGCTGGTGTGCCCCCCCGGTGAACACCCCAGTGAGGTTGCAGAAGCGTAGACCCCACCGCAGAAGGCCGCCCCAGTCAGGGTTACGGTCGTAATAGTGGTGGACGATACGTGGGAAACGCAACGCCACGTCCCCAAAGAACGCTGTGTTCTCCACCACATGGGAGTAGGCTATGGAGCGAGATAAAGAGAGTAGTCTACATTTCATACTTAGTAAATAAACTAGAACGTAAATCACTGCAGACTGACATACTAAAAGAGAGCGTAAGAAAACGTAAGAGGCGGAGAGGGAAAAGTGGAGGGAGAGGGGAGGCAGGCAGAAGAGGAGAAAAACAAGATGGTGACAGACAAAAATCAGATTAGCATCGAGTGAGAAAGAGGGAGGAGAGAGCAAAGTGTAGTAACGGTATAATGGTCCATGATCTGACCTTCTTTGATTTTGTCATCCATGGGGAAGGGATCATCAGCCTGCATGTTGGCTGCAATAAGGACGGCCTTTGAGTCCTCCAACACCTTCACAGAACACACACACACACACAATGTAGATTGCCCACTGTGGGTTGACCACCATAGTTGTCCTTGGGCAGAGAGCAGATACAACATAGCAGATATGTCCTCTGGGAATCAAACAGTATATATCTGGGAAGAATACAGTATATACAGTGAGGCTTCAAGCACAATAGGAAGACTTGGAAGCTAAATCCGGGTTACTCTAGTCTTATTAGTGACCGGCTACTTAGATACTGCATAGCAAGTGGCCTTATTTGCCTACTCATGAGCTCATAATAATCTAAACATGCTAAGAAACTAACACCGCAATTACTTCCCGCTAAGGCCACAACATCCTGTTTCTAGCTAATGGTCAGCATGAAGGGAAGTTAAACAGGAGTGGAGCCAGCGTACCTTAAACAGGCCCTTCAGCATGATGTCTATGATCTTATATTGCTGGTTGATGTCATTGAGCTCCACCAGGTTCTTCAGAGCATTTAGCTGGTCTTTCCTCTTGGTCTCAAACAGACGCTTGTCTGAGAGAGGGGAGGGGGGGTGTTCAGGAAGAAATGCTGACAGACATTTCAATACATACACACTAATCAAGGGTCATCCAAGAGGACACCTCTTCTAATATTCTGAAGAAGGAAACAGACACAGTAGGATACAGATCTCCAGGTTGGAGTCGTGTCTGTCGGAGTCTGCAGAGGAGAGGGCTGCAGCAGCAACCACCAGGAGGACTGTACACACACTCAGCATGGTCAAGAGGTGGCGATGGTGAGCCACTAACGCACACAGAACACAGTACAAGAGAAAATGCAGTTAAACAGTATTCTGAAATATTTATTACAATGTTTTTACTGAACTTGTAAAACCAACATTTACAGTAGGTCTGTCTGGTTGACAGAGCATATTTAGTATTTTGCTGTGTGTTTTGAGGGTTATCTATATTAAAAAATAATAATTAAAAGTATATTTAAGATCATATTTGTACTTTTTAAATCCAGTTTGGTCCTGTACAATAAATTACACAGGTTCTAATGAGGTTATACGTGTCCCATTTAAACAACTTCTAAAAGCCACTTGACATGTCACTTATCTAAACCCCAAAATAACTTTCACTGACTTCTTGCCAGCCCCTGTCTTGCATCCTCTTTCTTCCTCTCATCCACTCTCCATCCTCTAAGCTGTGGGCTGCCTCAACATTCCCCCAGGTCCAGCCTCCTCTCCCTTGGAGCATGTTAATACATTTGAACAGGATAAAAATGAGTCTTGGACTGCTGCATATTTGATGAGCATTGGCTTTTAAAACAACAATCAGCAGAAAACAAAAGTGTAGAGGGAGGAGACGACAGCATCGATAGAACACCAAATGTATAATTCAGCAATGTCTCCATCGATAGTATTATCAGAGAGTGCGAGAAGGGGAAGTGGCGGGGGGACGGGTGTTGTGAGAGGCAGAAGAAAGATGAGGAAAGTACTGTGGGATGAGAGAGACCCTGTGGGAGCCAACTGCTTTTCTGCTGAATATTTAATCTCTTTTTCAATATGCAACAAGGTTAAGCCTAAAGACAGAGATCTGATAGTGAGAGAAAGTGTCAGGGATGTGAGTGAAAGAGAATGAGGACTGACACCTGAAAACATCTTTTCAGCTGTTTCTCAAAATGGAGTCTCTCATTCTGAACTCTTCAGTTGCATTCCCCTACTCTGACACTGACCCTCCTATGGTTAGACTATTTAATTAAAATACTGCCTGAAGATTCAGAGATTGGGTTATGCAAGCCGCATGATTTGACATAGGCTATGACAGGTCATTTGCCCGAATCACCACGACATACTTTGAGAAACTTTGCAACATCTACTCTGTCCGCAAAAATTGGTGCTGATGAAAAAGTTGGAGCAGCAGAATACAGACAGTGTTCGATTAGGAACAATTTGTGCATTCTGAAAACATCTTTGGGCCGCCTTCCAGCTTTTTGTACTAAACATGCAAGTCAATAAGTCAAATATTTCTAAGACGGACAACCAGGGAAGAGGCTTAGTAGTAGGGAGCCCCATATCCATGTTTTGTTACAAGCATAGCCAAGAAGGCCATAGATATTATTAGTGTCAACACCATGGACAAATGGAAACATCAATGCTGGATGCCCATCGGACTAGACAAAGTGCTGGGATATTAAGGTGGAGCAGAGGGGGCAAGCGACTAGGACAGATCAATCATATCCCACAGGCATCATGCAAAGCACAGAATTTGAGAAATGACACTCCAAAATGCACCCATTTACTGTAAGCCCCCCCATCAGCTGTGTCCAGAGGTGTCATGCACATAGGGGGGACAAGGGCACATGCCCCCTCAGATTTGTCCCATTTTAAACATTTTCAGATGTTAAATTAATGACTAAACTTCATTTTTAAGCCCATGTTTTATAATAATTTGTCAGTGGTACTTTACAGAGGGGGCACACTGACTGGACCACACAAACAGTAACCTTCCTATTCTCCCTAGTAAGTGGTTCCTTACAAGGTGCACCAAGGAGCAAGATATTCTAGGCAGGACATTAGATTTTTATTTAACTAGGCCTGTCACTTAAGAACAAATTCTTATTTACAATGATGGCCTACCCCGGTCAAACCCTCCCCTAACCCGGACGATGCTGGGCCAATTGTGCACCGCCCTATGGGACTCCCAAACATGGCCGGTTGTGATACAGCCCGGGATCAAACCCAGGTCTGTAGTGACGCCTCTAGCACTGCGATGCAGTGCCTTACACTGCTGCGCCACTCAGGATCCTTAGTGCATGCAGACAGTATCGTCAGTGGAGGAGACACACACAGCGTTTGATTTGATATGCCAGTGATGGGCAGGACTTGCAGGAGGTATGTTTGTAAATGAATTTGATGAAGCTTTGTAGCCTATTGATTAATAAATCAAACTAAAAATGGTTGTTTCTCTGTAATAATAGCCATTTAGCTAGCCCAGATAGTTATGAGGTTGGGCGACTGGGAAAATAGCTACCAAGCCATTGCAGGCGATCAAGTCAGAGTAGCTTGTCTAACTATCTTATCAGGCATGCCTGCTGGCAAGGTCGGTAGACTTTAGAAAAGCAAGAAATTACTAAATAAGACTCACGTTCCTTTAAATATTTTAGCAGAGATGTAGGCCAACCGGCCGTATTATTCCTTTTACGTAATTTGTCATCTGCATCCAACTGGGCTCCATGCAGCTGGCTATAGATGGGTTAGCTGACAACGTCACGAAAACGATGCGCACGCTTCAATGGGGCAGAGGTCCGTGAGTTGTGATTCTGGATGGCCAGATAGCTACAAACAATGACAAGAAACTCCCATGTGGGGAATGGTAAGTGACCCGTTTCAGCTAGATTCATGCCATTCTTGATATCATGTCTTGTTTTGGAGGTGTAAAGGATTTCATGTCAATGCTAAAATGGCTCAAATTCACTAGATAGCTAACCAACAACTATAACAATGTATGAGAGACAACAAGCACTCATTGTGCAAATGCATTTACACTGGACAAAAATAGAACCAACTGTTAACATGTTAAGTTTATATGTTTCATGAGCTGAAATAAAAGATCCCGGAAATGTTACACACAAAAAACTTAATTCTCTCATGTTGTGCACAAATTTGTTTACATCCCTGTTAGTGAGCATTTCTCCTTTGCCAAGATAATACATCCACCTGACAGGTGTAGCATATCAAGAAGCTGATTAAGGGCCATCGCAGTGGTAGCTGTGCCGCTAGAGATTCTGGGTTCGAGTCCAGGCTCTGTCGCAGCCGGCCGCGACCGCGAGACCCATGGGGCGGTGCACAATTGGCCTAGCGTCGTCCAGGATAAGGGAGGGATTGGCTGGCAGGGATGTCCTTGTCCCATCGCGCACTAGCGACTCCTGTGGTGGGCCAGGCACAGTGCACGCTGACACATTGGTGTGTCTGGCTTCCGGGTTAAGTGGAAATCGTGTCAAGAAGCAGCGCGGCTTGGTTGGGTTTCGGAGGACGCACGTCTCTCAACCTTTGCCTCTCCCGAGTCCGTATGGGAGTTGCAGCGATGAGACAAGACTAACTACCAATTGGATACCACGAAAAAGGGGGTTAAAAAGAAGCTGATTAAACAGCATGATCATTACACAGGTGCACTCTTACTAAGGCCACTAAAAAGTGTCATTGTGTCACAACAATGCCACCGATGTCTCAAGTTGAGGGAGCATGAAATTAGCATGCTGACTGCAGGAATGTCCACCAGAGCTGTTGCCAGAGAACTGATTGTTCATTTCTCTACCTTAAGCCGCCTCCAATGTAATTTTAGAGAATTTGTCCAACCGGCCTCACAAGTGTAACCATGCCAGCCTAGGACCTTCACATCCAGCTTCTTCACCAGCGGGATTGTCTGAGACCAGCCACCCAGACAACTGATGAAACTGTGGGTTTGCACAACTGAGGAATTTCTGCACAAACTGTCAGAAACCGTCTCAGGGAAGCTCATCTTCATGCTCGGCGTCCTCACCAGTCTTGACCTGACTGCAGTTCGGCCTCGTAAACGACTTCAGTGGGCAAATGCTCACCTTTGACGGTCACTGGCACGGTGGAGAAGTGTGCTCTTCACAGATGAATCCTGGTTTCAACTCTACCGGGCAAATGGCAGACAGCATGTATGGCATCGTGTGGGCAAGCGGTTTGATGACAACTTGGTGAACAGAGTGCCCCATGGTGGGGGTGGGGTTATGGTATGGGCAGGCATAAGCTATGGCAAACGAACACAAATGCATCTTATCAATGGCAATTTGAAAGCACAGAGATACCGTGACGAGATCCTGAGGCCCATTGTCGTGCCATTCATCCACCGCCATCCCCTCATGTTTCAGCATGATAATGCAAGCCTCCCCATATCCCAAGGATCTATACACAATTCCTGGAAGCTGAAAATGTCCCAGTTCTTCCACGGCCTGCATACTCACAAGACATGTCACCCATTGAGCATGTTTGGGATGCTCTGAATCAACGTGTACAACAGCGTGTTCCAGTATCCGCCAATATCCAGTAACTTCACACAGCCATTGAAGAGGAGTGGGACATTCCACAGCCTGATTAACTCTATGCGAAGGAGATGTGTCGTGCTGGATAAGGCAAATGGTGGTCACACCAGTTACTGACTAGTTCTGATCCACCCTCCTACTTTTTATTTATTTTTAATAAAAAGGTATCTGTATTCCCAGTCATGTGAAACCCATAGATTAGGTCCCAATACATTATTTCAATTGACTGATTTCTTTATATGAACTGTAACTCAGTAAAATCTTAGAAATTGTTGGATGTTGCATTTATATATTTTGTTCAGTGTATGTTTTCAATAAACACTTGGAGACAAAATGTAGTTTACATGTTAACAATCTAAGCCAACCCCGTCTGTTTTCTCCATAGTTGCGCACGTGTCAGTTTTGTTGCGAAACAAACAACCCCTCTATACACTCATCCCCTGGCGACCGGCTCATACATAAAGCATCCTCAATTCAGACTGTAAGGGCTTCAATTTCCTCAACTAGTTTTAAAGAGCCACTGGGAAAAAATATGGCTACTGTCTAAAATGCTCCACCACCATGCTAGAGTGGCTAATGCTACCTCTGATGTTCAGCCAATCAGGCTGCAGCAGTCTGTTTATCCCTGGCTGAATGCAGTATGCAACATCAGGAAGTAGCACTAGCCACTCAAGCATGGTGGTCGAAAATTGTGTTTTATTAAGACAGTGTGCATATTTTTAAAGCTAGTTAAGGAGGAAATTGGCGCCCTCGCCCCTGAAAGGAGGATGTTTTATGTAGAGCCAGTCGCCGGCTGCATAGAGTCCAGTTGGATGCAGATGACAAAAGATGGAAAGGAATAATAAGTGCAATATGCAGCCAGTTGGGCTAGCAAAGATGCAGAGAAGCATATTTAAGGTTATGATACTATATACACCAGTGTGTCATTTTAATGAAAATTACAATTGAACAGGAAAAGAGGTATGCTTACATAACCTATGCAGAAAAATACATATCTTTTACATGGAATTAGGTATAATCATATGGCTATAGATTGAAAAATCCTAAATTGTCCAACACCTGAAACATCTTTTTCTTACAATCTGGAGGGGGCTCTAGACCATGCTAAAGAATTCAGCCACACATAATTCGTGCCCCCTATAAACTAATGTGTGCATGACGCCCCTGGCTGTCCATCATTACAGAATGGGCCATCCAATTCTGTGTATGTAGGCTGTTGTAAAATATTTTATTAATACATGAAATGTAATCTAGTACAGTATGTTGTACCATATAATCTGTCGGAGGTTTGAGGTTCAGGGTGGGACACATAAAAATATCTGAGCTCTCTGCGTGATACATACAGCTGTTATTTTATGCTTTCAGAGAAGCCCTGGGTATTGACTTAGTATTTTGTTGGCAATAATTGATACTTTGAGGAAAATGTCATACAAAACGTAAACTTGTTGAGATAAAGGTTAACATACTGCCAATCAAAATGACCCCTTTCTGACCCTGCTTGGAAACTGTTTTGCATACAGTGGACTTGAACGACCCTTTAATTTCATGTTTCCCAGCATTAGTATGTCAGACACCATTTCAAGGAAGAGGCTCGAGCCACAATGATCTGTGTTGCATGGTTTTAGAAAACGTTCGCGTTTTTGTGGTGTGCAGTTCGTTATCTTTGAAAACAACCGAGGCACATGAAATAGCAGCATTTCATTACCTGACGGGACTACTTGTGAATAAACCGGTCATCGAGAATTTGAATGGCAATGTAAACCCATCTGGATCTGAATGCATGCATTTCGCTCGCTACAGGTCAGCTGTGGACACTAGACTTCGACATCACAAACTCGCCGTTCACTCACCTCGTAGTAAGAAACAGCACGATATTAAACGATAGCAAAACCAACGATTCTTTCACGCTAGCATCCGTTTCCTCGTAAAGATGGAGACATCACTTGCGGAGTATTTGCTGCAATACTCAGCTGACAATATCGCGTTTGAAATGTTAATTTACATACAGAAGTCGCTTGCTCCACTCCGCCAGTGCCACAATCGCACCGGCTGGCTCTGCTTGGACGAATGACAGCCAGCGATTACATGGAAGGAGGTGGTTTCCAGACGGTATATTTTGAGCGGCACACAGGCCTTTGTACGCGGTAAATCCCTCCCCCTCCCGCTTATCACGAAAGCAAGTAAACCCATAGACCGAGGACTCTAATGTCAAAAGCCCGTTTCAGCATGGGCAGCACCATTTGAAGTAGTCAACTGGGTGGGACTTCCTATGGGTTATGAAGGATCACATACAGTACCTCCATCCAGGTCATCAGGAGGGATAAGCCAATGAACTATACTCGTGAGCAAACATTCCATAACTGCAGTTGGCAGTAAATCGGCTAGAAGGGATACAGCAAGTGTAGGCAACCCTGGTCCTGGAGTGCCGCAGCCACTTCATATTTTTTGCTTTAACCAGGAAGACCAGTTGTGTTGAATTTAGGCAATCACTTTACTGATCAATTAGCTCAGTTGGTCAGGTGTGGTGCCTAGTTGGGAACAAAATCCTGCAGTACTCAAGCAACAGGGTTGCCTACCCCTGGGATACAGCTTATGTCAGAATTGACCAGAATGTACTTTTAGTAGCAGGTCAGGAGAACTTACGCAGCAGGTTAGGACAATTAACGTAGCAAGTTAGGAGAATTAGGTTCATCTTAGGAAAAGAGTTATGGTTAGCTAAAATGCAAAAAACAAAAACGTTTGACGTAAATTTGACATCTGTATCCCGTCTAGCCATGACCATCCAAATCGGTGGCCTCAGATTGGCTTATATTTCTACTGAAATGACATATGACAACTGTTCTTTTCCAAACAACTCTTTATTATAAACTTATGTTATTGAAGACCTCAAACCTAAAGGCAAATGAATGGATGCTCCCCCCTAGTTTTGTTACTGACACAGTCGGTCAGTAATAATGACAGGAGTCCTACCAGACACCTCTTCAGAATAAGGCTGTTTGGTTGCAAAAACAGCCATAAATAAATAGATCAATAAATCAAACAGGTCTATAACTGAGAGCCAATGTGTCCGTCTGTCTTCACAGTGAAGTCGGACAGGCAGAGATACATCTCTCCAACACGCCTGAGAAAGGGGGTTAAGGACAGATAGGAAGGAGAGAGAAAGAGAGCTCCTAGAAAGAGCACTGTAATGGCATGTGTCTGATGACTAAAACAAGTTGATGTACACCGTTGGTAGACAGATGTACTGAAACATGAGTGGAGACTCAGTATGTGGAAACAGCAGGGACAGCACAAGAGATGACGTGAAATCCATCACGTATGACAGATGTAGTCAATGGCCTGTAAAAATCAATAAAGACTGATAAGTACTGCTCTGTCGACTTTAAAAAAAAGAGGAGCATCTCTTGCACTAACTATCTTTTATGCTATAACTCTGTGTGTGTGTGGGGGGGGGTCGCTGCCCAGCTTTTCTTAACTGCCTGGCTGAACACACCTTATCATCTGAATCTGTGTTAGACCATCACCAAGACTTGGCAGATTTATACATTTGTTTTGTTTGTATTTACAGCATATTTCAGATTCTCTTTGTAATGAAAAGCGCAATATAAAATAAATCTATTATTATTACTATAAGAGGCAGCATGCAGCAGATATCGTGACAGGACAGTCTCCCATAAGACCCGCTCTGATATGACAAGCTACTGAAGCGCACACTGCTGGAGTACATTCAGCTCTGTTAACGCCTGAATAAGTCACTGATCACACGCACACACTTGTCAAAGCTCTGTCACTAAGGGAGGCAGCAGGGCCAGCACGATGCTGTATCACATGACAAATGGGGACAGTGATGACTTTTCAGTGCAGTGACATTCCATTACTGAGCCAGATGAATCCTATGAGGGCCTGTGTCCTGCCACTCATGTGTGACACAATGGCGTAGAGGTGGTGACAGGGGGCTGCTTGGACATGGGACAATTAAAAGAGTGCGTCTCAGTGACATTCAACATAGTCTCTCAGAGCTCTGTCTGTGTGCTCTCTGTTTGCGTTTTACTCTGCTGCTGTATGTGTTCAAGTCAGTGTGTTGTGTACTCTACCTGTGTGAGCAGCTTTCTCAGGGCCTGTGTTGTGTTCTCTCCCAGCTTGTTCAGGCCTCTCTTCTCCACCGCCTCCAACACCTGACACAGGTCTGGCTCCCACAACACCACACCAACAGTAGTATGAGTGTGTCTGGGTGCAGTCTTGAAGCATCTGCATATTTCCCATCTGAAACAGTTCGGAGTAGTTCATATATGTGCATTTATTATGACACCATTTTGGGACGTTTTGGTCTTCGGCAAGGGCTTTTTCGGCTATTTGTCCACACAAACATTTTTCTTGTGACAAGCTGAAATTCGGTAGAAAATGTCTACGCCCCTTCTTCGGTGATTGGTCAACAGTAGGGATTCTTCAATTAAGTGATTGTTGTCATTCAACGACAGAAAATTAGTTTTCATGCAGATATTTTCACTTGAGAAATACTGCACCAAACATAAGTATGCTGAACAATGAATCAAATGGCCACCGGACTATTTACATTGACACCCCCCCATTTGTTTTGTACACTGCTGCTACTCGCTGTTTATTATCTATGCATAGTCACGTCACCCCACCTACATGTACAAATTACCTCAACTAACCTGTACCCCTGCACACTGACTCGGTACCAGTACCCCCTGTATATAGCCTCGTTATTGTTATTTTATTGTGTTACTTTTAATATTTTTTTTTAACTCTTCTTGTACTGCACTGTTGGTTAAGGGCTTGTAAGTAAACATTTCACGGTTAGGTCTACACTTGTTGTATTCGGTGCCTATGACAAATAAAGTTTGATTTGATCTGATTTGAGACATGAAAAGACAACCAGACACTGGCCATACAATGACAAAATCACCAGCACACACTGTGGCAAAACTCTAGATCACCTTTACTCCACACACCTTCCTCGCCCTCCCATTGGCAAATCAGACCATAACTCTATCCTCCTACAAGCAAAAACTCAAACAGAAAGTACCAGTGACGGACTCAATACAGAAGTGATCCGATGATACGTATGCTAATCTACAGGACTGTTTCGCAAGCACAGACTGGAATAGGTCCCGGGATTCATCCGATAACATTCAGGAGTTTACCTCTTCAGTCACCGGCTTCATTAATAAGTGCATCGACGACGTTGTCCCCACAGTAACCCAACCAGAAGCCATGGATTACAGGCAACACCCACACTGTGCTAAAGGCAAGAGCTGCTGCTTTTCAAGGAGCGGGTCACTAATCTGGATGCTTATAAGAAATCACGCTTAGACCGCCAACGAGCCATCAAACAGGCAAAGCATCAATAAAGGACTAAGACTGAATCCTACACCGTCTCTGACGCTCATCGGATGTGGCAGGGCGTGCAAACTTTCACAGATTACAAAGGGAAACCCAGCCGCGAGCTGCCCAGCTACCCGAGCCTACCAGACAAGCTTAAATGCCTTCTATGCTCACTTCGAGGCAAGCAACACTGAACCATGCATGACAGCGCCAGCTGTTCAGGAACGACTGTGTGATATTGTTCTCTGTAGCCGATGTAAGACCTTTAAACAGGTTAACATTCGCAAGGCCACGGGGCCAGACGGAATACCAGGATGTGTACTCAGAGCATGTGCTGACCATCTAGCAAGTGTCTTCACTGACATTTTGAACCTATCCCTGACCCGGTCTGTAATACCAACTTGTTTCAAGCAGACCACGATAGTCCCGGTCCCCAAGAATGCCAAGGTAACCTGCCTAAATAACTATCGCCCCGTAGCACTAAGATATATAGCCATGAAATGCTTTGAAAGGTGGGTCATGTATCACATCAACACCATCATCCCAGACACCCTGAACCCACAGATGATGCAATCTCTATTGCACCCTACACTGCCCTCACCCACCAGGACAAAATTAATACTTATATAAGAATGATGTTCAATGACTACAGCTCAGCAATCAACACCACAGTCCAAATAAACAAATAGTCACCAAGCTCAGGACCCTGGGACTGAACACCTCCCTCTGTAACTGGATCCCAGACATCCTGACAGGCCGCCCCCAGGCGGTGAGGGTAGGCAACAACACATCCGCCCACGCTGATAGGACTGATCACCGACAACTATGAGAAAGCCTATAGGGAGGATGTCAGAGACCTGGCAGTGTGGTGCCAGGGCAACAACCTTTCACTCAAAGTCAGCGACACAAAGGAGCTGATCGTGGACTACAGGAAATGGAGGGGCGAGCATGCCCCATCCACATCAATGGGGCTGTAGTGTAGTGGGTCGAGAGCTTCAAGTTCCTCAGTGTCCACATCACTAAGGAATTAACATGGTCCACACACACCCACACAGTTGTGAAGAGGGCACAACATTGCCTCTTCCCCTGAAGAGGCTGAAAAGATTTGGCATGGGCCCTGAAATCCTCAAAAAGTTCAACAGCTCCACCTTTGAAAGCATCTTGACTGGCTGCATCACCGCTTGGTACGGCAACTGCAAGGCGCCTGACCGCAAGGCTCTACAGAGGGTGGTGAGTAAGGCCCAGTACATCACTGGGGCCAAGCTCCCTGCCATCCAGGACCTCTATACCAGGCGGAGTCAGAGGAAGACTCCAGCAACCCAAGCCATAGACTGTTCTCTCTGTTCTACCTGCTACAGCTTCTAACCCCAAGCCACAAGACTGCTAAACAAGGCTGCTAAATAGCTAATCAAATGGATACCCGGGTATACCTGCAATGACCCTTTTTTTAACTAAATCTCACAAACACTGGACTCTACCCACACACTCACACATACTTACACTGACACCCCAACACACACACTACATATGCTCACACACACACATAACATGCGCATACAGGCATTCTGACGCCACACACACACTTTCACACTCACCACATACACTGCGGCTACTGTCTATTATCTATCCTGTTGCCTCGTCACTTTACCCGTTACCTATATGTACACATCTACCTCAATTACCTCGTACCTCTACACATCGACTCGGTACTGGTACGCCCTGTATATACAGTTGAAGTCAGAAGTTTACAAGCCCTTCGGTTGGAGTCAGTAAAATTCTTTTTTTCAACCACTCCACAAATTTCTTGTAAACAAACTATAGTTTTGGCAAGTCGGTTAGGACATCTACTTTGTACATGACACAAGTAATTTTTCCAACCATTGTTTACAGACAGATTATTTCACTTATAAATCACTGTATCACAATTCTAGTGGGTCCGAAGTTTACATACACTAAGTTGACTGTGCCTTTAAACAGCTTGGAAAATTCCAGAAAATGATGTCATGGCTTTAGAAGCTTCTGATAGGCTAATTTACATAATTTGAGTCAATTGGAGGTGTACCTGTGGATGTATTTCAAGGCCTACCTTCAAACTCAGTGCCTCTTTGTTTGACATCATGGGAAAATCAAAAGAAATCAGCCAAGACCTCAGAAAAAAAATTGTAGACCTCCACAAGTCTGGTTCATCCTTGGAAGCAATTTCCAAACGCCTGAAGGTACCACGTTCACCTGTACAAACAATAGCACGCAAGTATAAACACCATGGGACCACACAGCCGTCATACCGCTCAGGAAGGAGACACATTCTGTCTCCTAAAGATGAACGTACTTTGGTGCGAAAAGTGCAAATCATTCCCAGAACAGCAGGAAAGGACCTTGTGAAGATGCTGGAGGAAACAGGTACAAAAGTATCTATATCCACAGTAAAACGAGTCCTATATCGACATAACCTGAAAGGCCGCTCAGCAAGGAAGACGCCACTGCTCCAAAACCGCCATAAAAAAGCCAGACTACAGTTTGCAACTGCACATGGGGACAAAGATCGTACTTTTGGGAGAAATGTCCTCTGGTCTGATGAAACAAAAATAGAACTGTTTGGCCATAATGACCATCTTTATGTTTGGAGGAAAAAGGGAGAGGCTTGCAAGTCGAAGAACACCATCCCAACCGTGAAGCACTGGGGTGGCAGCATCATGTTGTGGGAGTGCTTTGCTGCAGGAGGGACTGGTGCACTTCACAAAATAGATGGCATCATGAGGACGGAAAATTATGTGGATATATTGAAGCAACATCTCAAGACATCAGTCAGAAAGTTAAAGCTTGGTCGCAAATGGGTCTTCCAAAAGGACAATGACCCCAAGCATACTTCCAAAGTTGTGGCAAAATGTCTTAAGGACAACAAAGTCAAGGTATTGAGGTGGCCATCACAAAGCCCTGACCTCAATCCTATAGAAAATTTGTGGGCACAACTGAAAAAGCATGTAAGGAGGCCTACAAACCTGACTCGGTTACACCAGCTCTGTCAGGAGGAATGGGCCAAAATTCACCCAACTTATTGTAGGAAGCTTGTGGAAGGCTACCCGAAACGTTTGACCCAAGTTAAACAATGTAAAGGCAATGCTACCAAATACTAATTGAGTGTATGTAAACTTCTGACCCACTGGGAATGTGATGAAAGAAATAAAAGCTGAAATAAATCATTCTCTCTACTACTATTCTGACAGTTCACATTCTTAAAATAAAGTGGTGATCCTAACTGACCTAAGACAGGGAATGTTTACTAGGATTAAATGTCAGGAATTGTGAAAAACTGAGTTTAAATGTATTTGGCTAAGGTGTCTGTAAACTTTCGACTTCAACTGTGTATATATATATATATATATATATACACACACACACACACACACACACACACAGAAAGCCAGTATGAGGGTTTGCGCTCATGCTAGAATGAAAGAATGCGTGGAAGAGAAAACATCTGTAGAGTCCAAAAAGTACTTGCACTCAAATCATAAAAAGGAATAACCCAATGAGGCTGAGATGCAAAAATAATATCATTCATTTAATCCATGCTCGAAAGAATACAAAAAGTGAAAGGTGCTATATAAAAAAGGAATGGAGCGTTCCATTTTTTAAATTTTATATAGCACCTTGCACTTTCACACAGATTGTAACGATGTACAGTAGCTATGCAGTCATTCAGCGATACTGGACACAGAAACCAGGCTAACCTTCCAAAGAATGCTGACTAAATCAGTTTGAGCTCTACAACTAACCACAATATGAATGATATTTTTCTGTACTAAAATTGTAAATACTGTACCACATGGCAGTTATGTACATATTGTTGCTTAATTCCTTTTCCTCATTTAACTGGAAGATGTAAATATTGTGTTTTTTGTTGTTCCTGGAGGCTGTTGCTATAGTGATAACCAAAAGATACCCGTGTTGTTATTTTTACTCGTTGTTGTTATTCATTATTCACTGTGTATTTATTCCGTGTGTCACTATTTCTATTGTTATCTTTAACACTGCATTGTTGGAAAAGGACCCGTAAGGAAACATTTCACTGTTAGTCTACACCTGTTGATTTGATTTGTCTGAGTCAGGTACCTGTAGATGGACTTCTCCTTTGCAGAAACCGCAGCAGAGACCCCAGGCAGTTCACTGACACACTGAGCAACAGCTCCTGCTTCTGGAAGAGGCGGAGGACAGAAAGACATTTAGCCAGCTGGAGGGATGAATAGAAGAGGGAGAGAGAAGATATTAAGCCAAACAGAGGGATGGAAAAGAGAGAGAACCAGATAGAAAGAGAGAGAGTGAGGGATTATTTAATAATGCATTACCTCCCACTCCACAGCCGCCCCTACTGAGGCAGTGACTAGTGATTAGTGTCCCAAAATAGTGAAGTAGGGCAGATGGCTATAGAGAGGAGGTCCACAGAGAGTTCCAGTCTAATCCTGGAAGCCAGTGCAGCCTCACATCATCGGCTTAGCGCACCACAGCGCAGTGGACCGAGGGGCTACGCTCTACAGAGCAGCCACTGATATGGAACTACTGCCCTGACTGATACAGGGTGGTATTATTCAACACCAAATTGGTTATATAGGAAGAGGAAGACATGAAGTGCATTCTTCACTATACATACACAGCATAGACTAAACTCTGCTATAGAGACAGCGGGAGAGACGGGAGGAGTTGAAGATGCTTCATGTAGAGTTACTGTGAGCTCTGACCCAGTCATTAGGTGATGACAGTAATGATACGCAGTATTTATGAAGTGCGTTTATCCCCATAACACTGCCATTAACACCAGTGTACTATACATAGACTATAAAAGGTGTATATAAAAGGCTGCACTGTAGAGAAAGAGAAAAAGAGGGTAGAAAGGAAGGACACATTTGAGTGCTTTACCACATCAGCCTTTTGTTCTATCAGGGATGCTTTTCGAACAACAATGAATCAATGGAAAATGTAGGAATAAAAACAGTATAGGGAAGAACTCTGGGGTGTTAACAGCTCTGTAGTGTGTGTGTGTGTGTGTGTGTGTGGTGTGTCTGACCTGCAGCAGGAGGCCGTAGAGTGCGGTGATGAGGCAGTGGGCCCCGTAGGATCCCAGCGGGTACAGAGAGCTGTCTGTGTCCCTCAGGGGCCTCTGTGCTGCCCCGGGGCCAACACTCACACACAGCACTGGAGACTCCAGGTCAACATCTAGAACAGCCTGCAGCAGCCTCAGGGAACTAGCTGTGGGGTGGAAGGCGAGGGAGGAGAGGGAGAATGAGGGAAGACAGATGAACGAGGGGGAAGAAGTGGAATTCAAGGAGATTTGGAGTGAGGAAAGGGAGAACGTGGGCAGAGAAGAGAGAGGGGAGAGGTTGAAAGAGGCCCTTTTGTCAAACACTCATGTACACTGAGATATTAGACCCCTCTAAGGGAGAGAAGAGACAATTAGCGATAGCAGAAAGAGAGAGGGAGAGCGAGAGAGAAAACAGAGACAGAGGGAGGAGGCGGCAGCGGAGGAGAGAGACCGTAGATCCCCTTGGCCCTGACAGCCCACTCATACAACAGGGAGAAAGAGATACAGAACATTTCTATTCCAACTCCTCTGTTGGAGGAAGGCCACATAACGGAATTAAAGCCTGTGTTAACAATTCTGCTTTGTTCTGCTTAGTGTGGTGGAGCGTTATTACCCAGTAAGAGGCTGCCTGTCTTCCTCTTCCCAAAGACCAGGGTCTGCACCATGAAGCCCACGTTCAACCTGATGCTTCTATGGACCTTGGGATACAGAAAGGGAAGAAAATGACAAGACATGATAAGGCAACAACCATAGAACTAGGAATGTAATTTAACAGGATCTCTATGTCAACAACGCTCTCTGTTCAACAACACACTGTCCTACAGTACAAGAACGCTCTCTGTTCAACAACACACTGTCCTACAGTATAAGAAGACAAATATATTGTCTAACATCAAGGTCTCTGATACATTCTTCTGCTTTGAGTGCTGTATTCAATGTGTGTGTTCCATTGTCAGCTGTAGAGTACAGTGTGTCTCCCCTGGTAAGTCCCCTGCTCCTGTCCTCACTCGAGTGTGTTTTGTACTACATTGTGTAGCCTGTGTAAAGGTCTTCATGAGGGTTAGCGTGACAGAACAACCTGAGCTGAATGAGTGTGCTGCAGCGTGACGAGAGAGGACAGGAGCAGTTGAGAGCAGCACAGCAGGACAGACGTAGGAGAGAGGGAAGAGGAGAGGTCCAGCCTGCAGTTGGTCCATCAGCCCGGCGTTACACAGCAGCGTGGACACAGCTGGGGAGGAGAAAACAAAAAGACAAGAAGAGATCACACAAGATATTATCCAATATATAAAACATACTACCAAATTAATGTGTGAGTGTGTTGTGTGCCCTTGTGAATGGCACCGACTGGTTCTGTACAAGTGTGTGCCTTTCGTACAGGCCAGACGGCACAACCCAATCTGTGTCTCTGGGGGACTGTGTGTGTGAGAGAGAGAGAGGCAGGTGGCAGCGTGTATGAAGGCTGCTCGCTGTGCTGCACTTAATGAGAAGGACAGGGTGGCAGACTGAGTTTGTCACCTCAGTCAGTGCAGTGAGGGGGGGGACAGGTGCAGACAGCAGTACAGGTAGCTGAAGGCTGGCAGCAGACACTCCGTGTTGGAGGCTTGCAGCTTCCCTGCCAGCTTACTCACTGGAACGCGCCCACAATAAGACAGGAGACAAAATAAGACATCCGACAGAATACAAGATCATAACATCTATAGTCAGAAGAAAGCCGCCATGTTATTGATACTTAAATACTACTTTCACCTACAAATTCAGATTATGCTTATGTCATACGCTTTGTTGATGTGAGCAAAAACCCTAAGGCATTTATACATCGATTGAACAGATATTGAATGTAGAGAGTGAGTACAGAGTGAGTACAGCGAGAAATAGTGAATTATGCACGGCTGACTCCTTTTGACCCTGTGACCTCACCGTGGTAGAGCAGTCTGAAGTGGATGCCGTCCATCTCATTCTCAGTGGAGCCACTGGTCTGCATCAGGCACAGCAACCTCAGGACCAGAGGGAGAGAGCCCACGGCTAGAGAGATTGGGAGAGGGATAAGGGGGAGAAATAATTAACGAGAGAGATGAAAGAGCAAGAAAGAGGCCAAAAACACTCATTTCCATACTCCCCTGGCTGCATTTTATTTACATTAGATAGTCACCCAACAGCATTATAGGTTAATATAAAGTATATCAACCCAGCAAAAAAAGAAACGTCTTTTTTTCAGGACCCTGTCTTTCTTTCAAAGATAATTCGTAAATATCCAAATAACTTCACAGATCTTCATTGTAAAGGGTTGTAAACACTGTTTCCCATGCTTGTTCAATGAACCATAAACAATTAATGAACATGCACCTGTGGAACGGTCGTTAAGACTCTAACAGCTTACAGACGGTAGGCAATTAAGGTCACAGTTATGTAAACTTAGGACACTAAAGAGGCCTATCTACTGACTCTGAAAAACATCAAAAGAAAGATGCCCAGGGTCCCTGCTCATCTGCGTGAGCGTGCCTTAGGCATGCTGCAAGGAGGTATGAGGACTGCAGATGTGGCCAGGGCAATAAATTGCAATGTCCGTACTGTGAGACGCCTAAGACAGCGCTACAGGGAGTCAGGACGGACAGCTGATCGTCCTCGCAGTGGTAGACCACGTGTAACACCTGCACAGGATCGATACATCCGAACATCACACCTGCGGGACAGGTACAGGATGGCAACAACTGCCCGAGTTACACCAGGAACGCACAATCCCTCCATCAGTGCTCAGACTGTCCGCAATAGGCTGAGAGAGGCTGGACTGAGGGCTTGTAGGCCTGTTGTAAGGCAGGTCCTCACCAGACATCACCGGCAATAATGTCGCTTATGGGCACAAACCCACCGTCGCTGGACCAGACAGGACTGGCAAAAAGTGCTCTTCACTGACGAGTCGCGGTTTTGTCTCACCATTGGTGATGGTCGTATTCGCGTTTATCATCGAAGGAATGAGCGTTACACCGAGGCCTGTACTCTGGAGTGGGATCGATTTGGAGGTGGAAGGTCCGTCATGGTCTGGGGCGGTGTGTCACAGCATCATCGGACTGAGCTTGTTGTCATTGCAGGCAATCTCAACGCTGTGCATTACAGGGAAGACATCCTCCTCCCTCATATGGTACCCTTCCTACAGGCTCATCCTGACATGACCCTCCAGCATGACAATGCCACCAGCCATACTGCTCATTCTGTGCGTGATTTCCTGCAAGACAGGAATGTCAGTGTTCTGCCATGGCCAGTGAAGAGCCCGGATCTCAATCCCATTGAGCACGTCTGGAACCTGTTGGATTGGAGGGTGAGAGCTAGGGCCATTCCCCCCAGAAACGTCTGTGAACTTGCAGGCGCCTTGGTGGAAGAGTGGGGTAACATCTCACAGCAATAAATGGCAAATCTGGTGCAGTCCATGAGGGGGAGATGCACTACAGTACTTAATGCAGCTGGTGGCCACACCAGATACTGACTGTTACTTTTGATTTCACGCCCCCTTTGTTCAGTGACACATTATTCAATTTCTGTTAGTCACATGTCTGTGGAACTTGTTCAGTTTATGTCTCAGTTGTTGAATCTTGTTATGTTCATATAAATATTTACACATGTTAAGTTTCCTGAAAATAAACGCAGTTGACTGTGAGAGGACGTTTCTTTTTTTGCTGAGTTTATTAATGCAAATGATATCGTGCAGCATGTTCTAGTGGGAGAGCTGATGGTAACTAGTTAGTTCAACCCCTCAGAGTGGACATATAGTTGTGGTGTGCCCTTGAGCTACAGAAATTAACTTACACAACCTCAATGGGTATCCATCCACCAGAATGGGTGGCAGGAGAGTGTATGAATGCAGTGTAACCGAGCCTTGATAAAAGCTGTCTGGGATGCTGAGACACTGTTGGGGGGTGGATGTGATGTGCTCACTCGCGGCTGTTGGTGAAGCTGCTCTAGTTAAAGTCTCTCAATTACTGCCTGCTCCTATAGGAGAGGAACGTCAAAGCTCATTTTCTTCTATTGGACTTGATATCACGCCACAGAGTGAAGCCGCTTTGTTCTCCCTGCAAATACACTGAACAAAAATATCAACTGCAACATGTAGTGTTGATCCCATGTTTCATGAGCTGAATTGTTTTTTTTAATCCCAGAAATGGTCCATACACAGAAAAAGCTTAATCTTCTCAAATGTGTTTACATCCGTGAGCATTTTTCCTTTTCCAAAATAATCCTTCCACGTGAGAGGTGTGGCATATCAAGAAGCTGATTAAACAGCATGATCATTACACAGGTGCACCTTGTGCTGTGGACAGTAAAAGGTCACTTTAAATTTGTTGTTTGTCACACAACACAATGCTACAGATGTCTCAAGTTTTGAGGGAGCGTGAAATTGGCATGCTGACTGCACGAATGTCCACCAGACCTGTTGCCAGACAATTGAATGTTCCTTTCTCTACATCGTTTTAAAGAATTTGGCAGTACATCCAACTGGCTTCACAACTGCAGACCACATGTAACGACGCCAGCCCAGGACCTCCACATCCGGCTTCTCCACCTGCGGGATCGTCTGTGACCAGCCACACGGACAGGTGATGAAACTGAGGAGTATTTCTGTCTGTAATAAAGTCCTTTTGTGGAGACATAGTCTGATTGGCTGGTCCTGGCTCCCCAGTGGGTGGGCCTATGCCCTCCCAGGCCCACCCATGGCTGCGCCCCTGCCCAGTCATGTGAAATCCATAGATTAGGGCCTAATGAATTTATTTAAATTGACTGATTTCCCTATATGAACTGTAACTCAGTAAAATCGTTTAACCTCTCTTGGGCAGGTGGGACGCTACCGTCCCACCCACGGTTCACACTATTCAACAGCCAGTGAAAAATCAGAGCACCAAATTCAAAACAACAAAATGTCATAATTCAAAGTTCTCAAACATACGACTATTTCACACCATTTTAAAGATACACTTCTCCTTAATGTAACCACATTGTCCGATTTCAAAAAGGCTTTACGGCAAAAGCATAAAGTTAGATTATGTTAGGACAGGGACAACACAAGAAAAACCACACAGACATTTTCAAAGCAGGAGAGGGGTCACAAAAAACAGAAATTCAGCTAAAATTAAGCACTAACCTTTGACGATCTTCATCAGATGACACTCCTAGGACTCAATGTTAGACAATACATGTATGTTTTGTTCGATAAAGTTCATATTTATATCCAAAAACAGAATTTTACATTGGCGTGTGATGTTCAGAAAATATTTTGCCTCCAATACTTCCGGTGAATCAGCACAAAATTTTACAAAAATACTCATCATAAACGTTGATAAAATATTAAACTGTTATTCAAAGAATTATAGATAACCATCTCCTTTATGCAACCGCTGTGACAGATTTCAAAAAAGCTTCACGGGGAAAGCACACTTTGCAATAATCTGAGTACGGCGCTCAGAAAAATACACCAGGCAATACAGATACCCGACATTTTGGAGTCATCTAAAATCATAAATAGCATTATAAATATTCACTTACCTTTGATGATCTTCATCAGAAGGCACTTCCAGGAATCCCAGGTCCACAATAAATGTTGTTTTGTTCGATAAAGTCCATAATTTATGTCCAAATACCTCCTTGTTGTTAGCGCGTTCAGTAAGCTACTCCAAATGTAGGAAGCGCGCCCAAAATTTCACGACGAAAAGTTAAAAAAAGTTATATTTACGTTCGTTGAAACATGTATAGCATCAATCTTTAGGGCCTTTTTAACATAAAACTTCAATAATATTCCAACCGGACGATTCCAATGTCTTGAAAAACATTATGGAACACAGCTACCTCATCACGTGAATGCGCGCCACAAAACTCATGTCATTTTCTGAGTCACCAACTTCCCGGCCTTCTTGTTCGCTCTCTGTTCACTGCAAAAGCCTGAAACTAGGTTCTAAAGACTGTTGACATCTAGTGGAAGCCTTAGGAAGTGCAAAATGAACCCTAAGTCACTGTGTGTTAGATAGGCAATGACTTGAAAAGACTACAAGCATCAGATTTCCCACTTCCTGGTTGGATTTTTCTCAGGTTTTTTCCTGCCATATGAGTTCTGTTATACTCACAGACATCATTCAAACAGTTTTAGAAACTTCAGAGTGTTTTCTATCCAAATCTACTAATAATATGCATATTCTAGTTTCTGGGCCCGAGTAGTAGGCCGTTTAATTTGGGTACGTTTTTCATCCGGCCGTGAAAATACTGCCCCCTACCCAAGAGAGGTTAAAATTGTTGCATGTTGCATTTATATTTTTGTTCAGTATACATGGATCTTCTTTCCCAATTGTATTTGTAACATGAGGATATATGGATAATTATATAGATAGACTATGTATCTAAATAATGGTATACTCTCGTTTTTCTCCTCACCTCCTGTCCCCTGGCTGCTCTCCAGGCCCAGTCTCTGGAGCAGCTGTAGCAGAGTGGGTCTGAGTAGGGTACACAGGCCGGCCTTACAGCCCCGCAGGAAACTCCCCAGCACCTCTACAGCACGTTCTGCCAGGGGATCCTCCCTGGTACACACCATGCCCTACATACACAGAGAGGCAGGGGTGCATGCAGAGAGCTAGGGTTGGCAAAGAAACAGGCTTGTGCCCAGTCTCTGGACAGTAAATAAGGTCTCCCTCCCTCACCAGCAAGTTCAGTATGACAGTGGGGCTCTTCTCCAGCAGAGTCAGCAGGGCTGTGTTGTCTGGATCCTGGATCTGCTCTGACGGGCCCTCTGTCTTCTTACTGTTTGTGTCTAACTGCGGTGTGGCCTCAGCACGGTGGGACAACCACAGCTCCAGGACCCGGGGCCCAAAGTGCTCGGCCAGCTCTGGGTAGCAGAAGAGGAAGTGTAGGAGTGGAGGGTGGTGGGTGTAGAGGGAGGCGAAACTGGGGCTGGAGGACAGGGCCTTGCTGATGCAGTTTAGAGGAGGCTGGACAAGAGAGGGGGGGACAACGACAGAGGACTAAAGAATGAGAAGGAAGTCTTACAGGTGCACAACTTTGATGCTTAAAGTCATTTGTTGTGACTTGACTAACAAGAAACAGAGGAGTTATGGCTTTGTACATTCATCAACCACTTCATTTACCAATAAGGTGTTGAGGAATAATGGAGACTTGCAGAGCCATGTCCTTAATTCCCGCGTGAGTTCCAAATATCTCTAACCGTCGCCCCTGTGTGAGTTTTTTCATGTTCGTGATGTCAGAATGCTCTCACTGTTCCATGCAACAGGACAGTTACCCGCGCTGCCCTCAAACCAAGGCACTCTGCCTGCTAATATTATATATAGGCTGTTTCAACTTGTCATTTTCAAATTATTTTCTAACAACAGTTTGAATTGAGGTGTGTTCCGCCTCCTCGTTAATTTGCATAAGAACTAGCCCATATCACTGCTGCGAACAATTTATGTTTTTAGGCTTTACTAAGCGGACAAACTTCTCTCTTCAACGAGAGCCCAAGCACTTCCCTAGTGTTTCCCCAGATCAAGTATGAAGACATTGCGCATCTCTAGTCAGAACAAGCCTTGCACATACGTTTTCCCCCAGCACATTTTCTGGCTGGCGCCCGCATTGCCTTCATGATTGTTTTCCTTACAAATTGGACACGTGTGCGTTCCTATCAAAGTAAGTGGCTTATTTTCTGTATATCTTGTTGTTTCTGCTGTAGCACACCATATGTATGCATGGATCATAATGTATTTACTGTTTTATTCATGTTTTCAAGTACTGGTGACAAATCATGCATTCCGATTCTTGCATAAATTGTACTGGACACACGTGTGTAAAATACTTTTTTGAATGTAGTACTGATTATGATGTGCTGATGCTAAGCTATTTGCCAGCTATGTGTGGCGCCATGTTTGTTGACATCATACAATGCATTCTGGTTGTCATGTAAGCTTCTGTCAGACCAAAGATGTTATACCAAGGGATAGTTCACTCAAATGAATTATGTTGGTTTCAAGACAACTGTAAAATCACGACGTCAATGATCTTCAGGTCGGAGCTCTGGAAAGAGGCATGAGTTCCCAAGTTGGAATTCCGAGTTGGATGACTGTTCAAAACAATTTTTCCCAGTCGGAGCTCGTTTTTTCTAGAGTTTCCAGTTGTCTTGAACACACAAGTCGGAGATCTCCCAGTTCCCAGTCGTTTTGAATGCGACATCAGATTGTAACTTTGGTACCTCATGGTTTCCAGCTCAGACCCCCCTTTCCAGGGGTTTTATTTTTGTTTAGTATAAACTTCCCCCCTGGCGCCGGGCACCCCAGCATTACGCACTCCCGCCACCATCATTACGCACACCTGCTTCCCTCGTCACACGCATCAGCGATCATTTCGACTCAATCACCTGTTAATTCCTTCCCTATATCTGTCTGTCCTCCAGCTCTGTTCCCCCCTTCCTCATTAACGTTCGTATGTTGTTTTGTTACCCGTGTGCTGAAGCTGTTTCTGTCTTGTGCCTTGTCTGTTACTCATTAAATGTTTGACTCCCCGTACCTGCTTCTCGACTCCAGCGTCAGTCCTTAAAGAATGCGGAAGCCATCAAACGAAGCGTCGGGGAGTGCAGTCGTTTCGGTTGGTGGTGACGTTGGGTCCAGGGGCTGCTGCCGATGGAACCGGGGGTGCCTAAGCCAGCTCGTTGGGCTACCCCGCCCTAGCTGGCTCGAGAGGTTTCCTTGCCCCGGTTGGCTCGGCAGGCTCCCATCCCATGTCAGGCCTCAGCCGGATCGCCAGGCGTCAACGCTTCAGCCGGCTCATCAGGCTCCCATGTTCCGGCGGGATCAGCAGGCTTTCACGCCTCAGCCGGATCATCAGGCTCCTATGCCTCAGCCGGCTCGCCAGGCTCCCACACCTCTACCGGTTCATCAAGATTTTTACACCCAGCCGGCTTGTACAGTGCCCGTGCCTTGGCCGGCCTATGAGGCTCGCCCAAGTGGGACGCCGGGTACTGTCACGCCTGCTCCCGCTCTTCCCCCTGGCGCTCGAGGGCGCTGGTCTTCCCAGCATTACGCACTCCTGCCACCATCATTACGGACACCTGCTTCCCTCATCACACGCATCAGCGATCATTTGGACTCACCTGGACTCAATCACCTGTTATTTCCTTCCCTATATCTGTCTGTCCTCCAGCTCTGTTCCCCCCTTCCTCATTAACATTTGTATGTTGTTTTGTTACCCGTGTGCTGAAGCTGTTTCTGTCTTGTGCCTTGTCTGTTACTCATTAAATGTTTGACTCCCCGTACCTGCTTCTCGACTCCAGGGTCAGTCCTTACACATAGTAATATTTCCTGCATCATATCCCCCCACAATACTTTTCCCCAATGAACTTGAAAAACCCCCATAAATGAAATTACCCCCCCCCCCACAAACCCCCCTAAAATAGTTTCATCCCTGTTTAGCTTTCTCGCTATGGTTAGGCTAGGCAGTAGTCTTGTATTTGGTGTGATGATCTGTGAGGTGAAAACATTTTATTTACTTTGTGATTTGTCAAAAACGGTAAACGGCTTGTCAAGTCATGTGCTCCGATTCTTGTATATACTGTAACAAGTACATTGACGATTTGTAATATGCTGAAAAGTGGCTAAACTAAGTTCATATTTTTCTGGCAATGAGCGCAGTCATCTTTGACTTTGTTTATTTGCGTCTTATAGTGAATGGCATTCTGGGATTAGAGAGTTTTTGCCAAGTCAAACATAAAACATGGCTGCCATCATAAAGAATTTAGCTGCTGTTAGCTTTGTTGACACGCATTTCTTTTCTAAACAACATTACATTAGTCTCTCGTGCTCACCAGAGATGTAGTACATCAGCACAACCTGTTATTTAGACTGGTTTATGGAATGAGTTTGGCTGTGGATGTGTTCCGTGTGATACTTGGAAGACGAAGTTCGCATTTATCTTTTACAATAAAAGGTCAAATTGAGGAATAAAGTTTAAGACGCTTATTTTCCATCAGTACCATAAAATATATAGATGCTGTTCAGACAACAATGCTGTTTAGACGTGTTTGTTGCGTCATACGTTCTGTTGCTACTGTTCCAGTCACATATTTGAGATCATACGCTGCAGGGACCAACCATCAACAATCACAAATACGTGATCGTACGCGTCAAAGGGAAGGACTAGAGTTGTGTTAGCACTGTTGTGGACATAAAAGGGAAAACTCTCTCTCTTTCGGTATCATTAATACCCAGCTTTCAAAAAGAAAGGTATATATCGTTGATGTAACTCCATAACCGAGTTCCAAGAATGAAGAGTGTTAGTTGGAGCCTTTTGCACCAAAGTGGGATTCTATTTCATTGACTATAACTACATAACTTCAGTTAAATTCTCCAAGGAATGAACAACCCTTCTGCAATTTATTACATGTTGTTAGAGTGCCAGCAGCCCACTATTATCATGGTATTGAAATGAGTTGACTTACCCAGTCCAGGTCAGGGCTCTTGTCCTGTGTGACAGACAGCAGGTAGAGGGCAGACCTGAGCACACAGGGAGGCAGGGCAGAGTCTCCCTACTCCTGCACCGAGCACAGCAGAGTCACCACACAGGAGAACACCGTGGAGTCAGGGAGCAGCCTGGTACACACACACAAAGTTTTATGATGCTCACACACACACACACACACACACACACACACACCACACACACACACACACACACACACACACACACACACACACACACACACACACACACACACACACACAGAGTGTACAAAACATTATGAACACCTTCCTAATATTGGGTTGCGCCCTTTTTTCAGAACAGCTTCCATTAGTCAGGGCATGGACTCTACAAGGTGTCAAAAGCGTTCCACAGGGATGCTGGCCCATGTTGACACCAATGCTTCCCACAGTTGTGTCAAGTTGGCTGGATGTCCTTTGGGTGGTGGACTATCCTTGACAAACACGGGAAACTGTTGAATGTGAAAAACCCAGCAGCGTTGCAGTTCTTGACACATTCAAACCAGGGCGCCTGGCACCTACTACCATACCCCATTCAAAGGCACTTAAATCTTTTGTCTTGGCCCTTGAACCTCTGACTGGCACACATACACAATCCATGCCTCAAGGCTTAAAAATCCTTCTTTAACCTGTCCCCTCCCCTTCATCTACACTGATTGAAGTGGATTTAACAAGTGACATCAATAAGGGATCATAGCTTTCACCTGGTCAGTATGTCATGGAAAGAGCAGGTGTTGTTCATGTTTTGTACACTCAGTGTATACACACACTCACATACATAACCCTCCCATGCTATGTAAATCACTGGCCGCAGTAAACAGACATCTTTCAAAGCAATGCTGTGTCGTTAATAACCATACAACTGTGCCAGTGTCTACATGTCCCCAAGTACCTGTCTCCATGCTGCAGGGCCAGGTGCAGCAATGTGAGCAGACAGTACTGAGTGGCCCTGGGGCCAGCAGGGTCACATTGAGGCCCTGGGGACTCACAGCAGAGAGGGCCACTCACACACACGACAACACAGAGAGGGCAGGCTGGACCTCAACACAGCCTCTATCTCCTCACAGTCTGGGGAACAGAGAGAGAGAGAGACAGAGACAGAGAGAAATAGAAACACAGAGAGACACTCAGAGAGAGAGAGAGACAGAGAGAGAGACAGAGACAGAGAGAAAGACAGAGAGAGAGAGACAGAGAGAGAGAGAGGTGAGAGAGAGACAGAAGAAGGGATAGAGGGAGAAAGAGAGAGGTGATAGAGAGAAGAGAGAGCGAGAGAGGAGAGAGGTGATAGAGAGAGAGAGAGAGAGACAGAGGTGAGAGAGAGACAGGAATGGAGAGAGGGAGAAAGAGAGGTGAGAGAGGACAGAAGAGAGAGAGAGGGGCGAGAGAGACAGAGGAAGGGAGAGAGGGAGAAAGAGAGAGAGGGCGAGAGAGACAGAGGAAGGGAGAGAGGGAGAAAGAGAGAGAGGGCGAGAGAGAGAGCGACAGAGAGAGAGAGAGTTATGCTCAACATGAGCTCCTGATATATTCATATTTTTTTGTTTTTAGAATGAGATAAACACTAATCGAAAAAGGATTCCAGACAAGAAGTGATGAACAACAACTCTATTCATTCAGAATAGAAAAAGTAACTTTGCGCCTCAAGTTAAGAAGTTTTGACTCTAGCTAGCTAGCTAGCTACACAACAAAGACCTAGCCAACAGACTAACAAGCTAGCCAGAAGAAACGAGCTAGAACAAACCTAGCAAGGGGAGTTAATACAATTACATCAAACGACCAAACTGAGTGAGTAAACCAAAAAGGAGCACGGACTAACTTTAAACATATCTTCTGTTTTTTGGTGTGAAGATTTGTCACTCTTTTTGCTGGTTTTTGAACTAAATTAGCGCTAGCTAGCAACAGCAGCAGACAAACAAACCGGTTGCTATGACAACAGGGCAGCGGAACACAGCAGCAGCAGCTGTAGTAGCAGAGCCCACAGGTACCATGTCCCCACTCCCCCTCAGCGCCGAATCCATTCTCTACCCTCCAGAAGACAAAAATGACACAACGAGGAAAGCTTTTAAACAGACACTACTAAAGGGGAGGCCAGAAACCCTTTTCGCAGACCTCTATAAAATGGTGATGTGAGTAATCTCATCTTCCTCACTGACCAGCCAAATGCATGGCGCTCAGCAGTCTGCTCTCACTACCCATCCATAAAGAAAGAGGGAATCTGTAATGGGTGGAAGCTGAAAATCAAAGAGACAGACGACCCTGACAGCACCATGGTAACAATCAACCTCTGGGACTGGGACTGTCATGGTGCCAGATAACATTAGGCTGTTTGAAACAGACTGGGACTGTCATGGTGCCAGGTAACAGACTGGGACTGTCATGGTGCCAGGTAACATTAGGCTGTTTGAAAGAGACTGGGACTGTCATGGTGCCAGGTAACATTAGGCTGTTTGAAAGAGACTGGGACTGTCATGGTGCCAGGTAACATTAGGCTGTATGAAACAGACTGGGACTGTCATGGTACAGAACAGGGCTCCGGGCAGCCGAGCGGAAATGGAGGAAAACTCGCCTCCCTGCGGACCTGGCATCCTTTCACTCCCTCCTCTCTACATTCTCCTCTTCTGTCTCTGCTGCTAAACCACTTTCTACCACTCTAAATTCCAAGCATCTGCCTCTAACCCTAGGAAGCTCTTTGCTACCTTCTCCTCCCTCCTGAATCCTCCTCCCCCTCCCCCCCCCCCCTCCTCCCTCTCTGCGGATGACTTCGTCAACCATTTTGAAAAGAAGGTTGACGATATCCGATCCTCGTTTGCTAAGTCAAACGACACCGCTGGTCCTGCTCACATTGCCCTACCCTGTGCTTTGACCTCTTTCTCCCCTCTCTCTCCAGATGAAATCTCGCGTCTTGTGACGGCCGGCCGCCCAACAACCTGCCCACTTGACCCTATCCCCTCCTCTCTTCTCCAGACCATTTCCGGAGACCTTCTCCCCTACCTCACCTCGCTCATCAACTCATCCTTGACCGCTGGCTACGTCCCTTCCGTCTTCAAGAGAGCGAGAGTTGCACCCCTTCTGAAAAAACCTACACTCGATCCCTCCGATGTCAACAACTACAGACCAGTATCCCTTCTTTCTTTTCTCTCCAAAACTCTTGAACGTGCCGTCCTTGGCCAGCTCTCCTGCTATCTCTCTCAGAATGACCTTCTTGATCCTAATCAGTCAGGTTTCAAGACTGGGCATTCAACTGAGACTGCTCTTCTCTGTGTCACGGAGGCTCTCCGCACTGCTAAAGCTAACTCTCTCTCCTCTGCTCTCATCCTTCTAGACCTATCTGCTGCCTTTGATACTGTGAACCATCAGATCCTCCTCTCCACCCTCTCCGAGTTGGGCATCTCCGGCGCGGCCCACGCTTGGATTGCGTCCTACCTGACAGGTCGCTCCTACCAGGTGGCGTGGCGAGAATCTGTCTCCGCACCATGCGCTCTCACCACTGGTGTCCCCCAGGGCTCTGTTCTAGGCCCTCTCCTATTCTCGCTATACACCAAGTCACTTGGCTCTGTCATATCCTCACATGGTCTCTCCTATCATTGCTATGCAGACGACACACAATTAATCTTCTCCTTTCCCCCTTCTGATAACCAGGCGGCGAATCACATCTCTGCATGTCTGGCAGACATATCAGTGTGGATGACGGATCACCACCTCAAGCTGAACTTCGGCAAGACGGAGCTGCTCTTCCTCCCGGGGAAGGACTGCCCGTTCCATGATCTCGCCATCACGGTTGACAACTCCCTTGTGTCCTCCTCCCAGAGTGCTAAGAACCTTGGCGTGATTCTGGACAACACCCTGTCGTTCTCCACTAACATCAAGGCGGTGACCCGATCCTGTAGGTTCATGCTCTACAACATTCGCAGAGTACGACCCTGCCTCACACAGGAAGCGGCGCAGGTCCTAATCCAGGCACTTGTCATCTCCCGTCTGGATTACTGCAACTCGCTGTTGGCTGGGCTCCCTGCCTGTGCCATTAAACCCCTACAACTCATCCAGAACGCCGCAGCCCGTCTGGTGTTCAACCTTCCCAAGTTCTCTCACGTCACCCCGCTCCTCCGCTCTCTCCACTGGCTTCCAGTTGAAGCTCGCATCCGCTACAAGACCATGGTGATTGCCTACGGAGCTGTGAAGGGAACGGCACCTCCATACCTTCAGGCTATGATCAGGCCCTACACCCAAACAAGGGCACTGCGTTCATCCACCTCTGGCCTGCTGGCCCCCCTACCTCTGAGGAAGCACAGTTCCCGCTCAGCCCAGTCAAAACTGTTCACTGCTCTGGGACCCCAATGGTGGAACAAGCTCCCTCACGACGCCAGGACAGCGGAGTCAATCACCACCTTCCGGAGACACCTGAAACCCCACCTCTTTAAGGAATACCTAGGATAGGATAAAGTAATCCTTCTAACCCCCCCCCCCCCCCCCCCTTAAAAGATTTAGATGCACTATTGTAAAGTGGTTGTTCCACTGGATATCATAAGGTGAATGCACCAATTTGTAAGTCGCTCTGGATAAGAGCGTCTGCTAACTGACTTAAATGTAAATGTAAATGTAATGGTGCCAGGCTGTTTGAAACAGACTGGGACTGTCATGGTGCCAGGTAACATTAGGCTGTATGAAACAGACTGGGACTGTCATGGTGCCAGGTAACATTAGGCTGTTTGAAACAGACGGACTGTCATGGTGCCAGGTAACATCAGGCTGTTTGAAACAGACTGGGACTGTCATGGTGCCAGGTAACATTAGGCTGTTTGAAACAGACTGGGACTGTCATGGTGCCAGGTAACATTAGGCTGTATGAAACAGACTGGGACTGTCATGGTGCCAAGTAACATTAGGCTGTTTGAAACAGATGGACTGTCATGGTGCCAGGTAACATTAGGCTGTATGAAACAGACTGGGACTGTCATGGTGCCAGGTAACACTAGGCTGTTTGAAACAGACTGGGACTGTCATGGTGCCAGGTAACATTAGGCTGTTTGAAACAGACTGGGACTGTCATGGTGCCAGGTAACATTAGGCTGTTTGAAACAGACTGGGACTGTCATGGTGCCAGGTAACATTAGGCTGTTTGAAACAGACTGGGACTGTCATGGTGCCAGGTAACATTAGGCTGTTTGAAACAGACGGACTGTCATGGTGCCAGGTAACATTAGGCTGTATGAAACAGACTGGGACTGTCATGGTGCCAGGTAACATTAGGCTGTTTGAAACAGACTGGGACTGTCATGGTGCCAGGTAACATTAGGCTGTATGAAACAGACTGGGACTGTCATGGTGCCAGGTAACATTAGGCTGTTTGAAACAGACTGGGACTGTCATGGTGCCAGGTAACATTAGGCTGTTTGAAACAGACTGGGACTGTCATGGTGCCAGGTAACATTAGGCTGTTTGAAACAGACTGGGACTGTCATGGTGCCAGGTAACATCAGGCTGTTTGAAACAGACTGGGACTGTCATGGTGCCAGGTAACATTAGGCTGTATGAAACAGACTGGGACTGTCATGGTGCCAGGTAAAATCAGGCTGTTTGAAACAGACTGGGACTGTCATGGTGCCAGGTAACATCAGGCTGTTTGAAACAGACTGGGACTGTCATGGTGCCAGGTAACATCAGGCTGTTTGAAACAGACTGGGACTGTCATGGTGCCAGGTAACATCAGGCTGTTTGAAACAGACGGACTGTCATGGTGCCAGGTAACATTAGGCTGTTTGAAACAGACGGACTGTCATGGTGCCAGGTAACATTAGGCTGTTTGAAACAGACGGACTGTCATGGTGCCAGGTAACATTAGGCTGTTTGAAACAGACGGACTGTCATGGTGCCAGGTAACATTAGGCTGTTTGAAACAGACGGACTGTCATGGTGCCAGGTAACATTAGGCTGTTTGAAACAGACTGGGACTGTCATGGTGCCAGGTAACATTAGGCTGTATGAAACAGACTGGGACTGTCATGGTGCCAGGTAACACTAGGCTGTTTGAAACAGACTGGGACTGTCATGGTGCCAGGTAACAGACTGGGACTGTCATGGTGTCAGGTAACAGACTGGGACTGTCATGGTGCCAGGTAACATTAGGCTGTTTGAAACAGACTGGGACTGTCATGGTGCCAGGTAACATTAGGCTGTTTGAAACAGACGGACTGTCATGGTGCCAGGTAACATTAGGCTGTTTGAAACAGACTGGGACTGTCATGGTGCCAGGTAACATTAGGCTGTTTGAAACAGACTGGGACTGTCATGGTGCCAGGTAACATTAGGCTGTTTGAAACAGACTGGGACTGTCATGGTGCCAGGTAACATTAGGCTGTTTGAAACAGACTGGGACTGTCATGGTGCCAGGTAACATTAGGCTGTTTGAAACAGACTGGGACTGTCATGGTGCCAGGTAACATCAGGCTGTTTGAAACAGACTGGGACTGTCATGGTGCCAGGTAACATTAGGCTGTTTGAAACAGACTTTCAGACCATTAAGGAGAGAGCGGAGAGAGAGAAGGACACCACCAGTGACACGCCCTCCCACAAGACAAACTCCACCAGCACCACCCTCACCCCTACTATCCCCACCCAAAAAGGCACATCCAGCACCTCTCTTCCCACCATAGTGGAGGACACGCCCCAGGAGGAGAGCGACCCCTCAGTGCAGAACAGGCTCAGGCCCTCCTCACCATCATGGCTGCCATGAGGGAGGAGTTCACCAGACTGGAGGGGGAGGTGTTCCTGCTCAGGGAGAGACCAGACATCCTCACCTTAGAGGAGCTCCTAACCAAGGTGTTAACATCAACCAGACCTTAGAGGAGCTCCTAACCAAGGTGTTAACATCAACCAGACCTTAGAGGAGCTCCTAACCAAGGTGTTAACATCAACCAGACCTTAGAGGAGCTCCTAACCAAGGTGTTAACATCAACCAGACCTTAGAGGAGCTCCTAACCAAGGTGTTAACATCAACCAGACCTTAGAGGAGCTCCTAACCAAGGTGTTAACATCAACCAGACCTTAGAGGAGCTCCTAACCAAGGTGTTAACATCAACCAGACCTTAGAGGAGCTCCTAACCAAGGTGTTAACATCAACCAGACCTTAGAGGAGCTCCTAACCAAGGTGAGGACAGAGCAGGACAGTAGCCTTGCAAAACAGCTGAAAGAGGTTCAGCAAGAGAGAGACGGACTCAAGAGAGAGCTGGCTGATCTAACAAAGGAGGTGAGAGAGCTCCAAAAAGACAGGCAGAGCAGTAATAACGATCTGACCACACTAAGAGAGGAGCTGCAGGAGAAAGAGAACAGAGGACAGGCTGCAGGCGAGAAAGAGAACAGAGGACAGGCTGCAGGAGAGAAAGAGAACAGAGGACAGGAGGACAGGCTGCAGGAGAGAAAGAGAACAGAGGACAGGCTGCAGGAGAGAAAGAGAACAGAGGACAGGCTGCAGGAGAGAAAGAGAAAGAGAACAGAGGACAGGCTGCAGGCGAGAAAGAGAACAGAGGACAGGCTGCAGGAGAGAAAGAGAACAGAGGACAGGCTGCAGGAGAGAAAGAGAACAGAGGACAGGCTGCAGGAGAGAAAGAGAACAGAGGACAGGCTGCAGGAGAGAAAGAGAACAGAGGACAGGCTGCAGGCGAGAAAGAGAACAGAGGACAGACTGCAGGAGAGAAAGAGAACAGAGGACAGGCTGCAGGAGAGAAAGAGAACAGAGGACAGGCTGCAGGAGAGAAAGAGAACAGAGGACAGGCTGCAGGAGAGAAAGAGAACAGAGGACAGGCTGCAGGAGAGAAAGAGAACAGAGGACAGGCTGCAGGAGAGAAAGAGAACAGAGGACAGGCTGCAGGAGAGAAAGAGAACAGAGGACAGGCTGCAGGAGAGAAAGAGAACAGAGGACAGGCTGCAGGAGAGAAAGAGAACAGAGGACAGGCTGCAGGAGAGAAAGAGAACAGAGGACAGGCTGCAGGAGAGAAAGAGAACAGAGGACAGGCTGCAGGAGAGAAAGAGAACAGAGGACAGGCTGCAGGAGCAGCTAGATCACCACTCTATGACCTGCCCTCACACAGCAGAGGAGCCCAGCTCAACCAGCCAGGCTTCCCCAGCCCTGCCTGCTGCACCCCTCCTCCCCAACCCACAGAACAGCCTCCGTGTGCTTACGAGGCTTTGTTTGTGGAGTCGAGGTTTCTCCTCCGTGTGAACAATTTATTCCCTGTGGGTGGCGACTACGTTGGTGCGTGTTTTCCCACTTGTTTGTATTGTGCCTTCGGGACTGCCTGATTACGGCGGGACGAAATCGTCCCACCTACTCAACAGCCAGTTGAATCCCGTGGCGCGTTATTCAAATACCTTAGAAATGCTATTACTTCAATTTCTCAAACATATGACTATTTTACACCATTTTAAAGACAAGACTCTCGTTAATCTAACCACACTGTCAGATTTCAAAAAGGCTTTACAACGAAAACAAAACATTAGATTATGTCAGCAGAGTACCCAGCCAGAAATAATCAGACACCCATTTTTCAAGCTAGCATATAATGTCACATAAACCCAAACCACAGCTAAATGCAGCACTAACCTTTGATGATCTTCATCAGATGACAACCCTAGGACATTATGTTATACAATACATGCATGTTTTGTTCAATCAAGTTCATATTTATATCAAAAACCAGCTTTTTACATTAGCATGTGACGTTCAGAACTAGCATACCCCCGCAAACTTCCGGTGAATTTACTAAATTACTCACGATAAACGTTCACAAAAAACATAACAATTATTTTAAGAATTATAGATACAGAACTCCTCTATGCACTCGCTATGTCCGATTTTAAAATAGCTTTTCGGTGAAAGCACATTTTGCAATATTCTCAGTAGATAGCCCGGCATCACAGGGCTAGCTATTTAGACACCCACCAAGTTTAGCACTCACCAAAATCAGATTTACTATAAGAAAAATGTTATTACCTTTGCTGTCTTCGTCAGAATGCACTCCCAGGACTTCTACTTCAATAACAAATGTTGGTTTGGTTCAAAATAATCCATAGTTATGTTCAAATATCCTCTGTTTTGTTCGTGCGTTCAAGACACTATCCGAATGGTAAAGAAGGGTGACGCGCACGACGCATTTCGTGACAAAAATGTTCTAAATATTCCATTACTGTACTTCGAAGCATGTCAACCGCTGTTTAAAATCAATTTTTATGCCATTTTTCTCGTAAAAAAGCGATAATATTCCGACCGGGAATCTGTGTTTAGGTTCAAAGACGAAAGAAAATAAAAACATGGGGTCGACTCGTGCACGCGCCTAAGCCCATTGTCCTCTGATAGAGCACTTGCCAAAAGCGCTAATGTGTTTCAGCCAGTGGCTGGAATTACATCATTCAGCTTTTTCCCGCCTTCTGAGAGCCTATGGGAGCCGTAGGAAGTGTCACGTTACAGCAAAGATCCTCAGTCTTCAATAAACAGAGTCAAGAAGCTCAAGGAATGGTCAGAGAGGGCACTTCCTATACAGAATCTTCTCAGGTTTTTGCCTGCCATATGAGTTCTGTTATACTCACAGACACCATTCAAACAGTTTTAGAAACTTTAGGGTGTTTTCTATCCAAAGCCAATAATTATATGCATATTCTAGTTTCTGGGCAGTAGTAATAACCAGATTAAATCGGGTACGTTTTTTATCCAGCCGTGTAAATACTGCGCCCTACCCCCAACAGGTTAAACGTTGTGTGCCACAGGAACTTCTCTGTTCCCCTGCTTTTTTCCTTGACGAACAACGTCCTGAGCAGAAGCCAGATTGGATTTCTAAAAAATGATCGTACAACAGACCACACTCTAATTGACAAACAAGTAAACCAAAACAAAGGCAAAATCTACTCGTGTTTTGTAGATTTCAAGAAAGCATTTGATTCAATTTGGCACAAAGGTATTTTTTTTATAAACTAATAGAAAGTGGTATTGGAGGGAAAACATATGATGTTATTAAATCAATGTACACTAAAAACAAATGTGCAGTTAAAATTGTCAACAAGCAAACAGATTTCTCTCAGGGACGGGGAGTGAAACAGGGCTGCCCAATAAGTCCAACACTATTTATCATCTACATTAATGAATTGGCAAAAACATTAGAAAAATCGGCAGCACCTGGTATCACCCTACACAACACTGAAATCAAGTGTCTGCTGTACGCAGATGACCTGGTGCTGCTGTCTCCCACTAAAGAGAGGTTACAGCAGCACCTAGATCATCTTCACAGGTTCTGTCAGACCTGGGCTCTGACCGTTAACCTAAAAAAAACAAATATAATGACATTCCAAAAAGGTCCGGAAATCAGGATGACAAATATAAATTCTATTTGGACACAGTTCTATTAGAACACACCAAAAACTACACATATCTAGGACTACATATCCGCAGCACAGGTAGCTTTCACATGGCTGTGAATGAGCTGAGAGACAAAGCAAGAAGAGCATTCTAGGCCATTAAAAGGAACATTAAAATCGAAATTCCAATTATAATCTGGCTCAAGATTTTCCAATCGCTTATAGAACCAATTGCTCTATATGGCAGTGAAGTTTGGGGTCCACTCTCTAATAATGAATTCACCAAATGGGACAAACATCCAACTGAAATACTGCATGCAGAGTTTTACAAGACTGTATTGCAAGTGCAAAGAAAAATTCCAAATAACGCATGTAGAGCAGAATTGGGCCAATACCCCCTCCTCATTCAAATAGAAAAAAGAGCCATAACATTTTACAACCATATAAAAACAAGTGACCCCAAAACATTCCATCACACAGCTCTTCAATGTCAAGAGATGAAACAAGAGAAGAGTCCCCTCAGCCAGCTGGTTCTGAGGCTCAGTTCACAAACCCAAACCAACCCCATAGAGCCTCAGGACAGCACACAGAAAATCTGGCCCAATCAAATCATCACAAAACAAAAATAAAAATATATCACCTATTGGAAAGACACCACAAAAAATCTAAGTAAACTTCAATGCTATTTGCCTCTAAACAGACAGTACTTGGTGGCAGACTATCTGACCACTGTGACTGATAGAAAACTGAGGAAAACACTGACTAGGTACAGATTCAGTGAGCACAGTCTGGCTATAGAGACTGGTCGTCACAGACAAACCTGGCAGCCCAGAGAGGACAGGCTGTGATCACTCTGCTCCAGGGGAGAGGTAGAGACAGTGCTGCATTTCCTATTACGCTGTGACAAATACTCAGACCTAAGAGAATATTTCTTTCCCAAAATTATAATTCAATACAAAGAATTTGAAACTATAAAAGATGAAGAAAAAATCAAATATTTATTGGGTGAAAAGCCAAAATGTGCAGTTTTGGCAGCCAAATATGTGTCCTCCTGCCACAACCTGAGGGACAGCCAGTGAAAAGTGCAATGTAATGTGGATAATATTTCCCATCTTGTTTTGTTTTGTCTTTCATACCACGTCATGTGTCTTCTCAGTCATGTTGACACTGGTCTACTACCACTGCTTTAATGTATTGTTGTTCTGATTAATATTGTTGTTGTAGTTGTTGTTAATGGTAATCCCATGTCCACTACTACTATTATTGCTGTTGGTCCCACCATTTATTTATATATAAATATATATTTATTTTTTTCTTCTATATGTATACTTTGACAATGTAAGTAATAATGAACTTACCATGTCAATAAAGTCAATTGAATTGACAGAGAGAGACAGACAGAGACAGACAGAGTAAGAGAGACAGACAGAGAGACAGACACACTGACACCAGTTCTCAGTAGACCTGTTCATTACTGAATTGCATCAGTCACAAACAGGACATCCACACCACACGTTACCTTGCATAATAAAGTCCTTCTCCACAGACTAAGTGCTACAAAGTGCTTTACTGTGACATGAAACGTTAATGTTACTGTGTTTTCCTGGCTAAAGTGTTGTGTCAGTACCTCGTGGGAGGATGCTGGCTGCAGGGTCTGGTTGGGACAGAAGAGACACACTGAGCCTCTGCAGAAAACCACAGCAGACTGCGTTCAGAGCTGGGTTTCTACCGTGAGATGAGAAAGAGCGAGTGGGTGTGAAAGAAAGAGAGAGAGGGACAACTAAGAAAGGTAGATGTTATCTTCTATACAATATATCTAATAATAGTATCAAACCTACTCCTGTGTGCAGTAAATGTTCTGACTTAGCATTTCATTACAGCTCAAAAGGGAGAGTTACAGTGAGTGAACCTCAAGCACAACCACACAGCCAGCCTGGCCTGTGAGCTTCCTCTTCTTCTGCACACAGACAGACAAGACTGATACACGGATGAGAGAAGAGCTTTCATGGCCAGACTGAAACAAAGTGACGTGAAAGAAGCTTCTGTGTGTCAACTCTCACGTTCCTGGGCACTTTTACTGGGTCCACTCAATAACAAGTCCACACTATAACAGCGCCATTAGCAATTACCTGTCTGGGGGGTGATAGTGGTCTGTGTGTGTGTCCTCAGGTTCTCCTGTTACCTGTTTCCTGCACAGAGGACAGCTTTGTGCTCCAGAGCCAGCCTGAAGAAACCAGAGGATGCTGGAAAGAAGAGAGGAAGAAGAATGGAGGAAGAGGGGGATGAGTCGGAGGTATGGTGGGAGGACAGAGACATGGGTCATTATACCTGGGGGTGAGAAAAACAACGATGGAAAGAAATGATCCCCCTACCCCCGGACAACATGCCTCCCCCAGTTTGGCAGCGAAGAGGGGCATGGGGGAGGGTAGAAGGGAGAACTGGTACGACAGGATGGAGAAGAAGTGCTGGAGCACCTGGGCGCTGGGGGTGAGCTCACAATGCCTCTACACACACACACACGGGGCAGGGCTCACTGTGACGGTGGGGATGCAAACAGTGTCACAGCAGTGTAGCAGACACAGGGACTCGAGCGGGTCCTGACCCTGAACCTGCTTGGATGGAGCTGTGAACCCATTCTCCTTCAGGCCAGGCTCAGATCAGGCCAGGCTCAGATCAGGCCAGGCTCAGATGGGGCCAGGCGCAGATCAGGCCAGGCTCAGATCAGGCCAGGCTCAGATCAGGCCAGGCTCAGATCAGGCCAGGCTCAGATCAGGCCAGGCTCAGACGAACACTGCTCCACTAACCTGGAACACACAGACACACATTAAACACACTGAAAATAAGGGGGGTGGTAAATGTTATCTGTGACTGCAGCAATTGCATTTTGCCTCACTGACCTGCAGGCGGCATGGAAACAGACCAGGGCCTGGAGTAGAAACCCTCCCTCTCTCGAGGCCTGGCTGCTGGGCTCAGCTCCTCTGAGGCTCACCTGGAAGAGAGAGTAACAGGGACACAGACAAGAAACCTTTCCAATGGTGATTCCTGAAATGAAGTGGAGTTGTCCCCTTGCTGACACACAAAGGTGGACAGAGACTGACTCACTCAGCACCGTGAGGAGGCAGGTAAGGGCAGCTCAGTGCACCGAGCAATAATGTCTTCCACCAGCTTCTCCAGGTCTTTGTACTGTACTGGGCTGGACTGGTGCTTCACCCTACAGAGACACACAGTAGAGAGAGGGAAATCAACATGTCTCTTTAGCTCACGTTTGTGGTGCTCACAGCCTGTCTGTCTGTCTGTCTGTCTGTCTGTCTGTCTGTCTGTCTGTCTGTCTGTCTGTCTGTCTGTCTGTCTGTCTGTCTGTCTGTCTGTCTGTCTGTCTGTCTGTCTGTCTGTCTGTCTGTCTGTCTGTCTGTCTGTCTGTCTGTCTGTCTGTCTGTCTGTCTGTCTGTCTGTCTGTCTGTCTGTCTGCTGTGTACCTGAGGAGGGCGGTGGCAGACAGGGGGAGCAGACTCCTGAGAGCACCACCTCTGCCACGGCCACAAACCCTGGAGCGCTGGGGAACAGACGCACCCCCGCAGGCTGCCTGGAGAGAGACACATAGATAATAAACAGCTGTGACCCGTCTCTGTCACAACGCTCCACAGTGTTGTTCTGATGTCAGCCACATGGCACCATTAGAGATGTGGTCAGGCAGGCTGTTGCCACAACAACGCTGGACAGCCCAGAGGAACCTGGAAGATCCTCGAAACAACCCACGGCTGTAGGCCGTCATTGTAAATAACAATTCGTTTCTAACTGACTTGCCTAGTTAGTTTTTTTTACAATCGCTAGGACCCATTTCTCAATACTTAGGTCACTTTTTCAAAACTCTTCACACAGTTCTCCTAACTAACTTTCAGATTGGCACAGCAGTTCATGTCACGTTCAAAATGCCCTAAAACTACCAAAACACTTCATACATGTCTCAAATCAACTCGTTCTTCCATAACACTAACAACGGTTGTCACCCAACAAGCACACATTGTCACTCATAAAACAACGACCAAAGCAACACTAACAACAGGTAGCATTACACAATGTTTCCTTTACAAGACCTCTCTGTTGTTTAGAATTCACTGCAGTATATGTTACAGGAATGGATCAGACATGATGCAACATGTCATTTTATGGCATTGAGTGATTCCAAAATACAATCATTTGTATATACACCATCTACCGATACAGATACAGTAGCAATACTAGTCAACCCTGTCTTCTGCATTTGGCCACAGGTTCTCATCCACGTCACATCTTATGTCATCTTGGGCAATACACATAGGAAAGAATCTTTTGGCATGTCTGGTCCATCCCTGGCAATCTTCTGCAGATATGTCCAGGCATCCAGCATGCATTGCGTCCAGGAGGGACATTTGATCATGTGGATGGTGGTCATAAACCTTCCACCTCCATGAGGAAAATCATTTCTCTACGGGGTTGAGGAATAGAGAGTAAGGAAGGACGAAAAGTGACATCATCCTGGGATGGGCTGCAAACCACTCTGAGTGGTGAAATGCCACGTTGTCCCATACAATTACAAACGTTGGTCGATTTGGCCTCACTGCAACCCTTTCCTCATCTGGCACAACCCTTCCATAGAGGTCACCCAGGAATGAAATGAGACGCTCGGTGTTGTATGGCCCAATTAGTGGTTTGTGTAACAGAAATCCATCAAGAGGATACTGCTGCACACATTGTGATGTTGGCACCCCTCTGGCCCGGGACATCCACTGTGGCTCCTTTTCCCATCCCATTCTTTCCTCGCCGCCGTGTTTTGGCCAAGTTGAAACCAGCCTCATCCATGACTCTCTAAAATAAATCCACAAGGCAACATAAGAGTTAGGCTGTTACGGTAGTTTACATTATACCTAAAAACATGCCATTGTGTGCCCCTGCCCTGTTTGGTTTTATTCAAAACCAGTTGTGTATTTTATAGTCATCTTACCTGGGCATATTGGTTCCTGAGTTGCTTGACTCGTTCAGAGTTCCTCTCAAAGGGGACAGTGTACAACTGCTTCATCCTGACTTGATGTTGTTTCAGGACTCTAGAAATATTTGTTATGCTTACATTGTCTGCCAACACTCGTCCCAAATCTCTGAGTTTTATGCCATTATTTCTGATGACCATATCAACGATTGCAGTTTCCTGCACAGCAGTGAAAATCCTACCTCTCCTGCCTGTAGGAGGTAACCGTTGGGTCCTAAGCAGAAATACAAAAACAACTACACACAAGTAGGTTTGGAGGCTTTGCTCAATTTACTTCTGTAATGTGCAGTTCAGTCAGATGCCCTTGCAGAATGCACATCTTACCTGTTGTTTTGCAGGACATTTCTCAGAATAGATGCCAATGTTGAGTGGTGCAGATTTGGCTGCACTCTCAGACCAGCCTCTCTCATTGATAGACCATGATTTATTAGATGATCAATTATCTCATCTGAGACTACAGCTCTTGATCTTCCTCTCAGTCTTCTTCCACCACGCGTACCTACTCCTCTCCCTCTCCCAGCCAGTCTTCTTCCACCACGCGTACCTACTCCTCTCCCAGCCAGTCTTCTTCCACCACGCGTACCTACTCCTCTCCCAGCCAGTCTTCTTCCACCACGCGTACCTACTCCTCTCCCTCTCCCAGCCAGTCTTCTTCAACCACGCGTACCTACTCCTCTCCCTCTCCCAGCCAGTCTTCTTCCACCACGCGTACCTACTCCTCTCCCTCTCCCAGACACTCTTCTTCCACCACGCGTACCTACTCCTCTCCCTCTCCCAGACACTCTTCTTCCTCTGTCAGCCACTTCTCTCTCTCTGTCTGGGTCCATGTTTACATTACAGTACAGCATTATTCATAAGATCTCCCCTTTTGTATAGATGGTAATGTAATTGAAAGACTAACACATGGGTAGGTGTTCAGCTACAATGGGAATCAGCTGTGGTTGGTCTAATTGTTTTGATAGTATTTCATTTTTTAGATTTGGAATATATTTCAATAGGGTATTACTGTAGGAATGTAGCAAATTTATGTCTTATTCAATTTTGTGTTATTTTAGGTTTTGAACTTAAGTTTAACTGTTTTGAAAAGAGTATGTAAACATGTGCAAATTGGCCTGTAGGTACATAGAGTTTTGGTGGTGGTTGTGTCTGAGTGAGAAAAGAGTTAATGAAAATTGAAAGATGTAGTCATTGAATGCATTTTGTGCCGAAGCAATGATAAATGATCCACAGTTTAGCCCACATAGACTGCTGTTGTACTCATTGTGTGAAGAGTTCTGAAAAACTGACCTAAGTATTGAGAAATGGGTCCTAGCGATTGTAAAAAACTGTAAATAAAAATACATTTAAAAATACGAGATGCTGAGGTCAAATTACCCCTCTCTCTCACACCTTTCTCTGTGCTTGGTCAGCACTGAGATCAGTCTTGTCACTTTCACTGAACGTAAAGGACAACTTGCGATACATTCACAAAATGTCAAATAGACCAGCTGTTATGTATGAGGTAGACAGACCTGATGCCTCACCTCTCTGCTGTTATGTACGAGGTAGACAGACCTGATGCCTCACCTCTCTGCTGTTATGTATGAGGTAGACAGACCTGATGCCTCACCTCTCCAGTATCTCTGTGAGCAGCAGCAGGCCCTGTCTCTGCACCTCCACGTTAGTCAGCCTCAGGGCCTCCTTCAGACTGCGTACCAGAGACACACACACACACACACACACACACACACTAGTCGTCATGACAATGTCTTCAAACACTGCCGTTTTATAGACACTCAATGCAATCAGTCAAAGATGGCAGCAGTAGAGACAGTAGAAGCTCTCACATTTTAACAAAAAAATGGTGGTAGATTGGTGAAAACCTTTTTGAGTATGAGTGGCAGTGGGCAGCGCTCCAGGGAGAGCTGTGTGCTGGACTGGGCCTCTTGGTCCTGGTCCAGGCTCTGATCCAGATCAGACCGGATCTGCTCACAGGGGCTGTTCATCAGCAGAGACACCAGCTGACCCAGCTTCAGCAGCTGCTTCAGGAAGCCTGACGCACAAACAGAAAACACACTTCCATATTCACTGATTCATACTAAATGTTAGGTTACATGCACATATGATACTACCGCTTATTATATGGTAATACGCACCGCCCCCCTAAATATGATGGTTCTCACCCAGGCAGTTGATGGTGAGCTGAGAGGAGCAAGCGTGGGCCAGGGTCTGCATCAGCAGCACACACACCACACCCTGTCTCTGGGGGGGAGGGATTGGGCAGCTCCCTGACTGAGGCCTTCAGACCCTCGTCTGGGTAGAGCAGCGTGGAGCACAACCGCTCCAATCAGGGGCACAGGAGCGAGAGAGAGGGGGAGCGAGGAGGGGAGAGAGGAAGAGAATGAAAAAAGGGAGGTGGGGGGAGAGGAAATGAGATAGACACATAAACACACTTAAGGCAGAAACAGACAGAACATAAGGGCGATGGGTGAGAAAAACTAGAGATCGACCGATTCATCGGAATGGCCGATTAATTAGGGCCGATTTCAAGTTTTCATAACAATCTGTAATCGGTATTTTTGGCCACCAATTTGCCTAATTTTTTTTTTTACACCTTTATTTAACTAGGCAAGTCAGATTAAGAACACATTCTTATTTTCAATGACGGCCTAGGAACGGGGGTTAACTGCCTTGTTCAGGGGGGATTTGGGGATTCGTTTTTGCAACCTTCTGGTTACTAGTCCAACGCTCTAACCACCTGCCTTACATTGCACTCCACGAGGAGCCTGCATGGCAGGCTGACTACCTGTTACGCGAGGGCAGCAAGAAGCCAAGGTAAAATGCTAGCTAGCATTAAACTTATCTTATAAAAAATGATCAATCTTAACATAATCACTAGTTAACTGCGGTGCCTGTTAATTTCTCATCGAATCATAGCCTACTACGACAAACGGGTGATGATTTAACAAGCGCATTGTCACGTCCTGACCAGTATAAGGGTTATTTGTTATTGTAGTTTGGTCAGGACGTGGCAGAGGGTATTTGTTTTATGTGGTTCGGGATGGTGGTTTATTTAGTAGGGTGTTTGATTTATTATTTCCGGGTTTTGGTTTATGTTCTATGTTTTGTACTTCTATGTTCTTTCTGGGTTGGTATATTTCTATGTGTAGGTTAATGGGGGGTTGGACTCTCAATTGGAGGCAGGTGCTTTCTCGTTGCCTCTGATTGCGAGTCCTATATATGGGTAATTGTTTGGTTTAGTGTTTGTGGGAGATTGTTTCTTGTTTTGCGTGTGTGAGCCTGACAAGACTGTTTTGTTGATCGTTCGTTCTTCATTTTGTTATTTTGGTGTTTTCTTGGTTTAAAATAAAATACAAGATGAGCATCCACATTCCTGCTGTGTTTTGGTCCTCCATTCCAGACGACAACCGTTACACGCATTTGCGAAAAAAGCACTGTCGTTGCACCAATGTACCTAACCATAAACATCAATGCCTTTCTTTAAAATCAATACACAAGTATATATTTTTAAACCTGCATATTTAATTAATATTGCCTGATAACATGAAATTGTGTCACTGCTCTTGCGTTCACTGCCTGGCTCGTTGCGAACTAATTTCCCAGAATTTTACGTAATTATGACATACCATTGAAGGTTCTGCAATGTAAGAGGAATATTTAGACTTAGGGACCCGTTAAATAAATTATGGACCGGTTCCGTATTTCACTGAAAGAAAAAAAAACGTTTTGTTTTCAAGATGATAGTTTCCGGATTCGACCATATTAATGACCTAAGGCTCGTATTTCTGTGTGTTATTATGTTATAATTAAGTCTATGATTTGATAGAGCAGTCTGACTGAGCGATGGTAGGCACCAGCAGGCTCGTAAGCTTTCATTCATACAGCACTTTCGTGCGTTTGCCAGCAGCTCTTCGCAATGCATTGCGCTGTTTATGACTTCAAGCCTGTCAACTCCCAAGATTAGGCTGGTGTAACCGATGTGAAATGGCTAGCTAGTTAGCGGGTGCGTGCTAATAGCGTTTCAAACGTCACTCGCTCTGAGACTTGGAGTAGTTGTTCCCCTTGCTCTCCATGGGTAACGCTGCTTCGAGGGTGGCTGTTGTCGATGTGTTCCTGGTTCGAGCCCAGGTAGGAGCGAGGAGAGGGACGGAAGCTATACTGTTACACTGGCAATACTAAAGTGCCTATAAGAACATCCAATAGTCAAAGGTATATGAAATACAAATCGTATAGAGAGAAATAGTCCTATAATTCCTATAATAACTACAACCTAAAACTTCTTACCTGGGAATATTGTAGACTCATGTTAAAAGGAACCACCAGCTTTCATATGTTCCCATGTTCTGAGCAAGGAACTTAAAACGTTAGCTTTCTTACATGGCACATATTGCACTTTTACTTTCTTCTCCAACACTTTGTTTTTGCATTATTTAACCCAAATTGAACATGTTTCATTATTTATTTGAGGCTAAATTGATTTTATTTATGTATTATATTAAGTAAAAATAAGTGTTCATTCATTGTTGTTGTAATTGTCATTATTACAAATTAAAAATAATAAATAAATCGGCCGATTAATTGGTACCGGGGTTTTTGGCAAAACGCACGAAAGTGCTGTTTGAATGAATGCTTATGAGCCTGCTGCTGCCTACCACCGCTCAGTCAGACTGCTCTATCAAATCATAGACTTAATTATAACATAATAACACACAGAAATACGAGCCTTAGGTCATTAATATGGTTGAATCCGGAAACTATCATGTCGAAAACAACACGTTTTTCCTGTCAGTGAAATACTGAACCGTTCCGTATTTTATCTAACAGGTGGCATCCCTAAGTCTAAACCTTCAACGTTATGTCATAATTACCAGGCGTGCGGCCCAAACTGTTGCATATACCCTGACTGCGTGCAATGAACGCAAAATGACAATTTCACCTGGTTAATATTGCCTGCTAACCTGGATTTCTTTTAGCTAAATATGCAGGTTTAAAAATATATACTTCTGTGTATTGATTTTAAGAAAGGCATTGATGTTTATGGTTAGGTACAGTCGTGCAACGATTGTGCTTTTTTCGCAAATGCGCTTTTGTTAAATCATCACCCGTTTGGCGAAGTCGGCTGTATTTGTTAGGAAGAAATAGTCTTCACAGTTCGCAACGAGCCAGGCGGCCCAAACTGCTGCATATACCCTGACTCTGTTTGCAAGAGAAGTGACACATTTTCCCTAGTTAAAAGAAATCATGTTTGAAGGCAATATTAACTAAATATGCAGGTTTAAAAATATATACTTGTGTATTGATTTTAATAAAGGCATTGATGTTTATGGTTGGAGCAACGTGTACCTAAGCGATTATATGCAACGCAGGACAGGCTAGATAAACTAGTAATATCATCAACCATGTGTAGTTAACTAGTGTTTGATTGATTGATTGTTTTTTATAAAGATAAGTTTAACGCTAGCTAGCAACTTACCTTGGCTTCTTACTGCATTCGCGTAACAGGCAGGCTCCTCGTGGAGTGCAATGTAAAGCAGGTGGTTAGAGCGTTGGACTAGTTAACCGTAAGGTTGCAAGATTGAATCCCCGAGCTGACAAGGTAAAAATCTGTCGTTCTGCCCCTGAACAAGGCAGTTAACCCACTGTTCCTAGGCCGTCATTGAAAATAAGAATGTGTTCTTAACTGACTTGCCTCGTTATATAAAGGTTAAAAAATAAAAATATCGGCCAAATCGGCGTCCAAAAATACTGATTTGCGATTGTTATGAAAACTTGAAATCGGCCCTAATTAATCGGCCATTCCGATTAATCGGTCGACCTCTAGTATATAGCCTCGCTACTGTTATTTTTCACTGTTGTTTTTATTTCTTTACTTACCTATTGTTAACCTAATACCTTTTTTGCACTGTTGGTTAGAGCCTGTAAGTAATTATTTCACTGTAAGGTCTACACCTGTTGTATTCGGCACACGTGACAAATAAACTTTGATTTGAACTATAAAGATTAGCCTACATCACACAAAACGCAGACTGCTCCAATGCGATGTGTGGGGACTGCGCCCTGCTAGTGCAGCTGCGTGGTTTTTATTTCAGCTATTCAAAAACATGAGGCAGCGAGATCGGCTACATCTTGTTTCATAGGGTGAGTACAGAGAGAAACGTGAAGGGAGGTGGAGTGTGAGCAGCAGCTATGTAGAAAACATGCGTGTGTAAAATAACGTGCAGATCCTGAGCTTTGATAAAGAGGTTTCCACGGCCAAACTATAAAACCAGTACACGCAAATTGTAACGGTTGCCTTTAGAGAGAGCGGACCAAAACGCAGCGGAGTTAGTGTTTGTCATATTTAATTGAGAAAACGGACACTATACAATACAAAACAATAAACAGACAACCAAAACAGTCCTGTCACGTTAAACACAGTAACACGAACAGAAACAATTACCCACAAAACCCCAACGGAAAAACATGCACTTATGTGTGACTCCCAATCAACAGCAACGAACTTCAGCTGTGCCTGATTTGGGAGCCACACACGGCCCAAAACAAAGAAATACAAACACATAGAAACAGAACATAGAACGCCCACCCAATGTAACACCCTGGCCTAACCAAAATAAAGAACAAAAAACCCCTCTCTATGGCCAGGGCGTTACACAAATTCACAATAACACACACAGGTCACCACCAAACAGGCTAAAACCTCTCAATAATATGCCAGCACCACCTGACCTAAGTTAAGATACAAATTACTAATCGACCAAGTACCTGGTCATTACACAGGTAATGGTGGTAAAAGAAATATGGCAGAGAACGCATTGAGGGTGAACGAATGTAGACACTCAATAGGTAGCACAAAGGAGATGAAGAGTATTTTAATGTGAGCTTAGTGAGAGATGGTGTTGGTGTGGTATACTGTCTCACCATGGCTGGAGGCCAGGCTCTGTGCAGGGAAGGAACAGCATCTACCAGCTTCCCCAAGAAGATGAAGGTGGGCAGGAAACCCCTCACACTGGACTGGTCACACAGCTGGACATGGGACAGAGAGGAGGCTCTACAATCATTTTCACACACTTTTGTGTCTAAATTCATACCAACCAAATCAATCTATTCCTAGTGTACAGTATCACTTCATTCCTGTCAGTCTGTCAATGATAGTTAGTCCACAACCCTTCCATTCCCACCAGTAACACAGGTGCACCAACTTCTTTATTCCACCGTTTTAATATAATCAAGTTTCTTCCTAGTAGTGTGAGAGGACTTGTCCACACCTCAGCCCGCTGTTATCATCCCCAGTCAACCCTACAGACAGCCCTACCACCTGCTGCTTACACTAGACTTTCCACTGTATCCCAAGGTGACACAACAACACAGACTACAGAGCCAACATTTCAACTGTTTACCAAACAAGCTGGCTTAACCCAACTGATGTTGGATTGTGTGTGTGTGTGGTAGTAGACCCGGTCATCTGCGGGTGTAAAGGCGTGTTGGACTGAGACAAACATGTTAATATTAACAGACAAAGCCAATAAAGTGATGACCAAAACAGTGGAAAATCCAAGTCTATCGACAAGCTTAGTGTAAAACAATGGGTAGGCATGAGATTCTATGTGGCATTTATTCCTGGCTCTTTGTTTCTGAGTGAATTTGGAACAGAGAGACAGTGATAGACCTGTATGTGTGATATTACTCACTTGTGTGTGTGTGTGTGTATCTCATCCAGGATGTAGCGCGCATACTGTTCACTCTGTAACTCCAAGAGCAGCTGAACCAGCACTGAACCAAGACACAGAGAGAGAGACTTATCATAGCATTATTCATGGGGCTCAATTGACACGGTTTTGAAAACAAATTGTGCATTTCACACTTTACCCTGGCGCAGTGCACACAGTGATTTTGTTAGTGCTTCAACACAGTGGTCCTGTGGGGTTCCATAACCAGCAACACTCTAATTAACAATTCTGCTGAGGCACTCAACAACCCATATCTCTCTTCAACCCAGACGATGAGAGCCAATGAACCTGGTCATGCTATAGAAAGTAGTGACATGAGGTAAAAGTTGAGACAATAGTACAAAGATACTATGATTTAGTTAGTAAAGAGTGAGCATTCTCAAGCTGCCGTGTGTATAATCAGGCCATTTAAGCTTTCCTCTTACCCTGTATGGCCTGCTCCAGAGTGGCTGGGTCCTCTACTGTGTGAAGCATCCCTATACGGAAAACAGAGAGTCAAATAAAGTTAGATATAAAGCAAGGCTTTGTTTGAGTGTGTGTGTGTGTGTATCTTTCTTACCCAGTAAAAACGCTGTGAAATGCAGACAGACCCTGTGGTCCTGTAGTAGCAGCTCCTTCAGAGCCCCAGGACAGCTCTTCAGGACCCTACTGATCCCTGACAGCGCCACAGACTTTCTCACAGACTATTGAAGGGCAAGAGATGTCATTATAATAATAATACATTTTATTTGCGACTTTCAAGATACCCTGGACACTCACAGAGTAAAACAAATGATGGAACCACAGGGGTAGCCAAATGCATATAAGGGTTGATGGCAGCTCATGTCATGTTAGCTGTTGTAGCAGAAATACCAATATGTGGTCAATAAAACATGTTCAATAGTTAGAAATCATACGACAACGTTGTTGCTTTCCATCATCTCAATGACACAAGCGACGCAGATCATCAAGCCGCTCTGGTCCGGGTGACCCATGCGAACACGAACAGACCATTTCGGATCGTGCCTGAAGTGAATATTTTCATAAATCACGTCTACGCTCGTCATTTTACCCTGAAAATTAATGCAGACCAGAATGGTTTGATTTATTGTGTAACTGATCATATTTCAATGTAGCGAAAGTAAATGTATTGTAACCTACCTTCTTGCCTTTCCTACCGCGGTTGCTAGCTAACTTTAGCTAACTTTAGCTTAGCTAGCTAGCTGACTGTCACCAGAGATAATTTGCTAGTTTTATTCAAACTGCCAGATAATGGGTCAAAATGAATAGGATAACGTTGTCTTAAATAACTAATTGCCGCTAAATAATGTTATTACAAACAATGCGATCAAGTCTAGCCAAGTAGCTAGAGAAGTCAGAGATTGAACCTTCTCTAAAGAAAGGCATGTAGCTAACTAGCTACTGATGTTCGCGGCAAAACTGTCAATTGTGAATCATGTGAAGGCTCATTTCGGTCTCAACCAATGAAATCACTTCATTGATATTTGGACTGAAACAAGTCAAATAAATAAATATAAAAATAAGAAAAATAAATAATGGTTATATCTAACTCTAACCAGTAAGTGTCTTATGGCCTTGATATATAGCCAACAAAAGCGCTGCATTCGATGGCCAGCCTGGTTTGAGGCAGGGGAAAAGTCTGCATATGCCACAGAAAAGGGTTTTTATTTCAAGCCGAATTTGAACCTGCGATCAAAAACAAGTGCACTGCCTGTGGCAGTCTTGAGGCCAGGAATAAAATACGTTTTTAGCCAACACAAGCCCACTGCACTGCTGGTGGCCTGTCATAATGGCAGGCTCAGCCGCAAGTAACGCCCTGGACCAGAGCGAGTTAGTGATCTGACTCCTGTCAAGGTGTTGGAAGGGTGGGGGGAAGAGGGGGGTTGGACCTACTATCAAAATCATAATCTCTCATTTGCTTTGATCTGAGTGCTCTGATCTGCACAGGCCAAGGTCTCAGAAACTGGAGTCTGCATTTCTTCAGATGTTCATATCATCATTCATCTTCATACATAGGGGCCGTGGTCTGTTGCAGTTACAGTGTGTGTCTCAGTATGTGTGATGCTCAGCTTCCTGTCGAAATGACAGACAAGACTGACGTTGCTTAGAGACACCATAGGTCTGTGACCACCAGCCAAAAAAGACTGACTGACTAATGTGGAGGCAAAAATAAGAGACTTCAGAATGTAATACATGGATAGTTCTGTAGGACAGGTGCACAATAACATTTTATCATTGCATTAGCTACTTATTTCACATTTTGTAATAGGCTTACATTTGCCAATTAGGTTATTGATGCAAAGTGACTGAGGAATATTAACATTAGCCTATTGATATGGAGCCACTACTTTATCTACCTTATTCCATCTAGCTGTATAATAATGTGAATTCTGAATTGGTCCGTGAACGTAAGCCTCAGCATGTGTGAATGAGAGAGAGAAAGAGAGAGAGAGATGGGAGGGGCGCGAGGTACCAAATTGTATGTTGAGCGTCCGGAGCAGGTTCGCTTGACCGTGAGAAGTGAAAATTCATGAAAGTGGATTAACCGCACTGAGAGGGATGAGTGAATTCCGATTGCTATCGTAACTTTAGGATTAATTTATTGACTTTTAATTTACTCTTTCGTGGTGATTGTGGTGTAATATGTGACAAGGGGGAAGCAGGAGCTTACATCTACGGAAGGTATTGTTTTGTATACTTTTAATCTAACATATTTACCTGCCTAATAATTCATAATACAACACACAACCAGGTTGTTACAGAAGCCATAGGATTCGAGTGGATTATTGCAATAGGGTATAAAATGTTTTTTTAACTCATTTGTAATTTTGTATTCGATGTGCATGCTGAATATGATGTTGTGCATTCTATTCTAGATGGATCATTTTCTAAACTTTCATTAACTCAAACAACTGTGTATTTATTACATTGGCATAACTGTTGCATTTGTGCTTTGGCTGCTGTCAGATGCTTGTGTAATGATTCAGGAATTCTTTATTCATTATCTGTATGTATACAAAATCTTCCAACGTTTCCTTATTTGGTTCACGCAATTATTGCGTTTCTTTCGAGTAACAGCCAGGGGCGGAAATCTCGGGGGGGACGGGGGGGACACGACCCCCCCATCCTGGGAAAAATATGATTTGTCCCCCCCAATATATCACTGAAACATAACTATGTAATTTAAATAATATTAATAATACGCAATGAAAGCAATTGTGCTGATTATAGACACTTAATAGCGCGTTTTTAAGTTTCAAAAGATTGCGACCCCCCCACTCTTTGCCTCACAATGATTTGATCCACTGCCAGTTCCTTAGCTTGCTAGGTAACAGAGAGGTCGTATCTACTGTCTGAAAGGCACTCAATGCACATAACTGACATGAGGTTAATCCAGTCAATCGCGCACACACACTAGCTGAATATGCAGAGCTAGCGAGCAAATATTAACTATTAAGCTAGCTAGTACCTATTCCATTTATGTGGCGTCGTCAAAGATGGAATCTTTGCTATCGTCAATTTATTCCAAGATCAGCACGCAGATGATGTAAGTTAGTGCTTCAAAGTCCCTGTGATAAGGTTAGCGATAAACTGAAATCCAAACTGAACAGAACTACACTCTCTTATACCATTGTCTTAAATATATTTAATGGTCTCGTTGCAAAAGCTAAATTGTCGCAAGGGAACTTTTATTTATTTATTTTATTTCACCTTTATTTAACCCGGGTAGCAAAGATTATAGCAAACACCACTGAAACTGAATTGGTGCTCGCTAGCTTTGCAAATTCAGCTATTGTTGGAAGCCAGACAATATGAAACAAACTATTACAATTACAAAAGGTTGCAGCATATGTTGTGTAAATGGTGAACTCATACAGCTGTCAACTCTTGTCATTTTAATCCGTTTCACATTTGCTAGCTACCTTTTAGATCGAAGCCCAAATAGAATGATTGAAGATGATAGAAGCCCATCTCCTACTGTAAATAACCTACACACTGTGTGTGTAGCCAGCCAGCCAGGTAGAAAAATGGCAGAAAAATAAAAGACGGACATCAGAGTATTTTTCAATACACCAAAACGCATAGTAAGAACCCTAGTAGCCTAATATCTCAAAGACTAGTTGATAAAATGTTCATAAGAAAGAAATGAAATTCTAATGGAAATGTTTCACAATGATGTCATTAGGCAGAGCAGGCAACAGATGGCACACAGACAGCAGAGTTGGGGACAGATATGCAGGGACAGACTGGCAGAGACAGGGAGTCACAGGTAAGTTTGTTGAGTCTTTGTTTGGCAACATTATGAAAGGTTCTCAATTTTTTTGACTTGTAAAATAGGAACATAATTGGAAAATGCCATGGATACCCCCACTCTCAACTTAAACTGGTGACTGAACTAAGATTTGTTAAAGGCAATGGTATTGCTGTTGTGATTAGTTGTGTAGTTTTGGGTACCGGTAGTTAGGAGTACGGCAAACACCTTATTTCTTTGGTTCCGCAATATACATTTACCATATTACAATGTAGGCTATGTGTTACAGCACTACTTTTGGTGTCCCCCTCAGGAATTGCTCTTGAGAAAATGTAATGTAATTGTCCCCTCCAAAGTTGATATCAGATTTTCGCCGCTGGTCATAGGATATTTCTCTATAGACTTACTGTGAAACATTGCCTTGTCTGTTATCAAGCAAATGCTTAGGCCAACAAAAAAGCCACAACAGAATGGAATACATTTAGAATAATGACATAATCTGCATACAAATATGTTAATGCTATTTCATTGAAGCATCAATATCAACTCAAATTGCTGAATGTCAATTCTTGTTTACATGAAGCCTTTTTGTCCAGTGATTGGCATCTGTTGGCACCTCCACACAGCAAAGACACTAATCCCTTCACTCAAACAGTTTCACAGATACAGATCGACACTTTCCGTAAGAGATGAAATGCGCCATGAACAAACAATAGAACTGAATCTACCAATAACAAAGAGGAGGTCTCACCCTTATCTTTTCCCAATGCGTGAAAAGGCAGTGCAGGTGGTAAGAGGAGTGAAGGATTGTTATGTCGCAAGTGGGCATATAAAAGGTACAGAATGCCAGCTGGGGACACCAGCCGCCTTCGTGGCCACAGGAAAGTGCCACAGTACCAGTACAAGCTAAGGGAGTATTCACTTTCTCTAGGAGACACAACGTAGTTAGTCAGAACATGACCAGACAGACATGAAGATTGAATGTGGCTTTCATTTCCATTAGAATGAGGGATGAGGGGAAAAGGAGTGATGACAGAGAGATGGAGTCAGGGCATCTCTTGCCAGGGATGTATTTTGTGTCTGAATAACACTACGATGTAGATGAAAGTATGTGGAAAGATGAGGAGTTGAAAAAAGGCAGGAGAGAAAGAGAGGAAGGATGGAAAAGAATGTAGTGACTGAGGAGAGAAAATAAAAGTGAAAGTGAGCATTTTGGTCAAAGCAACAAAAAGGTCTCAGGGGGCTTTTGGAAGGAAAGTGGGCAGCTGGATTATGAAGACAGTGAACGGTTCAGGATACAATGCTGCTGGTTTTTCCTGTCTGAAAAGAGGTGAAGAAGAATAGACAATTATCCATCATTAATGTGAGACACGATAAAGGCAGATAAATGGTCCTATGTGTATGACATTTTGGATCTCAGGAGCACTCAGTGTAATAGCTTTCACCGTGCACTCTGTAGACTTCTATTCCTCAGTTAATTAGATTGATGGTGAGATTGCTTTGTGCAGAGACTCCATTGAGTAGGAAGAAAAGCCATAACGCATTAGACTAGAAAGTGGGAACAAAGGGGAGAAGAGTGAGATATTCTAACTTCTGTGAGACATTTTTCATCTGCTCTGCTCAGGCATTGTAACTTTTATCCACTTATCCACCCACACGCAGTGCTGCTCAGCTCAACTCAGGCACCCCTAAGTAGTGATACATTTCTGCAACCGTTTTAACAGCTGGTAAGATGACAGTAAGACTGACTTTGTTCTGTTTTTTGTTTTTGTATCTATTTTTCCCTCCCTCATTTATTCCTACTGTATCACTCCATTCTAGTCCTCTAATGCACCTCTTCCTGTTTCACACCCCCTTCCTCCTCTCTTCTTCCCCCTCTCCCTCCCCCGTGTACCATTCCTCTCTTCACTCTGTCTTTCTGTGACCTCGCCATCCTCCATCCACCATCTTCTATTTTGTTCCAATCTCGTTCCCTGTAACTCCTGTATCCTGCTGTGCACACTCTCTACCAATTGAGTGTGCCATCTATTGGATGTCTGTGTCAGTGAGAAACCCGCCACAGCGGCGGCGCTCTCTGGGTCCCGTTTCGCCTAAACGCATCTACAGAAACCTGTCGGTCAGGCTGAGGGGCGGAGAGTCCTCTTTTGCCGGGGAGACAGACATGCTGAAATATCCATGCAAGGCCACTCACACAGTAAGATATCCTGAGAGAAAGTGAATTTTGCATCCATTTTGTGTGTTTTATCTTTGAGAAATGTCTTATATTGTTGTTCCATACTATCATCTAAAGTAACATTTTCTTCCTGCATTTTTCTGCCATGCCCATGACAATGTACCCTCTTACCCTGTATCCCTCCATGTGCCTGTTTCTTACTCAATCCCCCTCTCCTACCCCTGTGTTAGTTTAAGAACCTGTGGGAGGCAGTGGAGAATGAGGACACCCTGGCGGTGCAGAGCCTGCTATTCAGGGACAGAGTGTGTGGCGGGGGAGGAGGACGGGATAAAGAGAAGAAAGAGAAGGACTGGGAAAGAGAGAGGGAGAAAGGTGTAAACAGAGTGAGTGAGCAGGGCCTGGTACCTCTGGACGTGGCTGCTCTGACCCAGAACTCCCCTCTGCTGCACGTGTTGACAAAGGCAGGAGCCAGACACAACCCCGTCTGTGAGTCTTACACAGAGACGTAGATGGAATCAGTGCAATCAAGAGATGGTCAAGTAACAGTTGTACACATTTCACACAAACAATGGATCCTCCAGTACATTAAGACATTATTAGTTTTGGGGTAGTGACTAATAGTGAGTGATGTTTAAATGTAATGTTTACAGATATAATTCCTGTCACCCTTTCCCTCTATCTTGTTCCCACACTGTGTAAACAATGCAAAACTTTTGTTATCTCTCCCTCCCACTCTCTATCCTCTCTCTCTCCCTCTCTCCCTCCCTTTCTCTCAGTGTGTCTTCCAGCGGAGTGGTTGTGCAAGCTGGATGCCCTGGTGATGTTGGCCGACAGGCAGGTGGAGGACAGGAGGGAGGAGCTACTGGGTGGAGCAGGGGCGGGGCCACATGTGCAGGCTGACATACAGAGGCAGCTCCACCTCTGGACTCTACGGCAGCAGCTGTACTGCAGGATGAGGGAGAGCTTCCACCACACAGGTCAGAGGCTAGGGGTCAGGGGTGATGAAGGACCAGTATGATGCACTCAAGCCAGTCTCATTGATTCGTTTAAGTTATGTACTTTTTGCTCCAAGTCTGTGTTTCTCCATCTCTCTGTGTCCTCTAGACCTCCCTGGCCCTCCCAGTAGTGTGTCACTGTTTGTGACCAGTGCCTCTTCCCTGTTTGTGTCCATTCGAGAGCCAACCGGTATCGCCACTGGATTGATCACACGCTACAGAGGTGGGGTTCTACTACTCCAACTCTAACATTGGCTCTAATCACTATTGCAATTACCACTCAGTCCTCAATATCATCGATACATCCATGTCTGTCTTCCTGTCACCTCCTACAGTGGAATGGAGCACCTCTGCCAACTTCAAGAGCATACTTGGCTCAGCCCAGGTGATCGACACTAAGACCCCCGTCCACAGCATCACAGGACTCACGACAGTAAGACACACACGACCCCGGTCACATCTCCTGAACCAGAACACCCTGAGGCTAGGAGGCACTTAACCTCAACTCTCTCAGTTACCTGCATAAATGAACAACTACGATGTAAAGTTATTTGCCCTGGTCTGCCTGTTCGCAAGGTTAGGTCATGATGATAATGTATTGGTCTCTTAGGGAATGCACTACTTTGTGAGAGTGACTGCCTACAATGTCAAGGGATGGGGCCCGGCTCAGAGCTCCAGCCCAGTCAGTGCTGCCCCCTCCAGTGAGTAAATGGAACTGCAGACAGCCAGACAAAAAAGCTTTCTGATATTCTATATTATCATCAATGCTCTGCATAGAAGTTGCCCCTAATCACAGATCAAGAATCAGCTCCCCAAATACCAACGTTAGCCATTTGAAGAAAACACCTGACCTTGGATCATATGACTCCACAATGAATATCAGTGAACACTGGTGGCCTGTGTCTCCCTCTGCAGGCTGGAGGGAGTGTATGGGAGTGAAAACTCCAAGCAGGAACAAGGAGGCTCTAGCCAGGAGACTGTTGGAGCAGACCAGAGAGCCACACTACAAGGGATACTGTATAGGTAGTGTACTTCTTGAACCATCACATAGATACAGCATCTCAGTTCCGTCTCTCATACAAGGGGAATGAATATACTAATCAAATGATTTGTGTAAGATTAACATCCTTGTACATTCAATACCTGTATAATACATGAGAAAGTAAACAGTATCAGTCACTCAAAATAATACTCTGGCTCTTTCACATGGTCCTCTAGTCTGTATGTCTCATTCCTTTGTCCTGTGGCCCATAGAGAGCTCCAAGCCCCAGAGCCCCAGTAAGCGCCTGTCTATGTCTCGCAGCCTGAAGCTGCTCTTCCAGTCAGCCACCAAGTTTGTCCGTCTCCTACAGAGGTGAGATAGCAATGCTCTTCACCCAACAACTCTGTATCTCTGCCACTAAAATCTCCCATGGTTACATTTAGAGAAAGATCCCACTCTGTTTCTGTTCCCTCAGTATACCCCCCACTCTTCAAAAAAGTGTTTCAGTCCCTTTCTGCCCTCCCTTTATTGCACCTACCTCTCTATTCAGTTTTTTTCTGTCTTCCCTCGTTAGGATGAAACTAATCTTATTCTCTCCTCTGTTCTTCTTCTTTGCCTCATTGTTAGGGGTGTATACCTGGCAACTGTGTTCTACAAAATGGAAAACATCCTGGTCACAGCAGATGACCAGCTCCCATTGGTGGAGATCCAGTGCTGCTCCACCTCCATCTCTCAGGACTTCCTTTGGTTTGCCAAGGTTAGCTGTCAATCTAATTGAATACATTGGTAGGTATACCTGTGTTAAATATATGTTCCAAAGTTACATTGTCTATTTTCTATCTTTCTATCCCTCTCTTTTTTTCTTACAGTTGTCCTGTGCATGGCAACAGGTGCCCTGGCTCCAGCAGGCCCTCTCCTCCGCTCTCTCCTCCTCTTCATCATTACTTCAGAACAGGCACAATATCTTGCAGGCTGTAGCACAACTACAGGTGAAAAAAAGGATAATGTACACTGATAGGTCACTGTACATGGCCTTCTCATCAATCAAGCACCTAGCAAAGATGAAGAGACAACATTTTCTGTGAGCTTTCTCTTCCACTGCCTGTTTCTCGTTGACTTTCCTTTTCACTCTTTATTTTTATTCTAATATTTCATACTTTTCTCCCTCTCTCCTTCCCTGCCTCTCTCTGCAGTCCTCTCTGGGGACAGTAGACTTGGGGCAGGTGTACTATGAGCCTCTGAAGGACAGGCAGGGTAACGTCCTGCTGGTGACAGTGAAGGATTGTGCGGCCCACACAAAACCCCCGGACCTCCCTCTCCACTGGGTCCCCCTGGCCTGGCTGGAGAAGAACCGGAGCAGGACCCCTCTACTCCCAGAGCCTACTGCCATGGACACCCTCACAGAGCAGCTCAAGGTGACCCTTCCTTGCTGGGCCACTGTGTGCTCGTGTTTATATACAGTAGTAAGGCTTCTTATTGTGCTAATACATCAATTCCTTTCTCTGTGGCCCTCACCAGGAGAAGCTGTCCTTCCACAGACGCAGTGTCCATTGGGCCCAGCGTGGCCTGTACGTGGGCATCTTGAAGCTGTGCAGCACAGTGGAGCAGATCAGGGTTCTAGTGCCCCAGAGGCTGCCCAACCTGCTATGCCACGCCAGAGTGCGCTACAATCCCCATGTGTCCCGGTAACACAGCTAACATACTACCACTGAGCTTACCACTGAGTTCAGTATGCACTACCACGTACAGACTGACTTTTAAACTGTTCTGACCTGGTATAGCTGATGATGAAATGGAATACTGTATAATACTTAGAATGAAGTGTGTCCTCAATGTTTGTCTAGTTTTTTTAAGGATTACTGACTGGTCAAATGAGATCTTTGCTAATGATATTTCCTTGTGATGTGTCTTGGGCTGCATTTTTGTTTTAGCGCTGAATGGGCGTGGTTACAAAGCCACAACATGTTAACAGCCAATGAGGACACAGAGGGTGAGGATGAGACCGCGATGGACAGCTCTGGGCTGGGGGAGTTTGTGAGGTCACTCAGGGCCGCTGTCACTCTCTTGTTGACAAAGCTCAACATCCCCCTCTACAGGGTAACCATGGTTTCACTCACTCTCCAGCTCACATGCTTTTAGAGCTCATTTAAATGATATACTGTATCATGTGATACACCTCTTTTACCTCCTCTTGTCTTCTCTCTCTATTCTTTTCTTTTTGCTTTTTCCCTCTCTCGATGTTCTTCACCTCTTGTCCTCATCCTCTGATCATCACTTCTTTCCCCCTGCTCTCCTCTCCTACAGGCATATCAGTACGGTGTGTACACTCGGGAGCTGCTGCAGTTTGGGGATAAGATGTCCATGCTGCTCCTGCTGCCCCCCAGTGAGGACTTCAGTTCTAGCTACTGGCCCCTAGTGGGCACCAAGGAGCCAGGCCTCACAATGCCACTGCAGATCTTTGAACTGGGTATGTATTGGTGCCAGGGTTTAAGTTTCAAGTATTTATTGTCACGTGCACAAGTACAGTGAAATGCCTTTCTTGTTTGCTCTTTCCCAACAATGCAGTAATCAATATCAGTAGTAGTATAAAAAAAGTAATAAAAAGTAAAGTAGAACAAAAACACAGAAATAGAAATAAGAAGAATACGAGAAAGTAAGTAAGCTATATACAGGATCAGTTCCAGGGTCAGTGCCAATACCTTATTTACAATGTGCAGGGATACTGGAGTGGGAGGGTTAGATATCTATAGGGGTAAGGTGACTAGGCATCGGGATATATGATAAACAGAGTCGCAGCAGTGTATTTGATGATTGTATGTGAGTGTGTGTGCGTGTGTGTAGAGTTAGTATGAATGTATGTGTGTGTTATGTGTGTGTGTGTGCTTGCCTTGCGGAAGTAGAGAGAACAGTCTATGGGGTGGCTGGAGTCTTTAACAGTTTTCTGGGCCTTACTTTCATACCGCCTGATATAGAGGTCCTGGGTGGCAGGGAACTCAGCCCCAGTGATGTTCTGGGCTGTTCACACCACCCTTTGTAGTGCCATGTGATCGAGATCAGTGCAGTTGCCATACCAAGCAGTGATGCAGCCAGTCAAGATGCTCTCAATGGTGCAGTTGTAGAACTTTTTGATGATTTCAACCTCCTGAGGGGCAAGAGGCTCTGTCATGCCTTCTTCACGACTGTTTGTGTGTGTGTGGACCATTTTAAGTCCTTAGTGATTTGGACACCGAGGAACTTAAAGATCTCCACCTGCTACACTGCAGCCCTGTCTCGATGTGGATGAGAGCGTGCTCGCCCCCCGTTTCCTGTAGTCCACGATTAGCTCCTTGGTCTTATTGACGTTGAGGGAAAGGTTCATGGACAACATAGAGAATATAAGACGTGTCATGTCATTTATATTTTTGCTCAGAGTAAACGGTCAGTAGTGGTGAGCTTAGATTTTTCTCTTTATTTTCTGTCTAATCCTCACGTCTCACAGTGCACTTCTGGACGTACGAGCAAGACTTCCTGTCTCAGTACTGTCAGGTCTGGGTTCGGTTGGAGCTGGACGCCCATCTGTCCCAGCAGGCTTTGCGAGAAGCTCTGGACACGAAGGAGGTGCAGGAGGCCAGAGAACGCCTTGGTCACATCACTCAGCTCTCACAGGTAGACTACCCATAGAGAGTAATGAAATAGATATCAAAGGAGGACCGTATGTGTGTATGAGAGGGAATGAGCCCCCTTGCCTCTCTGTCCCTTTGCCCTGTTTAGAGTCTTGAGGTGGTGTGGCGCGAGGCCCGGTGGATCATGGATGTCCTGCAGTGTGTCCGCTCTAAACAGTGGGTGGGGGCGGTGCCTCTGGGCCTGGTCATGGGAAGAGACCCACCTGCCTGCCCAGACGATAAGGAGGATGACAGGCCTACCACCAGAGTCTGGCCCCAGCGCATACTCTCTCAAAATAAAATATCAGGTGACTTGTTAATGTAGTAGATATAGTAAATTAATTATTCACTGTCTTTGATTGGAGCATTAGAAAGCAGGCAGGGGTGAGAATAAAATAATTGTATATTGTGATGCAATTAATTCCTCAGTTTGATATTCAGTCACTTCCTTTGTCTGTTTGATGTAACTAACTCTCCTTTCTGTTGGCCCTCTCCTCCCACTGCCTCTAGAGAGCATTACCTGTACTGTTACAGACATTGGTGTCAGCAGTGGGATCTCTGAGCCAATATGTATCCCGGGGGTCCATGAAAAGGCTGTGGGTTTAATTGAGGGGGCTAGCAAAGGGGGGTACCCTGTGGACCTCAGAGCCCAACAGCCTGTTGTGGCGTTCAACAGCCTGGACCTGTCAGGAGTTGGATTCGACAGTGTGGCCCAATCAGAAGTGGTATGTCATAACGTTATGGCCCAATCAGAAGTGGCAGATCATGACATTGTGAACCTGCCAGCTGCCTACAGTGGAGAACTGGAGTATCCTCATAGTTTTGTCAGTGATGTGATCCCGCCTCTACCAGAGCTGGACATCATCTTCCCCACACTGAGTCTGATAGATGAAGAGAGGGAGGAGGACCCTGTACCTGGGAGGATGGATATGCTTGACAGTTTAAGTCTTGGAGTCAGTGAAAGCGAGGCTTTCTTTGGACTAAACTCTGACTTGATGAGTGGACCTAAGGGTTGCTCTCTCTCTGATGTGCATCATGATATGAACTCACTGACAGCAGGCCTTAGTTTAGGAGACAGAACCTGTGCAGATACACTGTTCTCAGGTCATTTAGATGGGCTGGCCACATCCATTGTGAGGACCACACCTGCCCAGAGCTGGGATTTACCTACAGAGGACACTATGATACATGCTGGCAACAGGGGGGACAGCATGCCAGCAAGGAGCCAGGTTGAGTGGGTGAACTCCTCTAACCAGGCATCCTGATGTATCCAGATATTATTATGACTGAACGTTACACCAAAATACATTGTACTTACTCATTGTGCCTCTCGAAGAATTTGACAACCAATTCTCAACAAATTCTTAATATACACTGCTCAAAAAAATAAAGGGAACACTTAAACAACACAATGTAACTCCAAGTCAATCACACTTCTGTGAAATCAAACTGTCCACTTAGGAAGCAACACTGATTGACAATAAATTTCACATGCTGTTGTGCAAATGGAACAGACAACAGGTGGAAATTATAGGCAATTAGCAAGACACCCCCAATAAAGGAGTGGTTCTGCAGGTGGGGACCACAGACCACTTCTCAGTTCCTATGCTTCCTGGCTGATGTTTTGGTCACTTTTGAATGCTGGCGGTGCTTTCACTCTAGTGGTAGCATGAGACGAAGTCTACAACCCACACAAGTGGCTCAGGTAGTGCAGCTCATCCAGGATGGCACATCAATGCGAGCTGTGGCAAGAAGGTTTGCTGTGTCTGTCAGCGTAGTGTCCAGGGCATGGAGGCGCTACCAGGAGACAGGCCAGTACATCAGGAGACGTGGAGGAGGCCGTAGGAGGGCAACAACCCAGCAGCAGGACCGCTACCTCCACCTTTGTGCAAGGAGGAGCAGGAGAAACACTGCCAGAGCCCTGCAAAATGACCTCCAGCAGGCCACAAATGTGCATGTGTCTGCTCAAACGGTCAGAAACAGACTCCATGAGGGTGGTATGAGGGCCCGACGTCCACAGGTGGGGGTTGTGCTTACAGCCCAACACCGTGCAGGACGTTTGGCATTTGCCAGAGAACACCAAGATTGGCAAATTCGCCACTGGCGCCCTGTGCTCTTCACAGATGAAAGCAGGTTCACACTGAGCACGTGACAGACGTGACAGAGTCTGGAGACGCCGTGGAGAACGTTCTGCTGCCTGCAACATCCTCCAGCATGACCGGTTTGGAGGTGGGTCAGTCATGGTGTGGGGTGGCATTTCTTTGGGGGGCCACACCATCCTCCATGTGCTCGCCAGAGGTAGCCTGACTGCCATTAGGTACCGAGATGAGATCCTTAGACCCCTTGTGAGACCATACGCTGGTGTGGTTGGCCCTGGGTTCCTCCTAATGCAAGACAATGCTAGACCTCATGTGGCTGGAGTGTGTCAGCAGTTCCTGCAAGAGGAAGGCATTGATGCTATGGACTGGCCCGCCCGTTCCCCAGACCTGAATCCAATTGAGCACATCTGGGACATCATGTCTCGCTCCATCTACCAACGCCACGTTGCACCACAGACTGTCCAGGAGTTGGCGGATGCTTTAGTCCAGGTCTGGGAGGAGATCCCTCAGGAGACCATCCGCCACCTCATCAGGAGCATGCCCAGGCGTTGTAGGGAGGTCATACAGGCACATGGAGGCCACACACACTACTGAGCCTCATTTTGACTTGTTTTAAGGACATTACATCAAAGTTGGATCAGCCTGTAGTGTGGTTTTCCACTTTAATTTTGAGTGTGACTCCAAATCCAGACCTCCATGGGTTGATAAATTGGATTTCCATTGATTATTTTTGTGTGATTTTGTTGTCAGCACATTCAACTATGTAAAGAAAAAAGTATTTAATAAGATCATTTATTTCATTCAGATCTAGGATGTGTTGTTTAAGTGTTCCCTTTATTTTTTTGAGCAGTATACTTTCACTTTTCGCCTTTAAGCGAGTGTGGAAAATCCATGGTTGTTTCCTCATCACATTATCTTACTCTCTGTAGTTGTTCCAGTGGTGATATAAAGGGCCTGTCTCCAAGAGACCTGCTAGACATGTTCTGTGCTTCTGTACGCGAGATGTCTCCCTGTTGCAACTTGTATTAAACTGAATTGATTTATGATTGTCTATATTCTCAACTGCTATTCTATTTTGTTCAATGTAAAATACTCTTTACCGTATTGTACTCAATTAACCTGTTGCACTTTTGTCCTAATAACACACAACTAGCTAGTCTACAGTAAAATCAGTTGAATGGTTTATCTTTATGAAATTACCAAATAAAATATTTTCAGCTGTATTTGTGTTGTTCCACATTTTATTTCTAAGACAAAAGTTCGTTTTTTTTTTACATTTTCCTTTTCAGAAACGTGTATGTATTTGAGAAGGTTACACAGGCCAACTGGGTATTAAGGTGAAGATATGTGTGAGTTTATCAATTCAAAATGCCAATATTGAAGGTCCAATGCAGCCATTTTTATCTCAATATCAAATCATTTCTGGGTAACAATTAAGTACCTTACTGTGATTTTTTTCAATTAAAATAGTCAAAAAATAAACAAAAATAGCTTTTTAACGAAGGGCAATTTCTCAAGCAAGAATTTTGCTCGGACTGTCTGGGAGTGGTCTGAGTGGGAAGAGGAAAAAGGAAAATAAGATGTTATTGGCAGAGATGTTTGGAACTCTCTTTCTTATTGGTCTATTAACTAATTTATCACACAGTGATGTCAAAATGGAAGGCCAAAACTCCATCCCACCAAAACAGGCAGAAATTTCAGCCGATCTTTTCAAACAGCTCATACACTAAAAGAGCATCATCATAATTTTCACAGTATTATTCCAATGTCACAGTGTGGAAATATACACTCAGTGGTCAGTTTATTAGGTACACCCATCTAGTACTGGGTCGGACCCCCTTTGCTTCCAGAAAAGTCTGAATTCGTTGGGGCATGGAAACGTTGCTCAATTGGTATCATGGGACCTAACGTGTGCCAGGAAAACATTCCCTACACCATTACACCAATGGTGTATGGCACCAGGCAGGATGGTGCCATGGACTTATGCTGCTTATGCCAAATCATGACTCTGCCATCAGCATGACTGTCCAGTGTTGTTGATCGTGTGCTCACTGGAAGCGCTTCCTCATATTTTTAGCTGATAGGAGTGGAACCCCTTGTGGTTGGCTGCTGTAATAGCCCATCCGTGTCAAGGGCCGACGAGTTGTGTGTTCCGAGATGTCGTTCTGCACACCACTGTTGTACTGCGCCATTATTTGTCTGTTTGTGGACTGCCTGTTAGGTTGCACCATTCTTGCCATTCTCCTTCGATCTCTCTCATCAACGAGCTGTTTTCGCCCGCAGAACTGCCGCTGACCGCATGTTATTTTTGTTGCACCATTCTCGGTAAACCCTAGACACTGTCGTGTATGAAAAGCCCAGGAGGTGGCCGTTTCTGAGATACTGGATCCGGTGCGCCTGGCACCGACGATCATACTGTGCTCAAAATCGCTTAGTTCACTCGTTTTGCCCATTCTAACGTTCAATCGAACAGTAACTGAATGCCTCGATGCCTGTCTGCCTGCTTTATATAGCAAGCCACGGCCACATGACTCACTGTCTGTATGAGCTAACCATTTTCGTGAACAGGGTGCAAACTGGTCACTGAGTGTATATAAAACACAGGATAATCATATTTTTGACTGCACTGGGCCTTTAAGTAGGGTGAATTCAGAGTAAGTGGAACAGTTTTTGTCTCATGTAACCTCTTTCGGCATCTATCCAACATGTTAACCCAACACTATCCAACATATTAGCCCAACACATGATACATGTCTAAAATCCTCAAGATCTTTCCTAATCACACAAGAAAACAAATGTTGATGTCATATTCACAGGAGGCATTACACACCCATTTGTGTGCACAGAGTCCAAAAAAAAATTAAGTTCGCATTTGGCAAACCGAGGCAGCAGGTTAGAAAAACTGGGACACCATTATTATAGTCCTAATTGTACCCCAATAACAATTCAATAAAACTTTGTGTGATTAAAAAACATCTGAGGATTTCAGAAATGTATCATGTGTTAGGCTAATATGTTGGATAGATGTCTGAAGAGGTTACAGAAGTCGGAAATGCAAAAAAGGTCCCACTTTTTCTGAATTCACTCAAATAACAGTACTAATAACAGTACTACGAGACATAATTAACAGGATATAGTACTACAAGAACCAGAGCCCTGACTAACCTAAGTACAGGAGGTCCCTAATGTAAACTGGATCTCTTTCATCCATTGGAAAAGCCTATAAGACTGTCCAACTTTAGCTACTCCGTACTGTCCTACCACATGGAGTAGCTAGTCCGGGTATGGCCACCCAGACTATTTTCATTGACCTCCCCCCTTTTGTTTTTACACCGGATCCCACTCCAGTTGCCGCTTCCTCCTCCCTCCCGGTCAAACTTTACCCCCAGTACCCTTATGTCAGTCATTTTAACTGTCAGTGGTAGTCTGGACAAGTCTGGGTCTGCCCATGGTCCGAAAAATTGGGCTTCTGTCTTGTCTCTGTTCAGTCTCGCCCCAGAGGCTCGTCCGTACCAGTCAGTCCTGTCCAGGGTCCTGTTGACAGATAAAAGGTCGGTGCATAAAATGTTGGGGATGGCGGGTTAGTCAACCACAGGAGGGGGTCGGCACCTTAATTGGGGAGGGCGGGTTAGTCAACCACAGGAGAGGGTCGGCACCTTAATTGGGGAGGGCGGGCTCTGGGTAATGTCTGAAGAGGAATAGTTCGAAGGGTATGAAACACATGGTTTCTATGTGTTTGATGCGATTCCATTTGTTCCGTTATTATGAGCCATCCTCCCATCAGCAGCCTCCACTGGAGTCAACCCACGAAGTACTAGTATGTATTTATAGTTTGGCACAGTGCAATTATTTATGACATGTTTACAACCTTAACATCAAAAGTTATGTCACTGATCTTACCTAAAGCTTGCTCTGCCCTCCACTATAATCTCACATAAATTAAGTGATGTGATTTCGATCATTTGTTTTCTCTGCAAATGCCTAGTAATAATAATTTTGTAATAATAGTTTTGTCAGACCAAGAAATAAACACGTCAGGACAAAGCTGTCCCAGTTTATATGACGTCCCACACTTTCCAAATTCAACCTATATACGAATAACAAAATGTAAGCATGAATGGCAAGTTGACAGTGTAGGATCAAAGAACTGATCACAGGTAGGCTTTCAGTGCCAGTTAGTCAGCGCAGACTGGTCGCGTGTGCGAAGGAGAGGGGCGGAAGCTATACTGTTACATGCGCATTATCATAATGACATCATGGTCTGATTGCAGCATTGCATCGTAGATACGGCATGTAAACGGGTGAAAAGAAAAAGGACATGGATACAAATATATTTAATTTCTCAATAAAAAAGACTATCATAAGAATGAGGAAGCGCTGGTAATATATGCAAGTAACGCAACCGAAGAAAGGACCCTATTATTTCAGTGCATATTAGGTATTCCACGGATAATCCATAGTTGCAGCCGTTTTCGCCATGGCTAACTCATGTGGGACAGTGGAGATGGCGTCATTGGAATGTGCTGCCTCGAATCTGGGTGAGAGACTATTGAAACAGTAATAGCCAACTGTCGTTGTTGCTAGCAGGTAGACTTTCCATTGCGCATCAAAAAATATGGCATTTGTATAGCATTTTTTTAACAGCTTCCACCGAAAAGAAACAGCAGCACTCAGAAATCTGTAATGTAGGCTAACTACTTTTCTCAGCCCCCAACCATTATAAATATAATAGACCTACATATTATATGGGTGATAATAGGAAAACAGTAGGCCTATGTCAGATAGTAATTTCAAAGTAGGTTACACTTGTAGATTGGTTAGGTCAGTATAAATTACTGTAATTTGTGTCACAGCATGTGAAGCATCACCGGAGCCTGACAGTGGGGCGCTGAGGATGGTACTGGTGGGGAAGACAGGCACAGGGAGAAGCTCTTCTGGTAACACCATCCTAGGGAGGCAGGCATTCCGGGTGGACATCTCTTCATGTTCTGTAACTGGTCAGTGTGACAGACAGAGTGGAGCTGTGGCTGGGAGGAACCTCACTGTGGTCGACACCCCAGGGTTCTTCAACACGCGCCTCTCCCCTCAGGAGGTGACAGCTGAGGCAGGACGCTGTGTGGTGCTGTCCGCCCCTGGCCCCCACTCCTTCCTGGTGACCCTTCAGCCTGGCAGGTTCACTCAGGAGGAGCGGGATGCCCTGGAATGGGTCAAGGCAACTTTTGGACCAGGAGTCCTCAGATACACAGTAGTACTGTTCACCTGGGGTGACCAGCTTCAGGGAAAAAGCATGGAAGACTTCCTGAAGGAGAGCCAGGAGCTCCAGGAGTTTGTAAGTAGATGTCAAGGGGGATACCATGTCTTTAACAACAGCAACAAGATAACAGACTGCACTCAGGTCACAGAGCTCCTGGAGAAGATAGACAAGATGATGACGCAGAACGGAGGTGGCTGTTACACCAACCTGATGTACCAGGAGGCAGAGAGAGCCATCAGAGAAGTGCAGGAAGGAATTCTGGGAGAGAGAAGGATGACTCCATTGAAGCAGGAGGAGGATGGGGTGAAGACAGGGCCAGAGCCTCAGGGACCGGAGGCAGAGAGAATGAGAAGGAGGGAAGCGGAGGAGAGGAGAAGAGAGGAAGAGGAAGCCAGAAAGAAGGCAGAGAAGTTGTTCTGGTGTGAGCTGGTGTCTGCCCTGGGAAAGGGGGCGGCAGAGGGAGCTGGAGTAACAAGCAAAGGGAAAGGGAAAGCAGTGAAAAAGGTTAAGGCGATAGAGAGGGCAGCAGCTTTGGCTACCACACCGCTGTCAATCACATCAGCTGCCAAAGTGGTGGGAGGAGCTGTGAGAGAGGGAAGTAAAGTGCTTTACAAACACCGCAAAACTCTCCTACACTGACGGGGACTTTTAATATCCACTATTATTCACTGTATGGTGCTGGGTTATCAGGTAGAAGATGAGGGTCTTAAATAACCAGTATGTTTTTTCTGTCTCTAAAGTGGAAATTAGTTTTTACACACTTATTTATCACTCAAATGTGTTCTTTGAAAAATTATCACAATGACTTCATAAGGCGGGCTTGCTAAAGAGCGCAGATGCACTTTCTTCCATTGTCAGTCATAGTTGATTAAGCTATTATTGCACTAACACATGGAGGTAAATGAACAGAAAGTGAATAACAGTTGATAGAATGCAATTGCAGTGTAATACCACTGTAATGGAACTGTAACCATCATCCTGCATAGAAGCCCAGCCCTGACAGTTGAAGTGATGCTATTTGTCCAGGTTGTCATAGTGCCACAGGAGTAAACAAGCATTCATTATTGAATACTCAATAGAAAAGTAAACTGTGCTGTGAATTTTTGAATGGTGTGAATCGTTAGTGTGAGTATGCAGGAGTAAACATCCTGGTGTGATGAAACACAATTTAAAGTAATCAACACGAAGAACCTGATGAACCAGTAAAGATACCTTTTACTGACCTGATTTACAAATGATGAAGGTTCTTTGTATTAAAATGTTGATCATTACAACATGGGCACCACAGTTGTAAAAGTTTGGCACACATATACAAATTTAGTAGTACCAAGATACTTAGTGTAAGTACCTTTCCATTTTGTTGAAGCATTAATCTGCCTTTGCCATTGTAATCCTGGTTCCAAAATGTTGTCTATAAATGTTGAGATATGAATGAACTCTAGTTAGTGAGAAATAACTGTTGATGCCTCATCAAATACAAAATATATTTTGTTTGAACTGTGACATCACACACATGTGTATTCGTTTTGCTTAATGAAATGCATTAATATTAAAGGAATAGAAATGACTGGTAAAATCAAAGTACAGAATACAACGTATTTAAGTAGAACCTTGGCCCCGTCAAGAAGTGGACAGATATAAGTTGCATACATGACAGTGCGTTCTGTATGGCATCTCCATGGACTTATTTTCAGAAAGGGAAGAACATAGCATAACTCTTGACAAGGATGGCAAATATCACCCATAGCAGCCTAAATACAAGACTCTCAATGAGCTCTGCTTGGTGAAACAATGTAAGCCTTGAAGGTTGGTCACTGTTATATATAGAAATTGTGAAAAGACAGGAAAGCAGAACAAATGTCTCACATATATACAATGTTTACACCATTTTGATGTAATAAGACATTCAAAATATACCATTTACTAGAAAAGAAAAATTAAGGCACAAACTCTATTGGACTAATTCAAGCGGGAAAATATCTGCTTCCATGAAAAAAAGTATAATAAAATAAAAATTCCCACAGTATTTAATTTGCTCAATTCCCATTAACATTCAGTTCCACACACAAAAACATAGGACAAAGTTCTTTGGTAATTTTAGTCTAGGGAAAAGCACACATTCACTAAGGCTAAACAACAAACACACCAGGTACCAACAACACGACGGTTGCCCTCTGGGTACAGTATATACCCCCCCCGGGGTATACAGGGGGTACTGTGACACTGCAGACTGTAGTCCATTACTAAGTATGATTGGAGGGCAGAGGTGCTGTCAGTTACTGAACTGCTCAACTGTCGCTTATAAAACAGCACTGACTCTTTAGATGTGCATGGGCAGGGACATCTTTCCACTTCCTCTGAGCACTGGAGAGGGACAAAGGCAAAGAGGGAAGGGTAAATGGGATGAAATATGTACTAGAAATATAATACAAAGTCAAAATCACTCCCTGGCTCATACTTACCCCTGGTAACGTAAAGGTAGAAGAAGTCACAGTAGAAAATCGTCTGCACCACACCGGACACCACAGCAATCTGATCAAAGAAGCCCTCGGTGTGGTAGCGCCACACCCAGTTGGCCAGGTACAGGGCTCGGTAGAGACCCAGTGAGAACAGATAGTGGGTGGTGATGGACTCTGCCTCGCCGGTCTTGGTGATCATGAAGAGCTGGGGCAAGATGGCCACTGACTCCAGGTAGATGGAGAAGGTCCACATGATCTGTGCACCAAAGATATGCATTCAATCAAGTATGAGGTCTGACATGCACATGTACAAACACATCAAGGGACCCTTTACCAGTCAAGTTGAGACTTCTAGGCCAATATTCCACAAAAGCAAATATTTGGGGTTTTAGTTGCCCCTCATTTACATTATCTATACCATGATGTGATATAATAGCTAATTAAATTATATAGCTAACTAACAAAATAAAGGAAATGCTTGAGTAAATGAGGGATACAAAGTATATTGAAAGCTGGTGCTATTAAACCATCTCCTCATGCTTAGGGTCATGTATTGAAATGCCCAGTTGCCCATTATTTTGGCCATCATGGCTAGAAGAGCTCTCAATGACTTGAAAAGAGGGTTCCCTAAGGGGGGTTTGAAGGGTGTGTGTGTGTCTCAGTCACCAGATCTCAACACAATTGAACACTTATGAGAGATTCTGGAGCGGTGCCTAAGATGCATTTTCCACCACCATCGACAAAACACCAAATGACAGAATTTCTTGTGGAAGAATGGCGTCGCATCACTCCAATAGAGTTCAGGACACTTGTAGAATCTATGCCAAAGTGCATTTAAGCAGTTCTGGCGGCTTGTGGTGGCCCAACGCCCTATTATGACACTTTAAGTTGGTGTTTTCTTTATTTTGGCAGTTACCTGTATGTTCAGTATGTATTGAACATGGCACATTTACCTCCAGAGGGGCAAATGCATAGTTTTCCAGGAAGGAAAGCCCAGCCACAGGCACAAGTAGGAACTCAACACGGAATGAGTCACTCTCTGAGTCGAAGGTGCTCCTGAAGCGCATGTAGATCAGGTACACAGTGGCATATGCCAAAGCCAGGAACACCACCTGAGCACACAAGACAGCAGGAAGGAGTTTAGTTTAGAACACAAATCATTGATTGGTTGGCTTCTTTGTAGGATACTATCGTCTACCTTACCTTCATAACTGTGTTGTAGATGGAGATTACGCTAGTGAACAGGTCCAAGTATCTTGTAGTGAAGACTAATGCAAAAAGCACCTGAGACTTCCCAGAAATACCTGCAGAAACACACAACAGTCATTAATCTCACGTATCGGGTGGCAGGTAGCTTAGTGGTTAGAGCGTTGGGCCAGTAACCGAAAGGTTGCTAGATCGAATCCCTGAGCTGACAAGGTGAAAAAAAAAGTGTCATTCTGACCCCGAATAAGGCACTGTTCCTAGGCCGTCATTGTAAAACAAGAATTTGTTCTTAACTGACTTGCCTAGTTAAATAAAAAATATTCAACAATTTCATGAGCTGGGGATGGCAAAACATCATCAATGCGGATATCTGAGGTATGGTTAGACTGAACTCTTTGCCACGTAACATTCTTGTGCGTCGAAGTAGACAAGTCGAATTGATTTACTCTCTAACCAATTATAATCGTTGTTATATTGTTGCAACAAAGTAACAAATTAACTGTTGAGTGCTCGGTGGCATGACATGATGTGAGCGTTGCAGACCCAGTACTAGGAGTGTGAGGTCAACTTCCCAACTGAGATGGACAGATGCATTACTTTTCCCTTGCCTGGCTACCACGGATGTTAGTTTCTTCTCATAAATGAAGTAGGCCTATTTAGCGAACATAGAGCAGCGGGATAATTCAGTTTGAGTCGTCAGGCAATGTGTTCCCAAGTTTGTTAAACAGATATTAGGCCTATGCATGAGCAAATCAATAAATCATTAACAGCAAGACTTCCCTGTAAACAACTGCATATCAAATAATCCCACTGTCAACATACCAGCACAGGATTTGGACCTCCATATCTTCATAAATAGAATGACGATAGCAACGAGATGTGACACGTCACCGGCTAAACGGAAGATATTCATAGTGTTGTTTTGCTATTCTAAAAAGAAAGAGCCGAAATATTGGTACAAGTCAAAATAATAACGTATGTAAAATGAGACTCCTCAACAAAAAAAAAAGCCCAAATAACTCCAATGTTCCCAAATGTTATGTCCTCTTGTTCTTTGGAAATCACTACAAATGCTCATAAATGTTCATTCTAGATATTCTGCATAGGGATTCCTCTGCAGCACTGTCCGCAAAGGGCTGGTAAAGTTGGTCAGACCTGTGGCGGTGACGTGGCTGCCAGTTTCTGCAAAATCCGTATTGCCTCTGGCGCTCAAATTACAGCCAGACTGGGGCGTGAAAGCATGAGCACTGAAGTGGGCTGTCACTAAGAAATAGTCCATCTGTGACCTTCTTCAACAGCAGATGGAGACAAATAGCAGTAAGTAAACCGTTTATTTTACAGGACTATCTCTCGATATAAAACGACATTATTATGTAGTATTGGTTGTGGCCAATAACTCCATCATTATCCATCCCCATAGACTCATGATTGTAGGCCTAAATGCTTGGGAAATTCATGTTTATATAAGGTACCCCATCTGCTTCAATGATAAAGTGTTGGCTGCGATTAGCATTATGTTTTGGCTTAATAGTCTTGTTCACCAGTTAAGAAGAAGCCTGGCATATAGTTTAGCCTACTATGTCCTAACTAGTGTTGCAAACGGTCGGAAACCTTCGGGTAAATTTCAGGAATTTTTCGGGAAATTTTCCATGGGAAGTTAAGCCCGGGAATTTGGGGAATTTTGCTTAAATTCATCAAAAATGTTTTTTGTGGGATACACATAAGGCAATTATAGGTCTTGTGACATGTTTTGGTTAAACTATCCCCAATTCAATGGAATTGCAACCCTCTGCATGCACAGTGCATTCTTCCATCACATGTACAGCTGATTCTCAAGATCTTGCACACTAATGAGATGCTATTGAGTCCACACTACTACACTGTCTGAGCCAAGGACTACATGCTTTCTGGTAAGTTTTCATTACAGTACTGGGTGGGGTGAATATATTTTATATGACAGGCATGATTTTTTGTTAACTAGTAAATAGTAGTCTACAGCAAAGTTTTTTTTATTTCACCTTTATTTAACCAGGTAGGCCAGTTGAGAACAAGTTCTCGTTTACAACTGTAACCTGGCCAAGATAACACAAAGCAGTGTGACACACACAACAACACATGGTATAAACAAACGTACAGTCCAATAACACAATAGAAAAAAAAGTCTATACACGGTGTGTGCAAATGGCGTGAGGTGGTAAGGCAATAAATAGGCCATAGTGGCGAAGTAATTACAATTTAGCAAATTAACACTGGAGTGATAGATGTGCAGATGATGATGTGCAAGTAGAAGTACTGGTGTGCAGATGAGCAAAAAAGTTAATAAAAACAACATGGGGATGAGGTAGGTAGATTGGATGGGCTATATACAGATGGGCTGTGTACAGCTGCAGCGACCGGTTAGCTGCTCAGATAGCTGATGTTTAAAGTTAGTGAGGGAGATATAAGTCTCCAACTTCAGCGATTTTTGCAATTCGTTCCAGTCATTGGCAGCAGAGAACTGGAAGGAAAGGCAGCCAAAGGTGGTGTTGGCTTTGGGGATGACCAGTGAAATATACCTGCTGGAGCGCGTGCTACCGGGTGGGTGTTGTTATGGTGACCAGTGAGCTGAGCTAAGGCGGAGCTTTACCCAGCAAAGACCTATAGATGACCTGGAGCCAGTGGGTCTGGCGACGAATAAGTAGCGAGGGCAGCCGACGAGAGCATACAGGTCGCAGTGGTGGGTAGTATATGGGGCTTTGGTGACAAAACGGATGGCACTGAGATAGGCTGCATCCAGTTTGCGGAGTAGAGTGTTGGAGGCTATTTTGTAAATTACATCGCGAAGTCGAGGATTGGTAGGATAGTCAGTTTTACGAGGGTATGTTAGGCGGTGTGAGTGAGTCGGCCCGAGAATTGAACCCTGAGAAAAAGAGTCGGCCCGAGAATTGAACCCTGTGGTACCCCCATAGAAACTGCCAGAGTTCCGGACAACAGGCCCTCCGATTTGACACACTGAACTCTATCTAAGAAGTAGTTGGTGAACCAGGCGAGGCAGTCATTTGAGAAACCAAGGCTGTTGAGTCTGCCAATATGTAAGGGCTGTTGTGAGAGAGAGTAGACCAAGGTGCAGCGGAGTTAGTGTTCATCATGATATTTAATTTAATAAAGAACACTACACAAAACAAAATGAGAAAACTGACAGCCAAACAGTCCTGTCAGGTGCAAAACACTAACAGAAACAATTACCCACAAAACCCAAAGGAAAAACATGCTCCTTATGTGTGACTCCCAATCAGCAACAATGAGCTTCAGCTGTGCCTGATTGGGAGCCACACACGGCCCAAAACAAAGAAATACAAAAACATAGAAAAAATAACATAGAACGCCCACCCAATGTAACACCCTGGCCTAACCAAAATAAAGAACAAAAACCCCTCTCTATGGCCAGGGCGTTACAGTACCCCCTCCCCAAGGTGCGGACTCCGGCCGCAAAACCTGACACTGAAGGGGAGGGTCCGGGTGGGCCTTCTTACGGCGGCGGCTCAGGTGCGGGACGTGGCCTCTGTTCCACCCTTGGCGTCGCCCTCTTAGGTGGCGCACCTGGCCGCGCCGAAGGTCTGGTGGGCGACCCTGACTGCGCCTGGCTGGCGGGCGGCCCTGGTTGCGCCCGGCTGGCGGGCGGCGATGGCTGCGCCCGGCTGGCGGGCGGCGATGGCTGCGCCCGGCTGGCGGGCGGCGATGGCTGCGCCCGGCTGGCGGGCGTCCCTGGCTGCGCCCGACTGGCGGGCGTCCCTGGCTGCGCCCGGCTGGCGGGCGACCCTGGCGGCTCCGGCGGCACTGACCCAGGATTCACCAGGCTGGGGAGATATGAAGGAGGCCTGGCCCTGGGCGCAGGCACAGGACTCACCAGTCTGGCGGGCGGCTCTGGCGGCTCCGGCGGCTCCGGGCTGGCGGGCGGCTCTGGCGGCTCTGGCCCAGGATTCACCAGGCTGGGGAGACATGAAGGAGGCCTGGCCCTGGGCACAGGCACAGGACTCACCAGGCTGGGGAGACATGAAAGAGGCCTGGCCCTAGGCGTAGGCATAGGACTCACCGGGCTGGCAGGCGGCTCTGACTGCTCTGGACAGGCGGGCGGCTCTGGCGGCTCCGGACAGGCGGGCGGCTCTGGCGGCTCCAGACAGGCGGGCGGCTCTGGCGGCTCCAGACAGGCGGGCGGCTCTGGCGGCTCCAGACAGGCGGGCGGCTCTGGCGGCTCCAGACAGGCGGGCGGCTCTGGCGGCTCCAGACAGGCGGGCGGCCCTGGCGGCTCCAGACAGGCGTGCGGCTCTGGCGGCTCCAGACAGGCGGGCGGCTCTGGCGGCTCTGGACTGGCGGGCACAGGACTGACCAGGATGGGGAGACCTACTGGAGGCTTGGTCCGTGGAGCAGGCACAGGACTGACCAGGATGGGGAGACCCACTGGAGGCCTGGTCCGAGGAGCAGGCACAGGACTGACCAGGATGGGGAGACCCACTGGAGGCCTGGTCCGAGGAGGAGGCACAGGACTGACCAGGATGGGGAGACCCACTGGAGGCCTGGTCCATGGAAGCGACACAGGAGAGACCAGGATGGGGAGACCCACTGGAGGCCTGGTCCGTGGAGCAGGCACAGGACTGACCAGGAATGGGGAGACATGCAGGAGGCCTGGTTCTGGGCGCGGGCACAGGATAGACCGGGTCCTGAAGACGCACTGGAGGTCTAGAGCGCACGGCCTGCACAACCCGTCCTGGCTCGATGCCCAATCTCCCCCGGCAGATGTTAGGAGCTGGGATGTAACGCACCGGGCTCTCCACACGTACTGGGGACACCGTGCACTTTACTGCATAACACGGTGCCTGACCAGTACTACGTTGCCTCCTGTAAGCACGGGGAGCTGGTTCAGGTCTCCAACCTGACTCTGCCACACTCCCCGTGTGCCCCCCCCCCCCCCCAAAAAAAATTGGGGCTGCCTCTCGGGCTTCCTTGCCAGCCGTGTTCCCTCATACCGTTGGTCCTTCTTTCCTGCTGCCTCCACTCTTCTGAGTGCCTCTACCTGTTCCCATGGGAGGCGATCCCTTCCGACCAGGATCTCTTCCCAAGTGTAGGATCCCTTGCCGTCCAGGATGTCCTCCCATGTCCAGTCCTTTCTCTCCCTGGTCCAGGATCCTTGCTCCTCCTGGCGCTGCTCTTTCCTCCGCTGCTTGGTCCGTTGTTGGTGGGTAATTCTGTAAGGGCTGTTGTGAGAGAGAGTAGACCAAGGTGCAGCGGAGTTAGTGTTCATCATGATATTTAATTTAATAAAGAACACTACACAAAACAAAATGAGAAAACTGACAGCCAAACAGTCCTGTCAGGTGCAAAACACTAAAAGAAACAATTACCCACAAAACCCAAAGGAAAAACATGCTCCTTATGTGTGACTCCCAATCAGCAACAACGAGCTTCAGCTGTGCCTGATTGGGAGCCACACACGGCCCAAAACAAAGAAATACAAAACATAGAAAAAATAACATAGAACGCCCACCCAATGTAACACCCTGGCCTAACCAAAATAAAGAACAAAAACCCCTCTCTATGGCCAGGGCGTTGCACAATAAGAATACGGTGATTGACAGAGTCGAAAGCCTTGGCCAGGTCGATGAAGACGGCTGCACAGTACTGTCTTTTATCGATGGCGGTTATGATATTGTTTAATACCTTGAGCATGGCTGAGGTGCACCCGTGACCAGCTCGGAAACCAGATTGCACAGCGGAGAAGGTACGTGGGATTCGAAATGGTCAGTAATCTGTTTATTAACTTGGCTTTCGAAGACTTTAGAAAGGCAGGGCAGGATGGATATAGGTCTGTAACAGTTTGGGTCTAGACTGTCACCCCCTTTGAAGAGGGGAATGACCGCGGCAGCTTTCCAATCTTTAGGGATCTCGGACGATACGAAAGTGAGGTTGAACAGACTGGTAATAGGGGTTGCAACAATGGCGGTGGATAATTTAATAGAGGGTCCAGCGAGGGTCCAGATAAGAGAGGGTCCAGATTGTCTAGCCCAGCTGATTTGTACGGGTCCAGGTTTTACAGCTCTTTCAGAACATCTGCTATCTGGATTTTGGTGAAGGAGAAGCTGGGGAGGCTTGGGCAAGTAGCTGCGGGGAGTGCGGAGCTGTTGGCCGGGGTTGGGGTAGCCAGGAGGAAAGCATGGCCAGCCGTAGAGAAATGCTTCTTGAAATTCTCGATTATCGTGGATTTATCAGTGGTAAAAGTGTTTCCTAGCCTCAGTGCAGTGGACAGCTGGGAGGAGGTGCTCTTATTCTCCATGGACTTTACAGTGTCCCAAAACTTTTTGGAGTTAGAGGATGCAAATTTCTGTTTGAAAAAGCTAGCCTTTGCTTTCCTGACTGACTGCGTGTATTGGTTCCTGACTTCCCTGAAAAGTTGCATATCCCGGGGACTATTCGATACTAGTGCAGTCCTCCACAGGATGTTTTTGTGCTGGTCGAGGGAAGTCAGGTCTGGAGTGAACCAAGGGCTATATCTGGTCTTAGTTCTACATTTTTTGAAAGGGGCATGCTTTTTTAAGGTGGTGAGGAGATTACTTTTAAAGAACGACCAGGCATCCTCTATTGACAGGATGAGGTCAATATCCTTCCAGGATACATGGGCCAGGTCGATTAGAAAGACCTGCTCGGAGAAGTGTTTTAGGGAGCGTTTGACAGTGATGAGGGGTTGTCGTTTGACCGCAGACCCATAGCAGATGCAGGCAATGAGGCAGTGATCGCTGCGATCCTGATTGAAAACAGCAGAAGTGTATTTGGAGGGCAAATTGGTCAGGATAATATCTATGAGGGTGCCCATGTTTACGGATTTTGGGTTATACCTGGTGGGTTCCTTGATAATTTGTGTGAGAGGGCATCTAGCTTAGATTGTAGGACTGCCAGGGTGTTAAGCATATCCCAGTTTAGGTCACCTAACAGAACAAACTCTGGAGATAGATATGTGTTTAAATCATTTCTAACTTGTTAACAATTTTTGCTAGTTAGTTTCTGCTACCATGTGGGTTTTAGCTTGCTTGAGCCTGCTAACTGAGGAGTGTTAATTCACCTGTTTCCATACATGTTTCATTTTAAAACATTTATCTTACAAAGGAGTTGTTTAATCTAACTGCTTTTCTAATCTTTACAGGAAAATGCCATGGGCACTATCTGATGTGTGGAGACATTTCACTGCACTACATTAGTAGAAGGAAAAGTTTTGTACATTTGCAAACACTGTGCCAAATCATATGTGAAGAATGCAACAAAGATGCAGAATCATCTGGACAAGTACATAAAGTTCCCTCAGCGCTCACAACAAGCAACCTCTGACAAAAGTCCCTCTACTTCTATTTGAGGTGAAAATGATGAATCTGATACCTTATCGATAGCAACAGCTCATGGTTCTCCAGAAATACAACGTTTTTTTACTCAATGGAGGAACGTAGTCAGAGAAATGCTGATGAATGTCTTGCTCGAGCTGTGTATGCAACTGGTTCACCTCTGATGCTCACAGGCAATGTGTATTGGAAGAGATTTCTGAATGTTCTTCGCCCAGCATACACTCCTCCAACCAGACATGCTTTATCTACTCATTTGCTGGATGCAGAGTTCAGCAGAGTTCAAGTGAAGGTCAAGAAAATCATAGAGAAAGCAGACTGTATTGCAATTATCTCTGATGGGTGGTCGAATGTTCTTGGGCAAGGAATAATTAACTACATCATCTCCACCCCTTAACCAGTATACTACAAGAGCACAGACACAAGGGACAACAGACACACCGGTCTCTACATTGCAGATGAGCTGAAGGCAGTCATCAATGACCTTGGACCACAGAAGGTATTTGCACTGCTGACAGACAATGCTGCAAACATGAAGGCTGCTTGTTCTAAAGTGGATGAGTCCTACCCTCGCATCACACCCATTGGCTGTGCTGCTCATGCATTGAATCTGCTCCTCAAAGACATCATGGCACTGAAAACAATGGATACACTCTACAAGGGAGCCAAGGAAATGGTTAGGTATGTGAAGGGTCATCAAGTTATAGCAGCAATCTATCTCACCAAGCAAAGTGAGAAGAATAAGACCACCACATTGAAGCTGCCCAGCAACACCCGTTGGGGTGGTGTTGTCATCATGTTTGACTGTCTCCTGGAGGGGAAGGAGTCTTCAAGAAATGGCCATATCACAGTCTGCCGATATGGACAGCCCCATCAAGAGGATCCTCCTGGATGATGTATTTTGGGAGAGAGTGGTAAGCAGCCTGAAACTCCTGAAACCTATAGCAGTAGCCGTTGCACGGATTGAGGGAGACAATGCCATCCTGTCTGATGTTCAGACTCTGCTTGCAGATGTAAGAGAATAAATCCGTATTGCCCTGCCCACTTCACTGTTGCTCCAAGCAGAGGAAACTGCAGTTCTGAAATACATCAAAAAGCGTGAAGACTTCTGCCAGAAGCCCATATACGCCGCAGCGTACATGTTGGACCCCAAATATGCTGGCAAGAGCATCCTGTCTGGTGCAGAGATCAGCAAGACCTATGGTGTCATCACTACCGTGTCTCGCCACCTTGGCCTGGATGAGGGCAAGGTTCTTGGCAGTCTGGCGAAGTACACTTCCAAGCAAAGGCTTTGGGATGGAGATGCAATATGGCAGTTGTGCCAACATATCTCATCAGCCACCTGGTGGAAGGGACTTTGTGGATCTGAGGCTCTTTCCCCTGTTGGCTCCACCATCCTCCAAATTCTACCAATATCAGCCGCCTCAGAGCGCAACTGGTCCTTGTTTGGGAACACACTCACCAAAGCACGCAACAGGCTGACCTATACAATGGTTGAAAAATTGGTCGCCATTCGGGCAAATTTGAGGCTTTTTGAGCCTGACAATGAGCCATCCTCAATAAGGTTGGAAAGTGACAGTGAAGATGAGGCCTCAGAGTCTGATGTTCAAGAGTTGGACATTGAGGAGGTCCAGGGAGAAGACATGGAAGCCTGAGAGGAAGACAACCAAAGCTTTAGTTTCTAGACTATCAATGTTGAAAACATTTTTGGGAGATGCGATGGCTCGTTGGGGATCTTTCAATATTCCCTTACTTTTGTTGTTCAGTGAAATCATCCCATGTGAAGAGTCAACTCGTTTAATTTAAGTTCAATTCGTAAACATTTTATTTAATTTTTCTATTGGAAGGATTTAATAATTTGCAATTATGTCTACTTATGATAAGGTAAAAGGTTTATGTTTCTGTCTCCATATGATATGGTAAATATATCCAATGCAAAAAAACATCTACATTAAAATTGTATTAATATTAATTTGCAAATATTTCCATTAATTTCCATACATTCCCGTTAATTCCCACGGAAAGTTTCCACCTCTGAATATTTCCCAAAATGTGCAACCCTAGTCCTAACCCATGCCACATACACTTTAAGTATGTGGACACCCCTTCAAATTAGTGGATTCAGCTATTTCAGCTACAAATCAAATCACATTTTTGGATTCAGCTATTTCAGCTACACCCGTTGCTGACAGGTGTATAAAGTCAAGCACATAACCATGCAATCTCCATTGACAAATATTGGCAGTAGAATGGCCTTACTGAATAGCTCAATGACTTTCAACGTGGCACCATCATAGGAAGCCACCATTCCAACAAGTCAGTTTGTTAAATTTCTGCCCTGCTAGAGCTGCCCCGGTCAAATGTAAGTGCTGTTATTGTAAAGTGGAAACTTCTAGGAGCAGAACGGGACCGCCGAGTGCTGAATCACGTAGTATGTAAAAATCACCTGTCCTCGCTTGCAACACTCACTGCCGAGTTCCAAACTGGGAGCTTAATGAAATGGGTTTCCATGGCCGAACAGCCGCACACAAGCCTAATATCATCACGTGCAATGCAGAGCGTCGGCTGGAGTGGTGTAAAGCTCAGCATCATTGGACTCTGGAGCAATGGAAACGCGTTCTCTGGAGTGATGAGTCACACTTCACTATCTGGCAGTCCGACGGACAAATCTGGGTTTGGCGGATGCCAGGAGAACGCTATCTGCCCCAATGCATAGTGACAACTGTAAGGTTTGGTGGAGGAGGAATAATGGTCTGGGGCTGTTTTTCATGGTTCGGGCTAGTCGTCTTAGTTCCAGTGAAGGGAAATCATAACGCTACAGCATACAGTGACATTCTAGATGTTTCTGTGCTTCAAACTTTGTGTCAACAGTTTGGGGAAGGACCTTTCCTGTTTCAGCACGACTAAGCCCCCGTGCACAAAGCGAGGTCCATACAGAAATGGTTTGTCATGATTGGTGTGGAAGTTGTCTGGCCTGCACAGAGCCCTGACCTCAACTAGAGGTCGACCGATTATGATTTTTCAGCGCCGATACCGGTACCGATTATTGGAAGGCCAAAATAAAGCCGATCCCGATTAATCGGCCGATTTTTATATATATATTTGTAATAATGACAATTACAACAATACTGAATGAACATTTATTTTAACTTAATATAATACATCAATAAAATCAATTTAGTCTCAAATAAATAATGAAACATGTTTAATTTGGTTTAAATAATGCAAAAACAAAGTGTTGGAGAAGAAAGTAAAAGTGCAATATGTGCCATGTAAAAAAGCTAACGTTTAAATTCCTTACTCAGAACATATGAAGGCTAGTGGTTCCTTTTAACATGAGTCTTCAATATTCCCAGATACGAAGTTTTAGGATGTAGTTATTATAGGACTATTTCTCTCTATACCATTTGTATTTCATATACCTTTGACTATTGGATGTTCTAATAGGTACTTTAGTATTGCCAGCCTAATCTCGGGAGTTGATAGGCTTGAAGTCATAAACAGCGCAATGCTTGAAGCACAGCGAAGAGCTGCTGGCAAATGCAGGGCAGTGCTGTTTGAATGAATGCTTACGAGCCTGCTGGTGCCTACCACCGCTCAGTCAGACTGCTCTATCAAATCATAGACTTAATTATAATATAATAACACACAGAAAAACAAGCCTTAGGTCATTAATATGGTCAAATCCGGAAACTATCATTTTGAAAACAAACCGTTTATTCTTTCAGTGAAATACGGAACCGTTCCGTATTTTATCTAACGGGTGGCATCCCTAAGTCTAAATATTGCTGTTACATTACACAACCTTCAATGTTATGTCATAATTATGTACAATTCTGGCAAATTAATTACGGTCTTTGTTAGGAAGAAATGGTCTTCACACAGTTCGCAACGAGCCAGGCGGCCCAAACTGCTGCATATACCCTGACTCTGCTTGCACAGAACGCAATAGAAGTGACACAATTTTCCTAGTTAAAAGAAATTCATGTTAGCAGGCAATATTAACTAAATATGCAGGTTTAAAATATATACTTGTGTAATGATTTTAAGAAAGGCATTGATGTTTATGGTTAGGTACACATTGGTGCAACGACAGTGCTTTTTTCGCGAATGTGCTTGTTAAATCACCCATTTGGCGAAGTAGACTGTGATTCAATGATAAATTAACAGGCACCGCATCGATTACATGCAACGCAGGACAAGCTAGATAAACTAGTAATATCATCAACCATGTGTAGTTAACTACTGATTATGTTAAGATTTATCGTTTTTTTATAAGATAAGTTGAATGCTAGCTAGCATCTTACCTTGGCTCCTTGCTGCACTCGCATAACAGGTAGTCAACTTGCCACGCAGTCTCATCCTGGAGTGCAATATAATCGGCCATAATCGGTGTCCAAAAATACCGATTACCGATTGTTATGAAAACGTGAAATCGGCCCTAATTAATCGCCCATTCCGTTAAATCGGTCGACCTCTAACCTCAACCCCATCGAACACCTTTGGGATGAATTGGAGTGCCAACTGCAAGACAGGCCTAATCGTCCAACATCAGTGCCCGACCTCACTAATGCTCTTGTGGCTGAATGGAAGCAAGTCCCTGCAGCATTGTTTCAACATCTAGTGGAAAGCCTTCCCAGAAAAGTGGAGGCTGTTATAGCAGCAAAGCGGGGAACAACTCCATATTAATGCCCATGATTTTGGAATGAGATGTTCGACGAGCAGGTGTCCACATACTTTTGGTCATGTAGTGTACTTTGTCTTGCATTCTTTTTACTTTCTTTGTTATACTTCTATACAAAACACACGGTTTGCAGAGTCCTGACAATGTTTAACCTTTTCTTTTTAGCTTTCAACTGTTTATGACACATAATGACAAGTGAGAGCTCATCATTTTGTTTCCATGTTTTGTGTAATGCTTTGAACTACTTACTATCTCCATCTCCCTGGTTCAACTCTTCATCCCTCTATATTTATCTCCTCCACCTCCCTGCCTACCCTACAATCCTCTTAAATATCTGAATCATCGTCAAAACTAATCACCACCCTCTTCTTGCTTGGCACCCCTCACCCTCCCTTCCTGTTCCCCTGCTCCTAAATTATTGTTCCTGTGTCCAGCAGTGTGATTATAATCCACTCCCTCTGTCTCTCCGTCTGTCGCAAGTCATTGCCCTCCATCATTCCCCTGTAGCAAATGGAAAAACTTCTCCTGAGGATCTAAGTGCTAAGTCCTGAAGTAATAGCAGAGCAAAAACATGTCTGTGTGTTTCAAAGGGACAATTGTGAGTGTATAGTTAGTTGTGTGTTCTAGTGTCTATATCGTCTTATTCTTCAATGACATTACTTATTTGCCAAATATATTGCTCTGGTATTACTGAGTTATTACTTCGTTATGTTTGTTGTAAAGATAGACATTGAGCATACAGTATATGACCTGTTCATAAACATGTCCAACTGTCCTGTTACAAGTATGAAGGGATAAACATTAGAGATAATATAAAGTTATATGAAGGGATAAACATTAGAGATAACATAAAGGTATATGAAGGGATAAACATTATAGATAACATAAAGGTATATGAAAGGATAAACATTATAGATAACATAAAGGTATATAAAAGGATAAACATTATAGATAACATAAAGGTATATGAAGGGATAAACATTATAGATAACATAAAGGTATATGAAAGGATCAACATTATAGATAACATAAAGGTATATGAAGGGATCAACATTATAGATAACATAAAGGTATATGAAAGGATCAACATTATAGATAACATAAAGGTATATGAAGGGATCAACATTATAGATAACATAAAGGTATATCTAATGCTAATCTAAAAAAAATAGGAAAACCACTTTAATTTGATTTAGATGAGACTTTTTTTTACCATTATACAAATGTCATGGTCTCTGGCTGCCAGGAGGACAGTATAAAGGGTCAGACAGAGTGACCAGACAGGCTACAGTAGGATCTGAGTAGAAGATGACCACAAGATGACTCCTCTGTGTGTGTATTATTAGCCAGTAATCAGCCCTGGGTGTCAGATTAGTCCCCATAACCTTTTGATAGGCACACCTTCCTTCATTACAGTGTACAGGTCCGCTGAGTCAGTGGCCAGCTACATATCATGAGGAATATTTTGTATCTGAAGCTCTGGATTTCATTAACACACCTCAAATGCTCATACTATAGTACCCTTTCTCCAAGCTCCTTTCGTCCCACAACATCCATTCTCCATCTCTCCTCAGCCACTCGTCAGTCTCTTGGTACCTATCTCAGTCCACCCCCTCACTACTCTTCTATGAGCCTGTCATATGGACAGATATACTCCCACCTTCCTATTGAGGAGGAGAGCGCATTGAAAAGAAGCCCCCTCTGCTCCATAATTTAGGAGCAGAGAAAAGGGAGAGAAGATTGTAAAAGGAAATGGTTTCCATAGAAACAATTGTGCTCCATCCATACCCAAGATCAGGAAAACTGCACTAGCATACGTTTCTGGGTTGTTTCCATTTAGGTTAATTATCTGCAATTTATTTTCAATATTACAGCAAAAACATGTCAAGTTATGATGAGAGTTCAGTGCAACTTCAGATTTCACACAGACCATTAGGTCATATCTGTGAATGAAGTTCAGACAAATCCCATATACACTGTTCTCATAAATATCTGTTCTCATAAATAACGTGCAAAATCAAGAGAGAAAGAGGACAACTTTACAATACTACACTTTATAAAGTCTCCTATTATGTAAAGGACTGGCAGAGTGCCTTAGGGGAGTGTATGACTGTGGTTGGAGACTAACATGCATTGACAGTGAGACTGACTGCACTGGCAGAGATAATGGGCTGGAAACCAGCCCGAGAGCCACTGTGAGTGGGTAAAGATTTCAAGGAACTGAAATGATGGTTTATTCTATACAAAATTCAGTCCAAGTGACTTGGTAGTGTATTAACAAGGTTATAACAACTTTGATACCCATTCTTACAACTACTTCATATTCATCTCACCACAATTATCCCAATGAGACATAGATTTGAGATGCAGTCAACCAGTAAAATGAGAAGGGGATGCATCATGTAACGCCTACACATAGACATAAAGACATGAGGGAGACATAATCAAACTGACAAGCACCCCCTCGAACCCACACACTTTGCACAGAGTAAATTGACACAGCATTTGGAGACTCCAGTGCACGAGTCTGTGGAGGAGAGCGCGCACTGACCGGATTACAGGAGACAGTTAGAAGGTAGCAGAGGACAACAAAGGATTAAAAAACAAAAGGGAAAAAAAACAATAAAGATATGCAAAAATGTGTGATTAATGTTAATGGAATAAGAGAGTGGAAACAGAACAGGATAGAACTATTGCCGAAAGGCAAGGCGTACAACAGAGACTCCTGGGGTTACACATCCTTCCTTCCAAAGAGTGCGTGGACTTTTCAGAATTGAGGTTATAATTCAGAAGTGGATCTAAACAACAAGCAAGCTGCACAACAAAATAACTTGTTGTTTTTAAGGTAAGCCTGGCCTATTTATCAATTATCCTAAATCATAACCTAAAATGCGTAAAGGTCCCCAGTGTCCAATACACATTAGAATGTCAAGACATTTGTGGTGGGAAACAGGATTAACAGTCTTCACCAAGTGAAAATGTATTACTATTCATTTTCAGTGTTTGAAATGTATTTTCAAAAAGGTAATCTACAAATAATGAAGGCTTGTTCTGAAACCAGTGAGAATCAAATGCCTATATCATGGTTACTGGAACAGCTGTCCTGTCTCACCTGGGTATGCTACTATTGATAAGATGAGTAACCTTGGTTTTACTTAAGATTCTTAAAAAATAACCGGGTTAATAATTATCAAAGAAACATTTAAACTGGTCAGAGCAATATTTTAATTTATAATAGTGAACTTGGTTATTTGGATATCTCCTACTAAGTATTTGACAATAATATTTGCTCAAGCCATTTGCATGAGACACTTATACACTACCATTCCCCATTAAAGTTAGTCCTTCCATCAGCCTAGAGCTCAATGAGGCACTGCGTCAGCCAGTCCATAATCATACACGTCAAGGAAACTGATGTGTAGGGATGGAGCAAACAGGTGCTTTATTATACAGGTCAATCGTATTTCATCTCTAGGGCATCCAGGCATCGGTCATGGTCATCTGCTGTTACCACAGTAAGACCTGCTCCTCTGTAGGTTCGTTTAGTCTGTGTTTGAGGTAATCACAATGTTTTGTTCACAAACTGAGAGTGAATTAACCCAGGGTTTACAGACCCATACACAATAATGGATGACATTCAAATGTCAAAGTTACAGTAAACGTGTACAGAGAAAAATGTCGATAAAGGATGGATCTGTAGAGTCGCCTACAGCACACCAGAGCAATAAACAGGAGACAGGGACAGGGAGGGATATATAAATAAACACAGGGAGCAGAAGCTCATGAAAATTAGAGGAAAGTTGATGTTGTAATGAAACGGATAATCCTACAGTTAACTCTGTGTGGCCAGGCGATCCTTACTGGTAAAACCCAGTTCTGATTCTGCATCTGTGTTCTAAAAACTGGGATTTAGCAACGATGAAACAAGTTATTATCTTTTTCCAAGTACAAAGCCAACACCACCTTACGTTTCCCATATAATTAGAATTTCAGCATATTTCTAAAACATTTACATTACATTACATTTAAGTCATTTAGCAGACGCTCTTATCCAGAGCGACTTACAAAAACAACATTTATACAGGTTAAAATAATAGCACAATAGAAGTAGTAATAAAATGAACAAAGCAGAGAATTCACCCCATTTAGCTGCAAAAAGAATGACTTTGATCTACTTTTCCCTTCATTATGTAACACTTTCCTTGTTCAAACACACAGCCCTCATTTGAAGCAATGCATGCAATGGTTGAGCTGACTGGGGTTGATCAATCACTACTTAGTACGGGGCTGTTGTTGACTGACCCTAATTAGGGTACTCTACCCTAGCTGTAAACAGACAGAGAAGGTTCCAGATCGTTCAACATGATTGACATGCAGGGAGACAGGAATAGATCTGTTACAAATAAAGGGTGATGGGAATTCCTAGACTGTCAGATGTCATTTGGTCATGTTTCTTTGACACAGTGGCTCATGGAAGATTTTTTAAATTTTTAATTTGTTCCACTTGTTGAGTTGTAAAAATGATATCAGTAAACCTTCTTAGTGAAATCTCTGAGAGCCCAGACTGGATTGATCAACTGAATTTCTGGCTTGTTCGTGGAACTGACAAGATTAAAATAGTTTATTATGATCATAATCTAATTTGACCAGACAAAGTTTTGCATCTGAATGGATTCAGGAAATGTACCAAAGCCAGAGAAAATAAAGGTCAACATAGACAAACTCATTCCCACTACTGCCAACATTAAGTACTGTTGTAACAGGCTCTTATTAGCCACTTCATGTTTGATAATTCAGTTATACAATCCCAAACCCTGCGTCTGGTATTAGAATAGCATGTTTTATTTTCACTTAGGATGGGGTTATGGGCTTTAACTGTAGCGTTTGAGAAAACAAGGAACTTGTGGTTGAGTCCACCTTAATTCTTCTCTTTTTTTATTAGTGTCCTTGTAGGCCTACATCCCATTGGATTCTCATCAACAAATACAAACATTTTTCATAATGACAACAAGAAACACATTGCAACCGAACCCTACCCATTTGGAACAGCCATCGATAGGTTCATACGCATACTGTTCCTTTTTATACATCTCAGAGAGGACTGCTTGGGCCCACCTTGTGTATTATCTTCCTATGTGTTTGAGATATGTCTTGATGTGCAGTAAGGACCCACATGCCAAATGGTATGTAATCCTGCTCCAGTGATTAACCTGGGACAAGTATGACGTGGTTTAGGAGATGTCCTGTTGGCGTCGTCATCATTCCACAACACTGTCCGCCACCAGCACCGTCTCCCTCCTTTTCTTCTCTCTCCGTGAGGGATTAGGGTGTGGGGAATCTGAACCAGGTCACTCTATTTAGATCTGCCTTTCATATCACTTCTTTGAGACTAGAGATTAGGAGACTATTCATCTGCAATTTAAGAGATTATGGGTTAAGAATGGCCTTGCCAGACAAGTACACGTAAAGATACAGTAAAGGAAGCCTCTCCTCCCCAGCCAACACACACACACACACACGCACACACACACACGCACGCACGCACACACGCACGCACGCACGCACGCACGCACGCACGCACGCACGCACGCACGCACGCACGCACGCACACACACACACACACACACACACACACACACACCACACACACACACACACACACACCTCCTGCTCAAGGGGGATTAAGTATCTGTATCTGTGTTGTGTAACAAAGATTCTTCTTCAGATGTTCTCTTCCCAAAGTGAACTCTTTCTATGCACTCAACATCTCCCTACACTGTGATGATGAGGGACTGTTAGATGTCATTTTGTTAAACCTCTGTGAATCAGTTTAAGATGTGTTCTGTTTACTCTTGAATCTTCCTCTCTCCGTGACTCATCCTGAAGAGCTCTTACTAGCCCCCTCCACCATGTCTCTAGTGGCTTTACCGTTCCGCTCCATCCCCCTCGCTTCACCACACAGTCACCTTCCAAATTCCACCATAAAGGCTTCCTATAAAGGCTCGCTGTTAGTCACCTGCAGCACTGCATCTGTACCTGTCTCATTTCGACTCCTGTAACCAAAACGTAATCATCATCATGATTACTCCGGCATTGACGGATAGGATCTTCAGTGTAATCATGTCCTCAGGTGATGTTGTCCTCCTGAACCAGGAGTACCTGTGGGGGAAGACACAACATAAGACTACTGGGAAGTGTGAAAAACATTGTTAACAATCCTAACAATGTCACTGTATTGTACATTCAGTCATAGAGAGAGAAAAATATATTTATGTCAAAGTTCTTGCAGAAATTTCCATTGGCAACCATGTTTGGCTTTGTGGACTGTCACATACATCCTGGCATCTGGCGGTTGATCTGTCAGGAAAACCGGCCCTGTCGTGCAGAGGTCTCAAATGATGTAGTTTCACAATGACACAAAACCTTTGCATGTTTTCACAAAATAAAGCTACAACTGCTACCTTGATCTCGGATTTCTAAGTGTTTTGTATCGTAGGTATTATGATGCAAGGATTATGAGAGGGATTTCTTTGACATAGATACGTAATGGCAGAAACAACCCTGAGCCGTTTTCTAATATTGCGTGATGTTAGGAAATTTGGAGATCATGGTGGAACCAAGTTGTTTAGTTTCGTTGAAGTCTTTATTTAGCGCCGAAATGAAGTAATGGCAGGTGTATTTTCAGTTGTGACATTGGCCTCTATAAAGAGACAAATAACACAATCAACCACAGAGATGTATTACCTCAGGACTGAACTCTTACTTGAAGATATACAGTACCAGTCAAACGTTTGGACACACCTACTCATTCAAGGGTTTTTCTTTATTTTTACTATTTTCTACATTGTAGAATAATAATGAAGACATAAAAACTATGAAATAACACATATGGAATCATGTAGTAACCATAAAAAGTGTTAAACAAATCAAAATATATTTTATATTTGAGATTCTTCAAAGTAGCCACACTTTGCCTTGATGACGACTTTGCACACTCTTGGCATTCTCTCAACCAGCTTCATGAGGTAGTCACCTTAAATGCATTTCAATTAACAGGTGGGCCTTGTTAAAAGTACATTTGTGGAATTTCTTTGAGCCAATCAGTTGTGTTGTGTCAAGGTAGGGGTGGTATACAGAAGATAGCCCTATTTGGTAAAAGACCAAGTCCATATTATGGAAGAACAGCTCAAATAAGCAAAGAGAAATGACAATCCATCATTACTTTAAGACATGGTCAGTCAATATGGATAATTTCAAGAACTTTGAAAGTTTATTCAAGTGCAGTCGCAAAAAACATCAAGCGCTATGATGAAACTGGCTCTCATGAGGACCGCCACAGGAAAGGAAGACCCATAGTAACCTTTGCCGCAGAGGATATGTTCATTAGAGTTACCAGCCTCAGAAATTGTAGCCCAAATATATGCTTCACAGAGTTCAAGTAACAGACACATCTGAACATCAACTGTTCAGAGGAGACTGTGTGAATCAGGCCTTCATGGTCAAATTCCTGCAAAGAAACCACTACTAAAGGACACCAATAATAAGAAGAGACTTGCTTGGGCCAAGAAACATGAGCAATGACATTAAACTGGGGGAAATCTGTCCTTGGTCTGATGAGTCCAAATTTGAGATTATTGGTTCCAACTGCTGTGTCGTTGTGAGACGCAGAGTAGGTGGACGGATTATCTCTGCATGTATGGTTCCCACCGTGAAGCATGGAGGAGGATGTGTAATGGTGTGGCGGTGCATTGCTGGTGACACTGTTAGTGATTTACTTAGAATTCATGGCACACTTAACCAGCATGGCTACCACAGCATTCTGCAGCGATATGCCATTCCATCTGGTTTGCGCTTAGTGGGACTATCATTTGTTTTTCAACAGGACATTAACCCAACACATCTCCAGGCTGTGTAAGGGCTATTTGACCAAGAAGGAGAGTGATGGAGTGCTGGCCTCCACAATCACCCGACCTCAACCCAATTGAGATGGTTTGGTATGGTTTGGTATGAGTTGGAACGAGTGAAGGAAAAGCAATCAACATGTGCTCAGCATATATGGGAACTCCTTCAAGACTGTTGGAAAAGCATTCCAGGTGAAGCTGGTTAAGAGAATGCCACGAGTGTGCAAAGGCAAATGGTGGCTACTTTGAAGAATCTAAAATGTAAAATATATTTTGATTTATTTAACACTTTTTTGCTTCCAACATGATTCCATATGTGTTATTTCATTGTTTTGATGTCTTCTCTATTATTCTACAATGTAGAAAGTGGTAAAAATGAAGAAAAACCCTTGAATGAGTAGGTGTGTCCAAACTTTTGACTAGTACTGATTGTTTGTAACCCAAAAACCGGGTCACATCAAATCATAGTTCTCTCAATAAAATATACTCACAGTAAATCACTTATGAATGTTGAGGGATAGTTATCAAAATCTGATGATATGGTGATGCACAGGTACAGATGTAGGATCTTAATTGGATCATTATTGTTTTGGCTGAGAATTTTCCTGAGAAGCAGGAAATATAGATGAGCTTTGTGATTTCATACATTCACTGAAAACCTGCAGTTATATTAACAGTATTTCACTTTTCATGTAGTCTCATTTTGACCAGCTAATAGCCTAACCACCGATCAAGCAACATTATGGACTAAATGTTTGAATAATTTTGCTGCAGGACTATTAAGATCCTACACCTGTACTGTGTAGGAATCTTGGCAAAATGTAAAATCTTTCTCCCTGTAGTGGTCTTCACCGGGGGATGCCGTCCATGCACACATTGACAGTTGCCATGCCGATACCAAATCTTTCGCAGTAGACTACTTGCCAGGGTGGAGTCCAGCCTCCCACCCCACTTATAGACCTACTGACCACCTGATGATCACTGGTGCCATGGGAACAGCACGGGCCAACAGGTGAGGACGCCATGAATGGAAGCTGTCATACCTGTGTCATACCCAGCGGTGTAAAGTACTTAAGTAAAAATTAAAGTACTACTTAAGTAATTTTGGGGATATTACTATTTATATTTTTACTTATATTTTTACATTTACTTCACTACATTCCTAATGAAAATAATGTACTTTTTACTCTATGCATTTTCCCTGACACCCAAAAGTACTCGTAACATTTTGAATGCTTAGCAGGACAGGAATTCAGACACTTATCAAGAGAACATCACTGGTCATCCCTACTGCCTCTGATCTGGCAGACTCACTAAACAGAGAACATCACTGGTCATCCTACTGCCTCTGATCTGGCAGACTCACTAAACAGAGAACATCACTGGTCATCCTACTGCCTCTGATCTGGCAGACTCACTAAACAGAGAACATCACTGGTCATCCCTACTGCCTCTGATCTGGCAGACTCACTAAACAGAGAACATCACTGGTCATCCCTACTGCCTCTGATCTGGCAGACTCACTAAACAGAGAACATCACTGGTCATCCCTACTGCCTCTGATCTGGCAGACTCACTAAACAGAGAACATCACTGGTCATCCATACTGCCTCTGATCTGGCAGACTCACTAAACAGAGAACATCACTGGTCATCCATACTGCCTCTGATCTGGCAGACTCACTAAACAGAGAACATCACTGGTCATCCCTACTGCCTCTGGTCTGGTGGACTCACTAAACAGAGAACATCACGGATCATCCTACTGCCTCTGATCTGGCAGACTCACTAAACAGAGAACATCACTGGTCATCCTACTGCCTCTGATCTGGCGGACTCACTAAACAGAGAACATCACTGGTCATCCATACTGCCTCTGATCTGGCAGACTCACTAAACAGAGAACATCACTGGTCATCCCTACTGCCTCTGGTCTGGTGGACTCACTAAACAGAGAACATCTTTGGTCATCCTACTGCCTCTGATCTGGCAGACTCACTAAACACACATGCTTTAATTGTAAATGATGTCCTAGCGTTGGTGTGTGCCCCTGGCTATGCGTAAATAAATAAAAACAAGAAAATGGTGCTGTCTGGTTTGCTTAATATAAGGAATTTGAAATGATTTCTACTTTTACTTTTTATATATTTTAGCAACTACATTTACTTTTGATAGCTAAGTATATTTAAAAACTTTTAGACTTTTTCTCAAGTAGTATTTTACTGGGTGACTTTCACTTTTACTTGAGTAATTTTCTATTATGGTATCATTACTTTTACTCAAGTATGACAATTGGGTACTTTTTCCATCACTGGTTATACCTTATGTCCCCAAAGCCTGCAATGCTTCTCCTTATTTGTGTTATTACAGGGAAATGGACAACCTTAGCTCGCCAATGTACAGTTGAAGTCGGAAGTTTACATACACTTAGGTTGGAATCATTAAAACTAGTTTTTCAACCACTCCACAAATTTCTTGTTAACAAACTATAGTTTGGAAAGTCAGTTAGGACATCTACTTTGTGCATGACACAAGTAATTTTTCCAACAATTGTTTACAGACAGATTATTTCACTTATAATTCACTGTATCACAATTCCAGTGGGTCAGAGGTTTACATACAATAAGTTGACTGTGCCTTTAAACAGCTTGGAAAATTCCAGAAAATTATGTCATGGCTTTAGACGCTTCTGATAGGCTAATTGACATAATTTGAGTCAACTGGAGGTGTACCTGTGGATGTATTTCAAGTGGGAAGCTTGTGGAAGGCTACCCGAAACGTTTGACCCAAGTTAAACAATTTAAAGGCAATGCTACCAGGTACTAATTGAGTGTATGTAAAGTTCTGACCCACTGGGAATGCGATGAAAGAAATAAAAGCTGAAATAAATCATTCTCTCTACTATTATTCTGACAATTCACATTCTTAAAATAAAGTGGTGATCCTAACTGACCTAAAACAGAGAATTTCTACTGAGATTAAATGTCAGGAATTGTGAAAAACTGAGTTTAAATGTTTTTGGCTAATGTGTATGTAAACTTCCGACTTCAAATGTACATAACTTGAATATCAAATGAATGGAACCAAAATAGTGCAAACATTAAAAATTAAATAATGATATGGTTGAATATAGTTTCCTGATCAATGGAGCACTATAAATTGGTCAATATAATGTCTGTATGTCCCATTCAACATAGGCTGTCAAGAGACTTGGCTCATGTATAATCCCTAAACCCATGATGACCGCAATCCCTCTCACATAGCTAAACACAACTCACCTTCCCAGGTTATCCTCTACAAAGGAGAGAGACAGGTCAGTCTGATCAATATTAAGAGGTTACCAGAGGTAGGTCAAATGGTCTTGAGAAAAGTGAGAAAGCATACTTTCATGCTACCTTTGTATTCAAGAAGGATACCCTTATAGGACTGTAATACATTTCTCATTCACAGCATATCCTTTCTAAGCGCGGTCTTAATGCATAAGAGAATGTGAGTCATACATTATGTCTCTCACACTGTGCAGAGTTGGCAAGCTATGCATAGTCACTGTGTCCTGTAGGGCACACTGGTAAGACCAGATAGCCCAATGAGATTACGGACACTGTATTATAACCTCAACTCTTCCTGTTCTACACCCTCTCTCAAACCACTCTCACATCTCTTGCATCACTCTGGTCAATTTTCTTATTTATCCATACTTTCCCCTTTTGTTAACCCAACAGGTACAGCTTCGTAGCACCAGATGAGGAGGGCCTGAAAATCTCCACACTTGGGCTCCACAACGGCCACAGCTCGCCAAATAGCCGGTTCCTCTCCCCTAGTGGCACATCCAGAGGAGATAGGATATCAGGAGCCATAGGTCATAGGATGAACAATTACAACGGAAAGATCTCTACTACAGGAACGAGCCAACTAAGAAGTCGCTTCGTCAAGAAAAATGGGCATTGCAACGTGGTATTCTCTAACATGGAGGAGAAATCCCAACGTTACCTGGCCGACATCTTTACCACCTGCGTGGACATTCGCTGGAGATACTTACTACTCCTCTTCTGCTCGACCTTCCTGTCCTCCTGGATGTTTTTTGGAATAATCTTCTATTCAGTTTCCAGAGCCCATGGGGATTTTGATGAGCACCCTGGAATGAGTTCCTCTTCAGGGTTGGAAGGGAATGGGCTTGGGGTTGGTGAAGTTGAAGGGGTGCAGAAAAAGTGGCAGCCATGCCTCCTTCATGTGGAGGGCTTCGTCGGAGCCTTCCTATTTTCCGTCGAGACCCAGACCACCATTGGTTATGGGTGGCGCTGTGTCACTGAGGAGTGCCCTGTGGCAGTGATCACAGTCGTGGTCCAGTCCATAGTGGGCTGCATCATTGACTCCTTCATGCTTGGCACAATCATGGTCAAAATGGCACGCCCTAAGAAGAGGAACCAGACCCTGCTGTTCTCGAAAAACGCTGTGATTTCCCTGCGCGATGGCAAGCTGTGCCTCATGTGGCGGGTGGGTAACCTGCGCAAGAGCCACATCGTGGAGGCCCATGTGCGGGCACAGCTCATTCGACCCTACGTCACGGCAGAGGGAGAGTTCATCCCTCTAGAGCAGAGGGATCTCAACGTAGGCTACGACGAAGGCATAGACAGACTCTTCCTGGTTTCTCCTCTGGTTATCGTCCATGAGATCGACGAGGACAGCCCCCTGTATACTGTGAGCCGAGCTGATCTGGAGTCTGATGACTTTGAGATCGTAGTGATCTTGGAGGGCATGGTGGAGGCCACCGCCATGACCACCCAGGCCCGCAGCTCCTATCTGGCCAAGGAGATCCTATGGGGGCATAGGTTTGAGCCTGTGATCTTTGAGGACCGAACCAAGTATCAGGTGGACTATGCTCGCTTCCACAAGACCTACGAGGTGCCCTCCACACCCCACTGCAGCGCCAAGGAGCTCAGTGAGACGGCCAGCCGGCCTGCCTCATCTGCCTCCTCCCACTCAGTATTCCCAACCAGCCCCAGAATCACCCAGCACCTCGTAACCCCCCACTCCCCCAGCGCCTTCTGCTATGAGAATGAGGTAGCACTGAGCTGTGGAGAGGACGAGGATGAACTGGATAGGCAAATGGGAAAAGACAGGGAGGAGGAAAGGAGGAATTCAGTTTCTGTAGACTTTCATCATTTGTTTCAGGACACAGCCACAATGACATCCGGGAGCAACGTGCTGTGCGTTTTGGACATGGACAATCAGATGGATTTTGACATTCTACAGACTACCATTACTCGTGATCCACTGACATATAAAAGTGAGTCAGGAATCTGAGGCAAAGGGATGGCACCCTCAGACCCTACCCAACCCCTCCATTCATATAGTTGAAGTTGGAAGTTTACATACACTTAGAGTCATTAAAACTCGTTTTTCAACCACTCCACAAATTTCTTGCTAACAAACTATAGTTTTGGCAAGTAGGTTAGGACATCTACATTGTGCATGACACAAGTCATTTTTCCAACAATTGTTTACAGACAGACTATTTCACTTATAATTCACTGTATCACAATTCCAGTGGGTCAGAAGTTAACATACATTAAGTTGACTGTGCCTTTAAACAGATCGAAAAATTCCAGAAAATGATATCATGGCTTTAGAAACTTCTGATAGGCTAATTGACATAATTTCAGTCAATTGGAGGTGTACCTGTGGATGTATTTCCAGGCCTACCTTCAAACTCAGTGCCTCTTTGCTTGACATCATGGGAAAATCAAAAGAAATCAGCCAAGACCTCAGAAAAATAAATTGTAGACCTCCAAAAGTCTGGTTCATCCTTGGGAGCAATTTCCAAATGCCTGAAGGTACCACGTTCATCTGTACAAACAATAGTACGCAAGTATAAACACCATGAGACCACCAAGCCGTTATACCGCTCAGGAAGGAAACGCGTTCTGTCTCCTAGAAATGAACGTACTTTGGTGCGAAAAGTGCAAATCAATCCCAGATCAACAGCAAAGGACCTTGTGAAGATGCTGGAGGAAACCGGTACAAAAGTATCTATATCCACAGTAAAACGAGTCCTATATCGACATAACCTGAAAGGCTGCTCAGCAAGGAAGAAGCCACTGCTCCAAAACTGCCATAAAAAAGCCAGACTACAGTTTGCAACTATACATGGGGACAAAGATTGTACTTTTTGGAGAGATGTCCTCTGGTCTGATGAAACAAACATAGAACTGTTTGGCTATAATGACCATCATTATGTTAGGAGGAAAAAGGGGGAGGCTTGCAAGCCGAAGAACACCATCCCAACTGTGAAGCACGGGGGTAGCAGCATCATGTTGTGGGGGTGCTTTGCTGCAGGAGGGACTGGTGCACTTCACAAAATAGATGGCATCATGAGGACGAAAAATTAGGGGGATATATTGAAGCAACATCTCAAGAATTCAGTCAAGAAGTTAAAGCTTGGTCGCAAATGGGTCTTCCAAATGGACAATGACCCCAGGCATACTTCCAAAGTTGTGGCAAAATGGCTTAAGGACAACAAAGTCAAGGTATTGGAGTGGCCATCACAAAGACCTGACCTCAATCCTATAGAAAATGTGTGGGCAGAACTGAAAAAGCGTGTGCGAGCATGGAGGTCTACAAACCTGACTCAGTTACACCAGCTCTGTCGGGAGGAATGGGTCAAAATTCACCAAACTTATTGTGGGAAGCTTGTGGAAGGCTACCCGAAACGTTTGACCCAAGTTAAACAATTTAAAGGCAATGCTACCAAATACTAATTGAGTGTATGCAAACTTCTGACCCACTGGGAATCTGAAATAAATCATTCTCTCTGCTATTATTCTGACATTTCACATTCTTAAAATAAAGTGGTGATCCTAACTGACCTAAGACAGGGAATTTTTATTAGGATTAAATGTCAGGAATTGTGAAAAACTGAGTTTAAATGTATTTGGCTAATGTGCATGTAAACTTCCGACTTCAACTGTATATACCAACCTGTAGGTCTTGAAGTGAGGTCTTCCTTTTGTATTTTGCACGTTTTGCTCTGGATTTAGTACTAGATCTACACCCCTTTCGCCTTGCCAACATTATTTTGTACTTTTACCTGAGCCCGTGTTTTTGTTTGTGGAGAGAACCAAATGGGAGGCTGAGGTAGTGGTTCTACTCTGCACACCTCACCCATACGTGTACCTCAGGGCTGTGGGACAGTCACCTAGAGAGATAATTACATATGAGATTGTATGAACGTGCAACTTTTTTAATGAGGTAATAGGAAAGGAACACCAAGAGATGGATAGTTCCAGTAGAGAGCTGAGGATGAGACAAATATTGACTTGTTGAGACGTGTGTAATGAAGGATAAACAGACATTTGACCAAAGGAGGACTTCTGCTTCAGAAAGTGTCTCAGAAGGAAATGTGCAGGGAAGACACCCAGAATATTTGAGTGACATTCAAGTAGGTAGGTATGATGTTTATCTACACAGTCTTATTACAGAGTTTGTTTCATTTGGACATGATACATGATATTTTGATGTGTAATCAACCTCCAGTGTTCTGTAAAGATGACTGGTTATATGACATGTAATATGAATCATACTTTGGTTCAAATACTATATCAACTCTCAGTTCAGGTGTGGAATATAACAGACAGGATAGTTTTCTGCTTTCTACTATTTGCACTATTTTTCTTCAGTCAAGTTTTCCTTTGAGCCCATAATTTACTACTGTACACACATAGTGTCTTTAGCATAGATCAATAAATCATTTATCGGTTGTTACTGTGCGTAATAACAACAATACAATGACCAATGCAATCATTGAATAATCATAGCTAAGGGTCTTATTGTCTGAAATCCAGTTCTTTATTTGCTGGAGAAAAGAACTAGGTGTTTTCATTCTCCAGAATTAGGTCGTTTTTTCTCACATTTTTATTAAAGGCCTGTTTTTGTGTTGCAAAAGGAGCATGAATGTAACATAATGGAAAGTCCCTCTCTTCAGTGTATATCAATAGAGGACTTATCATAAGTTACTTATCTGGTCTCTCATGTCACCTTTAAGACATTCCCCTCTCCCGATAGATACCTTTGGGGGAATCATCTGAAAGCAGTTCTCTTTAGAACATGAGATCTCATAAAAGTTGATTCTAGAGAGACTGAATATAGAAACATCTTTGTTTATTCCAAAGTTTCTATATTTCATCTCTTTCCCACTAAGTCATATATAAACATCATTGTCTTGTTTGTTGGCATATGGTTTGTGTATGAAATTATTAAAATAGTTTTTCTGACCCTTCTCATGCACCGTAGCTCCTGTTGTGTGTAGTTGTCTGGAAGATGTACATGCACCTTGTCTGTTTCCTGCACTGCACTGCACCTGTTTTTCTCTTCATCTTTATCCAACAACATTTTGTTCTTGAGTAACTTTTGCCATTTTTACATCTGCAAAATTGTTTGTGAAGATTATATAAACTTGAATGTGTGTGTGTGTGTGTGTGAGAGAGAGAGAGAGAGAGAGAGAGAGAGAGAGAGAGAGAGAGAGCAAGAGCACTGGGCATTCAGTATGACAGTAGGCTTTTCAAGTCAAAACTTGCACTTTTTCAAATAACCAGACCTTTGTGACAGTTGAGGCACACGGGAAACGTTGTTACCACAATGCAACTGCTACTTTATATTTTTACAATGAACGTACTGTATTTGACGGGTAGTGTGTACATTTCGATATGCTAGCAGCTGCATGGAGTAAATGCTGAGAGATAACAGTGAGGAATCTTTATTACGCTACTATATCTGGTTTACAATGTGTGTTTGTAAAACAAACCAATTGTGTAATATTATTTCCTAAGATAATTGTGTTGACTTATCTCTGCCGCTCAGTCTTCCTGCTTGCACGTCTCTATTAACATGCCATGTGTGGAGAAACAGAACAGACAAATTCCCTGACCAACACAAGCTTGAACAGCGAGTAAATCATAGAATGCACTTTATTCCTTGTGTATACCTTTTGATGTTGAAAATAAATATGTATAATATATATTATTTGACTGTCTCTGTACATGTAGAATATGAACAATATTTGTGCGCTAACTAACAAACAGTTGAATCCAGATGAGAAAATCCAGGAAGTGAGGAGATAATAAAGGGATGGAAGGATGGAGTTGTTGTTCTCATGCTGTGCCACTAGGTGACTCTGAACACTAGTCCATCAGCGAGGTCTACAGCAGAGAATACCGGGGCAAACGTTCCCTCTAGTGGTGTATTTGTTCCAGCGTGTTCACCACCCAGCTCCCTAGATCAACTATCAGACTGAGGCAGTTATGTCTGATCTCTCATGCTGTGCTAAGCGACTTACGGGACTCTTCAAAACAAGAATATCCAAATGTAAAATGAAAAGCATCAAATCGTAAAATACGTAGTGTATCAAGGGGATCTGAGGCCATTACTGATTACAAGGATTCTCTGGAGCAGGAAATCAAGGACAGGACAGAGTCGTCTCCAGTAGTCGTGGCCTGATGTCCAGAAACAGATGCAGCCTCAACACAAAGACAGAAGAAAAACTGACTCAATCGTCCAAAAGAAGAAAGTGGTTTCTGTACCAGAGTCTGGCAATAAGGTTACAGAGAGCTGTGACGGAACCTTCAGAGATACGCTCAAGTAGTACCCACCTGGTCTTGGTAGAACAGATAGGGAATCTGAATAGGGGTCACAGAGGCCAAATAGTGGTGCAGACACACCCAGGCACATTGCCAGGTTCTTTGAACCCTGCCTCACTGAACACACTGCATATCTGATATGAGCTCCAAGTTAGATGTGTCTTAGCCAGAGCAGGTGTGCAGAGGTACCTCATATAATTATAATAATACATGACATTTAGCAGACACTTTTATCCTAAGCGACGTAAAATCATGCGTGCATACATTTTCTGTATGTACAACTACATTTTACTTCCCTTATCCAAAGTCCCTTATCCAAAGTCCCTTATCCAAAGTCCCTTATCCAAAGTCCCTGTCCCAGTCTTTGTATCAGCATGGACAGTTATTTTATTTATACATCTGCATTTGAGTACTACTCTGTCTTAATGAGATTATTCCTCTCTCCCGATTTTAATTAAGTTAAAATCACCCTCCTCTTCAGGCTAATGAGGCACTTCCCCTTTCAGCGTTTTCTTCATTAATCTCCCCATCCCCTGCTCTATCCTCTTCTCTATCCCCTGCTCTATCCTCTTCTCTATCCCCTGCTCTATCCTCTTCTCTATCCCCTGCTCTATCCTCTTCTCTATCCACCTGCTCTATCCTCTTCTCTATCCCCCTGCTCTATCCTCTTCTCTATCCCCCTGCTCTATCCTCTTCTCTATCCCCTGCTCTATCCTCTTCTCTATCCCCCTGCTCTATCCTCTTCTCTATCCCCCTGCTCTATCCTCTTCTCTATCCCCCTGCTCTATCCTCTTCTCTATCCCCCTGCACTATCCTCTTCTCTATCCCCTGCTCTATCCTCTTCTCTATCCCCTGCTCTATCCTCTTCTCTATCCCCTGCTCTATCCGCTTCTCTATCCCCTGCTCTATCCGCTTCTCTATCCCCTGCTCTATCCCCTTCTCTATCCCCTGCTCTATCCTCTTCTCTATCCCCTGCTCTATCCTCTTCCCTATCCCCCTGCTCTATCCGCTTCTCTATCCCCTGCTCTATCCTCTTCTCTATCCCCTGCTCTATCCGCTTCTCTATCACCTGCTCTATCCTCTTCTCTATCCCCTACTCTATCCTCTTCTCTATCCCCCTGCTCTATCCTCTTCTCTATCCCCCTGCTCTATCCTCTTCTCTATCCCCCTGCTCTATCCTCTTCTCTATCCCCTGCTCTATCCTCTTCTCTATCCCCTGCTCTATCCCCTTCTCTATCCCCTGCTCTATCCTCTTCTCTATCCCCTGCTCTATCCTCTTCCCTATCCCCCTGCTCTATCCGCTTCTCTATCCCCTGCTCTATCCTCTTCTCTATCCCCTGCTCTATCCGCTTCTCTATCACCTGCTCTATCCTCTTCTCTATCCCCTACTCTATCCTCTTCTCTATCCCCCTGCTCTATCCTCTTCTCTATCCCCTGCTCTATTCTCTTCTCTATCCCCTGCTCTATCCTCTTCTCTATCCCCCTGCTCTATCCTCTTCTCTATCCCCTACTCTATCCTCTTCTCTATCCCCCTGCTCTATCCGCTTCTCTATCCCCTGCTCTATCCACTTCTCTATTCCCCTGCTCTATCCTCTTCTCTATCCCCTACTCTATCCTCTTCTCAATCCCCTGCTCTATCCTCTTCTCTATCCCCTGCTCTATCCTCTTCTCTATCCCCTGCTCTATCCACTTCTCTATCCCCTGCTCTATCCTCTTCTCTATCCCCCTGCTCTATCCTCTTCTCTATCATCCCTGCTCTATCCTCTTCTCTATCATCCCTGCTCTATCCTCTTCTCTATCCCCTACTCTATCCTCTTCTCTATCCCCCTACTCTATCCTCTTCTCTATCCCCCTGCTCTATCCTCTTCTCTATCCCCTACTCTATCCTCTTCTCAATCCCCTGCTCTATCCTCTTCTCTATCCCCTGCTCTATCCTCTTCTCTATCCCCTGCTCTATCCACTTCTCTATCCCCTGCTCTATCCTCTTCTCTATCCCCCTGCTCTATCCTCTTCTCTATCATCCCTGCTCTATCCTCTTCTCTATCATCCCTGCTCTATCCTCTTCTCTGTCCCCTGCTCTATCCTCTTCTCTATCCCCCTGCTCTATCCTCTTCTCTATCCCCCTGCTCTATCCTCTTCTCTGTCCCCTGCTCTATCCGCTTCTCTATCCCCTGCACTATCCTCTTCTCTATCCCCTGCTCTATCCGCTTCTCTATCACCTGCTCTATCCTCTTCTCTATCCCCTACTCTATCCTCTTCTCTATCCCCCTGCTCTATCCTCTTCTCTATCCCCTGCTCTATCCTCTTCTCTATCCCCTGCTCTAACCCCTGCTCTATCCTCTTCTCTATCCCCCTGCTCTATCCTCCTCTCTATCCCCCTGCTCTATCCTCTTCTCTATCCCCCTGCTCTATCCGCTTCTCTATCCCCTGCTCTATCCTCTTCTCTATCCCCCTGCTCTATCCTCTTCTCTATCCCCCTGCTCTATCCTCTTCTCTATCCCCCTGCTCTATCCTCTTCTCTATCCCCTGCTCTATCCTCTTCTCTATCCCCTACTCTATCCTCTTCTCTATCCCCCTGCTCTATCCTCTTCTCTATCCCCCTACTCTATCCTCTTCTCTATCCCCCTGCTCTATCCTCTTCTCTATCCCCCTGCTCTATCCTCTTCTCTATCCCCTGCTCTATCCTCTTCTCTATCCCCTGCTCTATCCACTTCTCTATCCCCTGCTCTATCCTCTTCTCTATCCCCCTGCTCTATCCTCTTCTCTATCCCCCTGCTCTATCCTCTTCTCTATCCCCCTGCTCTATCCTCTTCTCTATCCCCTGCTCTATCCTCTTCTCTATCCCCCTGCTCTATCCTCTTCTCTATCCCCTGCTCTATCCTCTTCTCTATCCCCTGCTCTATCCTCTTCTCTATCCCCCTGCTCTATTCTCTTCTCTATCCCCTGCTCTATCCACTTCTCTATCCCCCTGCTCTATCCTCTTCTCTGTCCCCTGCTCTATCCTCTTCTCTATCCCCCTGCTCTATCCTCTTCTCTATCCCCTGCTCTATCCTCTTCTCTATCCCCCTGCTCTATCCTCTTCTCTATCCCCCTGCTCTATCCTCTTCTCTATCCCCTGCTCTATCCTCTTCTCTATCCCCCTGCTCTATCCTCTTCTCTATCCCCTACTCTATCCTCTTCTCTATCCCCCTGCTCTATCCTCTTCTCTATCCCCCTGCTCTATCCTCTTCTCTATCCCCCTGCTCTATCCTCTTCTCTATCCCCTACTCTATCCTCTTCTCTATCCCCCTGCTCTATCCTATTCTCTATCCCCCTGCTCTATCCTCTTCTCTATCCCCTGCTCTATCCTCTTCTCTATCCCCTACTGTATCCTCTTCTCTATCCCCCTGCTCTATCCTCTTCTCTATCCCCCTGCTCTATCCTCTTCTCTATCCCCTGCTCTATCCTCTTCTCTATCCCACTGCTCTATCCTCTTCTCTATCCCCTGCTCTATCCTCTTCTCTATCCCCCTGCTATATCCTCTTCTCTATCCCCTGCTCTATCCTCTTCTCTTTCCCCCTGCTCTATCCTCTTCTCTATCCCCCTACTCTATCCTCTTCTCTATCCCCTGCTCTATCCTCTTCTCTATCCCCCTGATCTATCCTCTTCTCTATCCCCTACTCTATCCTCTTCTCTATCCCCTGCTCTATCCCCTTCTCTATCCCCCTGCTCTATCCTCTTCTCTATCCCCTGCTCTATCCTCTTCTCTATCCCCTACTATATCCTCTTCTCTATCCCCCTGCTCTATCCTCTTCTCTATCCCCTGCTCTATCCTCTTCTCTATCCCCTACTCTATCCTCTTCTCTATCCCCCTGCTCTATCCACTTCTCTATCCCCCTGCTCTATCCTCTTCTCTATCCCCCTGCTCTATCCTCTTCTCTATCCCCTACTCTATCCTCTTCTCTATCCCCTACTCTATCCTCTTCTCTATCCCCCTGCTCTATCCTCTTCTCTATCCCCCTGCTCTATCCTCTTCTCTATCCCCCTGCTCTATCCTCTTCTCTATCCCCTACTCTATCCTCTTCTCTATCCCCCTGCTCTATCCTATTCTCTATCCCCCTGCTCTATCCTCTTCTCTATCCCCTGCTCTATCCTCTTCTCTATCCCCTACTGTATCCTCTTCTCTATCCCCCTGCTCTATCCTCTTCTCTATCCCCCTGCTCTATCCTCTTCTCTATCCCCTGCTCTATCCTCTTCTCTATCCCCCTGCTCTATCCTCTTCTCTATCCCCTGCTCTATCCTCTTCTCTATCCCCTGCTCTATCCTCTTCTCTATCCCCCTGCTCTATCCTCTTCTCTATCCCCCTGCTCTATCCTCTTCTCTATCCCCTGCTCTATCCTCTTCTCTATCCCCCTGCTCTATCCTCTTCTCTATCCCCCTGCTCTATCCTCTTCTCTATCCCCCTGCTCTATCCTCTTCTCTATCCCCTGCTCTATCCTCTTCTCTATCCCCTGCTCTATCCTCTTCTCTATCCCCCTGCTCTATCCTCTTCTCTATCCCCTGCTCTATCCTCTTCTCTATCCCCTGCTCTATCCTCTTCTCTATCCCCCTGCTCTATCCTCTTCTCTATCCCCTGCTCTATCCTCTTCTCTATCCCCCTGCTCTATCCTCTTCTCTATCCCCTGCTCTATCCTCTTCTCTATCCCCTGCTCTATCCTCTTCTCTATCCCCTGCTCTATCCTCTTCTCTATCCCCTGCTCTATCCTCTTCTCTATCCCCTGCTCTATCCTCTTCTCTATCCCCCTGCTCTATCCTCTTCTCTATCCCCTGCTCTATCCTCTTCTCTATCCCCTGCTCTATCCTCTTCTCTATCCCCCTGCTCTATCCTCTTCTCTATCCCCTGCTCTATCCTCTTCTCTATCCCCCTGCTCTATCCTCTTCTCTATCCCCTGCTCTATCCTCTTCTCTATCCCCTGCTCTATCCTCTTCTCTATCCCCCTGCTCTATCCTCTTCTCTATCCCCTGCTCTATCCTCTTCTCTATCCCCTGCTCTATCCTCTTCTCTATCCCCCTGCTCTATCCTCTTCTCTATCCCCTGCTCTATCCTCTTCTCTATCCCCTACTCTATCCTCTTCTCTATCCCCTGCTCTATCCTCTTCTCTATCCCCCTGCTCTATCCTCTTCTCTATCCCCCTGCTCTATCCTCTTCTCTATCCCCCTGCTCTATCCTCTTCTCTATCCCCTACTCTATCCTCTTCTCTATCCCCCTGCTCTATCCTATTCTCTATCCCCCTGCTCTATCCTCTTCTCTATCCCCTGCTCTATCCTCTTCTCTATCCCCTACTGTATCCTCTTCTCTATCCCCCTGCTCTATCCTCTTCTCTATCCCCCTGCTCTATCCTCTTCTC